>NC_067398.1:239327695-239691029 GCF_016432865.1 Antechinus flavipes
GTTTGACCCAACCATTAAGAAAATGATTATTTACATAAGCAGAAATATATTATTTTCTAAACAAAATTTAGTTATTTATAATTATAATAAATTCTCCAAATCATGACCTTGAAAACATTTTACTTTTAAAAATATGTTGTTTTCTAACAATAAATGTCTTGGAAAAATAAGTCATGACACTTTCTTAGCCACATTCCATTTTTGTTGTTGCTTATTTTTTGAATATTCAAATATGAATATTTATAGTAGCAATATTATATTTTTCCAAAAGATCTTAAAGTACTTGAAATTTTTAGAAGACTTTGTATCACTCACTTTCCTATTACAAGATTCCTAATTTTCTTCCCTTTCCTATCTTAAATGTAGTAAAGGATGATTGTCAATGTTCTTCATTCCATATTCTAATTATCTAACTGGGTTGTGAATATCAAATGAGATGACAAACATAAAATAATTTTATCATTTAAAAGTAGTATTAAAATTTGAAGTATTATTGATAAAAAATAGAATAAGACTGAAGAATATAGTCACTTGATATATATATATATATATATACATACACACATATATATATACACACACACATATATATATATATAGTTCCAAAACTAATAGTAATCAATAAAGAGAAAAGTTTAATTAAAATATTTAAGTGGAAATACATAAAACAAAACATTCAGCTTATTGACTATTTGCTTTAAATTTTTAAATTAGCTTTAATATAATTTTTAAAAGTTTTCTTTGTCTCTATATCTCCTTCTTAGTTCTTTTTATTCTGTGAATTTTGTGGGCATTAACTTTCTCTCACTGTTTATATAACTATATGTATGCACAGTATATGTATTTTGTATATAAGAAATATATAGATATATAGATAGAAATATATAGATATATATGTAGTTTGTTTCTTTGCAGTAAACATATATATAATATACATATATGCACTTGAATATGTTTATATATGTGTCTATATATGATTTTGTATCTATAAATGATTTTATCTTTGTATTTTTATGTGTTTCTACATCTATATGTTATATGTAAAAACTTCAATCCATGTCCAACTCCCTACACTGCTTCCCAAATTATATATGGCAAATAGCTTAACCTTTCAATACGCTAGACAAATCTTTGTTTTTAAATGGAAGAATAAGTGGTTATCTGAACTAGTAAATTATTTGCCCCACCAGAAGTACCATATATTGGTGAAACCACATACAATAAAAAGGTTGTGTGTGTGTATGTGTGTCTACTGTATATATATATATATATATATATATATATATATATATATATATATATATATATATATATATATATTAAAGTGATATATGTGTAAGGTACTTTGAAAAAAAAACTCATAAGATTTTCACAGAGAAGCCATGATTAATCAATATTGAGCTCTCCCACCAATCAGCTGACTTCATAGTAGTTTTCTTGAATAGAGATGAATAATTTTGTACTATGACTTTTAAGTTTTCATTTCTCGTAGGCTGATACTTGATGCGCTAAATATTTTGTTTAATTTAAAAACAATAAATAAACTTGAATTAAGACAATATTTTAGCCATAGAACTACCTTCCTTCTTGCAAAGATATCTTTAAATTTAATCATAAAGGTGAGTCTCCAAAATAATCTCTCTGATTTCTCTCTTCTTTGCTTTGATTCCTTTTCATTGCATCTCCTTGTCTCTGTTTCACACTCTGTCTCTTTCTCTCTATATAAATTATACCTAGATCTAGATCAAGATAGAGTGACATATAAATATATGTATCTGAAGACATAGACATAGATGTGGATAAAAATATATAGGTGGTATACATAGATAATTTCACATTCTTCAGCATGAAAGAAGAGGTATTAGCATATGCTTTTAGCATATACTGTGAAGTCTCTGAATGTCTTTACCCTTAACTTTTTACCTTATTTACCCAGCTAGATTATGAAAATAAAATTAAATGAAGTATGTTTTGTCATTCAAAATACTTTTAAAATCTGTTTTATTGTTATCAATTAGGGCAAAATTAATATGTGTATTTTTCTTATTCTAAACTCAATAATAAATGATACAAATTAAACAAGCAATAATTTATATGATAATGCAGAAAAGCATAAATTACTTTCCTCAAAAGTAAGAAGTAATATCAAGATAGATCTACACATATGGATTTAGACATAAACACAGAAAAGAATATAGACAGAGATATAGATACATATGCATATCCATGTAGATAAGAAGAAGAGTGTCCTAAGGCACAGACAAGAAGCAGCATCAACCAAGTTAAGTCAAGCCACTATTACCTTAATCACCATAACTCCTCTAACACTGATGGAGTAAACCCAGGAATCTGAATTCAAGACCTCTGGGAAAATATCCAGCAAACAAATAGATGTGATTTCAGCCTAGGTGTTCCATTAGTGAGGAGAGAAATAATTGTGGAAAAGTCTACCTTCATCAATGACATCCTCAAGGACTCCTGATCAGTTGTTCAAAAAGATAAGCACATGAATCCTAGGAATGGTAGCATCTACAAGAACACTAGTTCTTCTAATTCAACCTTCATAATCATTTTATTGGGAGGTTACTCTGATGATAATGATGATGATGATGATGAGATGATGATGATGATGATGAAGGAGCAGATGATGATAATAACTAACATTTATATGTGCCAGGCATTGAACTAAGTATCTTACAATTATTATCTCATTTAATTCTCATAACAAACCTTGGATATAGGTGCTATTATTATGTTCATTTTATAGATAAGGAAACTGAGAAGAGCATATTATTTGTCCAACATCACAGAGTGAATAAATGTCTGGGGCTAGATTTGGAATCAGGTCTTCCTGACACCAGGCACAGCATGCTATACACTGCACCAATTAGTTTACCCCTCCACTAATTGTAAACCAACTGCTTCCCTCAAAGCAGGCAAGCCTATTTAGCTGAAGCAACAAGGAAGTCTAAGAGACAAGAAGCAGCATGAACCAGGTGAATTAAAACTTCATCTCTATATTGATCACTTTCTCCCCCTAGACTGTAATGGATCTACATAATCATCTTGAACACAAAAGTAATAGCTCTTATGAATAGTAATCCTTCCTGCACACTGTCCATAAATGTCATCAGGAAATTAAACCCTTTGGAGATGCAGCCTTACATTGTTTATGCAGGTACCACGATTACAATTACTGAATACTTATAAAAATATCCATGCCACCAATGTTTTGGCACAGTCAAATTTTCAAATTTCAGAAACTGATGGTTTTTTAACTTGAAATTACATTAAAGAAGTAATATTACCAAATTCTTTGTCTTTAGAGCAGGGGTTGTTTACTTTACTGTTTTAGTCCCCTGAGCTTAGAACCATGTTTTGTAGATAGTAGGTATTTAATAAATACTTATTTTTTATACATATTGAAATATGTCTACAACTAAACTTATATGGGAAATGAGAGAAAGAGAGTGAGATTAATTTCAAAGAAATTTTTAAGGAAGAAGTAAAATAAAGAATAAAGAATAAATAAAAAATAAGACGGAAAATAAAGAAATAGATTGTTCCACTTTGTTGACTGAATAAATTTAGAGACAGATTAATGATAAAAAATAATAATTACAATACCAAGCATTTATTTTGCTCTTTAAAGTTTGTAAAGCATTTTGCAAATATTAAATGACTATTCTCACAAGAACGTTGGCAGTTAAATGCTATTATTAATCTTCATTTTACAGATGAGAATACTGAGACATATAGAATTTTTAACTAACTTGCTAAGGGTCACACAAGTAAGTAGTTAAGTCTAGATTTGAATTCAGGTTTTACTTAAGCTAGATTCAGTACCCTGTCCATTTAAGCACATAGTAGTTATCATGGACAAATCACTTAAGCTTGAAGTGTTCTAGAAAAATATCTAAGAATATAAATTTTAGAGAAAGCTTATATAGAAATAAAATAACTCAGAAAATGACATAGGGCCAAGGTTTAAATGTTATAATCTCTTATGTATATCTATTTGTATCTATATTTAATATATATATTCAGATACATAATTTCCATATATATGTATATACACATGTATACTCTTACATATATACTTTTTATATGTATATATGTGTGTCTATTCTTGTGTATGCATAACCACATATATGTATATATGTGTGTATATGTTTGTATGTGTATGTAATTAATTTTTTAAAGCAATGATCAAATCACAGATTTCAATGCAATTTTAACTTGAAGATAGGAATGTTCCTTAATCAAATCTTTAAACATAGTTGAGTATTATTTTTAAATAAGTCATTTAAAAACCATACACTTGCAATAAAAACATCTTAAAACATAAAAATATGTTGTATGCTCTAATGCATTACTAAGTGCAAAAATGAAGTTTCTAAGTATTTCTAGTTTTCTCCAAAGTGTTGCGAAGCTAGGCACGATATCACTGAATCAAAGAAATCACAAAACAACTTTTATATCATATTAATATACTAATTTTCACCAGAGATAATTTTTAATCTTTATTAAGCATCAATAGATAGTTCATAAAAGTATTAGTTCATGAGAATTATTTTCACATAGAATATATCTCTTAAAATTCCAAAGAGTAAAAAGGACGTGATATCCTTGTTCATGGCCTGTCTGATCTATATGACTCATGTAAGTCTTTTACTTCCCCAGGCCACAGCTTCCTCATTTATAAATAGATAGTTTAATTAAGTGACTTCTAAGATATCATGTAACCCCAAATTTTTGCTTTCATAAATTGTCCTAAATCTATGGAGCTCAGTAAAATATATTTTAATTTTCTTGATTATATTTCTAATTTTAGAATCTTGTTCTGGGTTTGGAGTCAATAAGATCTAAATTTAAAGCCAGCCTCAGAGTACTTACTGAAGTAAGGATACTGGTTAGGTGATCTTGAACAAGTCATGCTAAGTTCAATTTACCTCAGATAATAATAACTCCTAACCCCCTGGATTGTTCCAAGGATCAATTTACATAAAAATTGTATTTGGCAGAGTTCTTGACATAGTGAGCATTATATAGATATTTGCTATTATTACTTTTAATACCAAAGTGCTCAACTCTTTCCAATGATATTTTAAAAATACTTATTTGTCTGAAATCATAGTCATGCCTTTCTTCTCAAAATATCTATTCCTCACCATAGACTTTGTTCATCTCATATTTACATGCTGAAATTTCCATTAAAAATCATTTTAATTTCAACAAGGAACTGCATTTATTAAACTTAGTTAAATAATACTATAGTCTGGCTTGTGAATAAAAATTTGAATGTTGACCAGTGGAAATACTAGTGATTATTTTATTATTTAAAATACTTTATAATTTTCAATAAGACTTTATATATCTTCAAAAAAAGGTGCGAATTCACATATGAGAACATAGATGTATTTCAGAACATTTTGAAAAGAAAAAAAAAGACCATTTCTCACATCATATGTTCCTAGAGTAAAAGTTTAGAATGTGTTTTTCTAAACACCATATCATTTTCATGTGACTTTGAAAGCAGGAAAATTTCTAGGTAACAGGAAAAACAAGACTTCTCCATTCACTAGAAACAAATGCTATTCTGCATGTTTCTACCATTCACTTGCACAAACCAAGGGAGCAATCGGCGTTGTAAGTATTGTCTGCTTGGGTGCCACACCACAGGCCTATTCCTCCTGTTGAGCATAATTGAACCTCATTTGATGGGCAAATTGGGGATACAACACAGTCATCCTTTGGGGACCTATCTCTACAATTAACTTCAAAGATAGCTTTGCAAGGAGGAGGGTGAATCTATGACAAAGGAACTGGGTCACTTCAAGTTGTTTGTGAAGTAGGTAAAATATTTAAAGTAGCAAGTACCATCCTGCCAAAACTAAATGAATTTTCCATCCTTAAAAAGACATTTTCAATGACTTCATCTTTGATAAGGCTTCTATGAAATAAGCAGAATAGTGAAATCTAAATACTATTCAAGATACACCTACTTAAAAAAGTGTTTTGGTTTTCCAAAATTCTTTACACACGTGTTCTTTTTTAAGCAGACAGAGATCTAATTTTCTAACTATTTTCACACTAACATCATTCTAATCTTATTTCCTCTAATTCAATATAAATTTAGCAATGATCTTTTTTTAAATAGAAGGAAATTATTTAATTTCTTTCCTATTCATTCTATCATTCCTCAGTTAAATATTATTTCTTCTGTCTTAAAAACAAAGAAAAGGTTTATTAATCAATACAATTTATATCATAATTCTAAACTTTCTCCTAGTAATACTTATTACTTATGTGACCTAGGGAAAATTGTTAAAATTCTCTGGACATCAGAGTCTTCATCTGCAAAATAAAGCCTTTGAGTACTCTTCTAACTCTAAATCCATGACTCCATGATCGTAGGTTACCTTTGTGATCTTGTACAAGGTTCAGTTTCAGTTTCCTTTAGTTTCTGTGCTTCAGTTCCCTTATCTGTAAAAGAATGATTTTTAACCAATCTCATATAAAATTTCTTTCATTTCTAATTGCATTACTGTGATCTTACATTTGAATCTCTTTAGTAAGACTAATCTATAAGCACTATTATATTATCACCATCATTATCATCCTCAATCAGATTAAGCATTTTTGTGACTCTTAGGATTGCAAAACAACTTAAAAGTATTAATCTTTTTGTTTTCATAGTAAACCTGGAAAATAATTCAATTATAATACCCATTTTACAGATGAAAGAAATGAAGCAAAGATAGGTGAAGTGACCTACACACACACACACACACACACACACACAAAGCATATTTATTAGCTTTCTTTGTGATAACAAAGAAATTGCAGGAATGTCCATCAGTTAAGTTGGGATTGTAATGGAATACTACTGTGCTATAAGAAATGTTGTGCTCTTGTTGGTGGAACTGTGAGTGAATCCAACCATTCTGGAGAACAATCTGGAATTATGCCCAAAATGTTACCAAATTGTGCATACCCTTTGATCCAGCAGTGTTTCTATTGGGCTTATATCCCAAAGAGATACTAAAGAAGGGAAAGGGACCTGTATGTGCCAAAATGTTTGTGGCAGCCCTGTTTGTAGTGGCTAGAAACTGGAAATTGAATGAATGCCCATCAATTGGAGAATGGCTGGGTAAATTGTGGTATATGAATGTTATGGAATATTATTGTTCTGTAAGAAATGACCAGCAGGATGAATACAGAGAAGCTTGGAGAGACTTACATGAACTGATGCTAAGTGAAATGAGCAGAACCAGGAGATCACTTTACACTTCGACAATGATATTGTATGAGGATGTATTCTGATGGAAGTGGATTTCTTTGACAAAGACTCAATTTCAATTGATAAATGATGGAGAGAAGCAGCTACACCCAAAGAAAGAACACTGGGAAACGAATGTGAACTATTTGCATTTTTGTTTTTCTTTCGGGGTTGTTTTTTACCTTCTGAATCCAATTCTCCCTGTGCAACAAGAGAAATGCTCGGTTCTGCACACATATATTGTATCTAGTATATACTGCAACATATTTAACATATATAGGACTACTTGCCATCTAGGGGAGGGGGTGGAGGGAGGGAGGGGAAAAATCGGAACAGAAGCGAGTGCAAGGGATAATGTTGTAAAAAAAATTACCCTGGCATGGATTCTGTCGATATAAAGTTATTATAAAATAAAAGAAAATATTAAAAAAAAAAGAAAACCCCATGAGTCACAAAGAGTCTGAAATGATTAAACAAAATTATTGTTAATAAATTATTTAGTCACATTAGAAAAAAAAAAAAGAAATGTGCTCAAGGATCTTAGAAACAATATGGAATGACATGCACAAAATAATGAAGAGCAAAAAGATAAGAACCAAGTGAGCATTATTTATAGTAATAGCAATATTGTTTTAAGAGTGATTTTGACAGAATAAGTAATTTTAACTATTATAAATACCTAAATTAATTGGAAATGACCTATTTAAAGATAAAGATAATATCTGCATCTAGAGAAAGAACAAATAAATAAAAGAATGCATGGAATAATTTTAAATATAAAGACATACATATATAGATTGTGTATATATGTCTATATACATTTACATACATATATACATAGATATACTATATATTAATATACACACATATATAAAGAGTATGTGTGTGTATATATATATACCTATTTGTATCTAATGGCAACCATTTCTAGAGTAAGGAGAAGAAGAAAAAAGTGGGAAAAAAAGAAAATTACATAACTTTGTTGTATGTATAAATGTCACAGCAAATTGTAATAGTATAATTGCAGTTTTGTGTGCAATTATCTTTTTTAAAAATTACACTTATGGAAATGCTTTTTTTCATAAATTATAGACAAACAGATAAATAAATGTATAATGAATGGATAAATAAATAAATAAACCAATATTGTTAGATTGTGAAGTTGGATTATTTGGGATATTCAGGGAAGACTATAGCCTCTGTTGTGATGGGTGATCAATCTCTCTTCAGTGCTGTTCATCCATCTTTGGTGTCCATCTGTCACCCATCTCACCTATGGCTTCCAAGAAATTATAACATGAGCAGTATCTGTACCTTGGCAAAACTATCTTATTAGACAGGATAAACCAGGATGAAGGTAGCCAACAGGTTTCAAATCTACCAGTTAGTTAAAGGATGACTACCCCAAGCATGTGAAGACTTATCTCAGAAAAATGGATGGACAAGAATAACTTGTTCCAATGATGATGATAATAAATGAAACATAAAATACTTAGAGCTCAATCAAACATCCACTGCATCCCAGGCTATTACCAGTTGTCCTGACATTTTTTTTTGTCTTTCCACTAGACTGTGACAATTCTGGAAGAGAGAGTGAAGTTGATAACACCATGCAACTATGCCTCATTTGAATCCAATTCATGAACCAATCATGAGATCATGCATCATGATGTCATCTTAGAAAATGAAAAACAAAGAAGATTGCATAGCTAGCATTTTATCTCAAATACTTAAAATCTTCCTTATCAAATTCCCTCCTGGACTTTGTATTAATTTTACCACTATGTAATTTTCTCCCACTTGAGAACCAGCCCTCTAATTATATGGGGGATATATTAGTTTCTGAATTAGTAGAGGAAATATAACCATGTTACTTTCTATGGAGCCAAGCACAGCACTAAATCAGATAATTAGATCTATTAATAAGTGTTTTTGATTACATGAGATTGATGATGCTTATTAATAGCTTACTCAAAATATCATGGATAAATAATAAAGAGAAAATGTGTCAACATATATGAATGCACATGAACATTTATGATAATCTAAACACATAGTGCATATATGAAACAACTTAGCAAGATTCATCATTACAGTATGGGGATGCAGTTTACTCAATAAATGTTTGTTGATTGGCTAGCTGATACAAACATAGATTTATACTAGAATTTGGTTCCCTATGTTATTTTCAAAGAATCTCAAAGTTAGGAGAGATTTGCATATTATCCAACCTTAACTATATATGAATAAGAATACTCTCTACAAGTAGTTATCTAGTTTTTGCTAGAACACCTTTAATGATATAACCTGGAGATGGAGGTAAAGGACAGTTTACATCTAGAAGTAATCTATTTTACATTGAGATAGTTTGAATTGTTATAGAATTCAAGGAGACATATATAGGTTCCTTTCACACATGTAGGGATTAAAAAGGGATCCAGCCCTTATTCCTGATAGTTTATACAACTCCTGATCTCATTATTACATTCGAAGCATATCTAACTTGGAACCACCTTGTGGCCCAGGTAAATAATACATATACCTTCCTTGAGAGCTAATATAAAAGTTATCTTTCTTTGAGTGAGACATGAATATGGAATCATAGATACAAAGCTGAAAGGGACTTTCAAGGCAATTTAAACTATCCCTCTTATATATTTGAAGAAACTGAAGTCCAAGTTTGAAGTAAATTGTCTAAGGTAGGAATTAAATTTTAAACCTTTGATTCCAGGACTATCCTTTCCTTTATATTGCTAAAATCAGGCAAATTGTTCGTCCCTTTTTCTCTTAGATTATATCTATTTGATACAACATATCTAGATATTTGTAAATAAATAGATAATTTACTAAACTTATTTTTGATGGAGATATTAAATATGTTGTGAGGATGTCTCTGTAAAATGAGCAATAAAATTGGATCAGAGATTCATTGCTAGAAGGAATCTTACAAGTCATTTAGTCCATTTTACAAATGAGAAATTTAAGACATAAATGATTTGAATGATTTAGGATCCTAAATATAGTACTGTAATAGAATGATAATGATGATGATGATAGTGATGGTGATGAATTCTGATGATGTTATTGATAAATATATAACACTTTATGGTTTACAAAGTAATTTAAGTATGCTATATCATTTGATTATCACAACCATATAATAAGGGACATATTATTATCTGAATTTTATAGATGATGAAACTGAGGTTAAGAAACTGACTTACATATAATTTAACACATCTAAATAATTTCTAAGCCAATCTGAATTTCAGTGATGAATCTTCTTGATTCCTAATCTAGATACTACCTACCTACTGTGATATTTGAATTCCCCTGATGAGAGAAAATGAGAGTAAGTGACATGTCCAAGATCACCAGGTAACAAACAGCAGAGGTAGAAAATTCAAAGTTATATTCTCTAATTCCAGAATCATACCTCTTCCAATTGTCTTCCAGTCTTCCTGTCTCCCTAAAATTTTTCCTGAGGATACTTGTGTAGTATTCTATCAGTTCTCTCAAAATGAAATATATTAATAATAAATAGAAATTATCTTCATATGTATATATAAATATGAATGAATATCCAAGATGATAACAAAGTACATACTAGAAATCACTTGCTTTGTATGCCTAAAATGCATGATACTAGGGTCTTATTTCATAGCAAGTATATACAAAAGACTTCAGTAGTTTCTTATTTTTCACTTTAGACTCTTTCCCTTTAATTTAATTACCTCATGGAATTGCTGTCATATAAAGTAACAAGTAGGGGAAAAAATAATTTGTTGCATTTTGAGTATCCTACAATTACCCATATTTAAAGTATAAATTTAGAAGAGTATATTATTTTCAGGAAATGGTTTTACTTCTTTGTCCTTAATTTTCTTAGCAAGGAAATAAAGAAATTTAGTTATTTCAATTCAATTCAAGTAATAACAATTACTTGTTAGATAACCATGACTGAGTTATGTTATATCTTGGGACCTCAGTTTTCCTCTCTAAAACATGAAGTACATGGAGTCTGTGACTTCTAAGATCTCTCTCAAATTAAAATCTATGAGCCTTGGATCTACAATCGCTAAGGTTCTTTTTAATTCTAAATTACAGAATCCCCATAAGATCCTCTTATATTCTAATGTTTGTGAAATTCAGTAAGAAACTATATGTGTACTACCCTAACACTAGAAAGAATAACAGTGATATTACGGTGGGGAAATCCTTAACCAAGATTAAGTGGCAATTGTGGGAATCAGTACATCACCACATTGCCAATATTGCTTGCTACCTAGTAGACATGAGGGGGCTCCCAAACCACAACGTATTTCTTCAATTTCCAGAGATTTCTTTCCTTATTATCCTCTAACTCTCTTAATCCATAGACATCCTTTTGACATTTATGTTGCTGTTACTAATTTGGCAGTGGGATTAGTTCTCCTGTTAGCATAGCATTGAGACTGTAGTGTGCGAAATCACTGCTGGCTTGTTAGGGCTTACATCCAATACACAGGCATGATGATGGGGACATTCCTATTTGATGGATGAGCAAGCAGAAAGACAGGCATACTGTCCCTGTCCATTCAGCCTTCAATTAATTGGCTCATTACTATCCTAATATAGAGTGAACAACAAAGCCGTTAAAATTGGTTTGGGGCATTTCTAGTTTTTTGTTTTGTTTTAATTTTTAGTTTTAGACCTGTGCTACTAAATACATTCCCCAATTTTATATAGTGATTTATTCCAATGAAGTATATTATAGGATAATTTACCAAAATGCTTAAATTGTTATCCTTACCTGAAAGCAATGTTACAATCACTTATGTTTCTTAGCAATGTTTCAATGAAAGAGAATGATCTTTTCAATAATATTCAGCACAGAAATCTCATGAGATATCGACTAAATGCCTTTTAGCTAAGTTGTGTATAAAGTGAAAATTCTGTACATTTCAGAGACAATTTCCCCATAAGCTCTTATTTTAATGTAAGAAATGCTGTCAGGAGACTATGGCCTAAAGCATGCTCTATTTTTCTCTTGTCCTAGAGTTAGGATGGCTGGCAATGTTATTTAGGACCATGTCCTATAAGTGTTAATCTGCAGTCCCCCCTAAACCTCCTCATGGAACTTTAAACATCATCAGAATGATCACCTACATCTTTATCTGAACACATCTGCCTCACTTTTCAATGCATTATTTTTCCTCCTTGACAAATGGAAATCCTGTTTTCAGATATATATAGTTGGCCTTGGGGGTTCTACTTTTTTTTGCTGTGATAGGCAGACTTCTAGAAATTGGGGACAAGAGGAAAGCTTATCTTACTGGAATAAACATACCCAGAGCTTTCTACAAGAGGCTTCCCCAGAAAGCTTTCTGATGGAAAAAAATACAGGAAATTATCTACCTTTACTTAAAACTGAATGTGGACCAGAGATATTGAAAAGATGACTGAGACATATGTTTTCAATTTGGATGCTGGGAAGGAAGCTGGATATATTTTTTTCTGTTTTGTTCTCTAAAACTAAGCCATGGAATATGAAAAGACTGCTAAAAGACATCAAAGTTATATAAATGATGGGTTGTTGGAGAAAAATATTTTCTTTAAGGACTCAATTACTCACTATGCCACCTTTGTTGGAAGTTTAGCCAGAAGGGTCATTAATAATAAAAATTTTTTCAGGTTTATTTTCCTTATTTGCCATCTTGTGAATTAAATGGTATAAAAATTATTAGGCCCATTTTACAAATGAAAAAAATAAAAGTGACAAAGCCAAGAATTGAAATAATATATTTTGACTTACAGTCCAGTGTTTTCCCCATTGTCATGCAGGCGCCATAGAACTTTTGATTTTTTTGCTTAAAATTTACTTACCCCAGATTCTGCTCTAGACCTGTAATTTCATTGGTACAGGGAAATCCCAGGTAAGACAACTTTCTATAAATACAAGTTGTCATTTTTTTCCTGCAATTCAATCTTTAAAATGTGCCAAGAGGACTGAGGTTGTGTCTTGCTCAGAGTTAGGCACCCAGTATGTATAAGAAGTGGGATTTGAACTCAGGCCTTTTGGCTTCAATGCCAGCTCCTTTCTCTCATTTATTCAATTCTACCTTTCTTTGCAACAATAATGCATCATGATGCTTTATGTTCTCTAGAAAAAGAAGCAGTATAGTATGGTAGAAAGGGAATTGACTTTGTAACCAAAAGATAGTTTTTATAGTCCACACTTATTACATAATAACTATATTACCTTGAGATTAACCTCTCTGTACCTTGAGTTCAAATATAGTCTCTGACACTCACTAACTGTGCATCCCTAGAAAATCTCTGCCTCTCAATTTCCTTATCTATAACATGTATATAACAATAGCTCCCACCTTCCATGGTTGTCACAGGTATAAACTAAGATAAATATTTATGAAATGTCTTGCAAATTCAAAGGTGATATATAACATTAATTGTTATTACTATTGTTGGTGTCTTCATTATTTCCAAGAGCCATTCTATTTCCTCCTTCTTTCCTAATAATATAACCAATTAATTAACCAATCAAGCATTTATTAAATACCCTGCTATGTATTAGGTATTATGCTAGCCACTGGGCATCTGGAGACAAAAATGAAGTACCCTCTATTCTCAACAAACTTGTATTTTAATGGGGGTAGATGTTTGTGTGTGTATGTGTATCTATTTATCTATTTGTCTGTGTCTATAAATATCTATCTACCATCTATGTGATCTTGGCAAATCACTTAAGTTCTGTGATTCTCAGTTTTTTCATCTATAAAAGGAGATTTGTTGATCCAAATGATCTCTTCAGATTTCTCTTAGCTCTACATTTATGGTCATATTATGATCTGATACTTCTGTAGTATACAGTAAATATAAGTAGGATTGCTGATTTATCAGTGTACATAAATTTTCCTACCAGCTACCCTATTAGCAGGTAAACCATAAAGAGTTTTGTCTTTATGACTTGGTCAGTCATACATCTGAAACATTCCAGAGATGATAATATTTTAACAAAGGTTTTATTGAATCCAAACCTCAAAATGAATTGCTTATTCCAGGTAAATCAATGATTTACCTTCTAGAACAATGATGTCAGTCCCTGTTCTGGGAAGTCTCTAGATTAGACAGGCCTCTTAACTAGGCTTAGCAGTTAGATAATGAGGTAAAAACACTGCAGAGTCTACCCAGTTCTCAGCAACATAGAAAATCAGGCAATTGAGAACTGTCTCAGAACTAATCATGAACCTTGAACTGCTAATCAATTGCTTTCATCACTTTACTGTTATTGGACTCATTATGCAATGGTGGTTAACATACTCTCACTCACTTCTTCCTTCCCCGGTACTACTGGTAATATTAAACTGTCATCTCTTGAATAAAAAAAAAAAAAAAAAAAAAAAAAACTTCCCACTTTTAGCTGTGCACTACTTCATTCCCATCCTCTTCGATCCTACATTACAAATATCCCACTTGTTCTTCTACTTTATTCTCTGAAATACCAATTCCATAGCTAATAAGCTTCCTTTCAGCTTAAATTTCTATTTATAATACTCCCTGAATATTTTGGCACTCATTGAGACCTATCTCTCTTTTAATGACACTGCTTCATATGACACTCTTTCTAGTACTGAATACACTTTGAATCAGATCCCTTTCTCACTGTTTCTGATGGTGAAATTGAAAAAAAAAATCTCTTGATCTTTGTTGCCATTTTGAGTCTTCATTTACAGGTATTATTCAACAATACTTCTCTGTTGAATTTCATTGAGTGTGCAAATCTATTTCCTAATCTATATTCTGTTAGATATTATTTACCAATAAAATAAATATTATTCTTTCTTTTTTATCAGATTCATTGATTAGCTCAGTCTTGATATTCACCCAAATCCTGATCTTATTCTAAAGGGATACATACAAAGAGAGATGCACACACACAAACACAAACACATGTTCTTGCAAATACCATATGCTGTATGTATATGTGTTTGTGTGTGTGTGTATTCCCTCAAATTCTTAGCTTGTGAGATCTTTGATTTACTCATGACTTTACCTGTTATCCATAGTGATAGATCTTGTCATTATTCCCAAGTCTGCCACTGTCCTCAAAATCTTTGAATAGTCTTTACTTGATTATATATATATATATATATATATATATATTTCTACCTTACATGATGCCTACTTTTCATATTCACCATGACCTCTATTCATCCATTGCTATTCTGACTATATACTTCTTTTTCTGATTTTGGCTTCTTGGTAAACCATTTAAAAACATACTACAAACTCCTTATTTCTAAATCCCTTACTACTCCCTTACTCTATTTTCAATTATGCCTTGTTAAACCCCAAATCTTGATGACTTTTACTATTTACCTCCTTCACTCCTATTTATATGTTTCTTAACTGTGTTAAGCAGATCTACTATAAATTTATGTCATTTAATCTCAATTGGAGTTTCATTACATCAATAAAATCCTGCTATTTTTGCTTAATTTATTCCCTGTCATAACCACCATAATAGCTGTTGACTTTACAAGCTGAAATATCTCACACAGTGATCCCCTCTGTTTCTTGTTTAATCATAAATAGTTATCTTATTTAGACAGCTAGGTAGTGCAGTGGATAGAGTTCTGTGTCTAGATTCAGAAAGAGTCATCTTCAATAATTCAAATCTGGCCTCAGATACTAACTAGTTGTATGACTGGACAATTCACTTACTCTTATGTGTCTCAGTTTTCTCATGTGTAAAATGAGCTGGAGAAGGAAATAGTAAACCACTTTCTTTATCAAGAAAACCCCAAATTAGGTCACAAAGAATTGGATACAACAGAAAAGGGTCTAAACAACAACAACACACGCACAAAAAAAAACCCTTTATCCACAAAACTGACATTTTTTTCATACTCCTCTAATTTGCTTGTGATATCACCCTTTATATATAAAGCATGAACTCATTTTAATTCTATCTTGGCAAACAGTGTGAGGTATTGGTTTATGATTAGTTTCTTCTAGAATACTTAAGTTTTCCTAGCAAAGTTTTCATCATATAGTGAGTTGATGTCTTAATATTTTAGCTCTTTGGTCTTATCAAGGAATAGACTGCTAGAATCATTTATTAGTGAATATTGTATACCTATCTTGTTCAATTGATCAACCACAATTGGTCAACCACAATTATGATTTTTTTAATTATAGCTTTTTATTGACAAAACATGTGCATAGGTAATTTTTTACAACCTTGTCCCTTGCACTCACTTCTCTTTCAACTTTTTCCTTCCCTCCCCTACATGGCAGACAGTCTTCTTATACATGTTAAACAGTTTAAAGCATATCCTAGATACAATATACGTGTGCAGATCCGTACAGTTCTCTTGTTGCACAAGAATTTGATTCTGAATGTAAAAATAACCTGGGAAGAAAAACAAAAATACAAGTAGTCCACATTTATTTCCCAGTGTTCCTTCTCTGGGTGTAGCTGATTCTGTCCATCATTGATCAATTGGAACTGAAAGATTTCTTTGTCAAAGATATCCACTTCCATCAGAATACATCTTCATACAATATTATTGTTGAAGTGTATAATGATCTCCTGGTTCTGCTCATTTCACTCAGCATCAGTTCATGTAAGTCTCTCTAGGCCTCTCTGTATTCATCCTGCTGGTCATTTCTTACAGAACAATAATATTCCATAATATTCATATACCATAATTTACTCAGCCATTCTCCAATTGATGGGCATCCATTCAATTTCTAATTTGTAGCCACTATGAAAAGGGCTGCCACAAACATTTTTTTTCACATACAAGTCCCTTTCCCTTCTTTAATATCTCTTTGGGATATAAGTCCAGTAGTTACACTGCTAGATCAAAGGGTATGCACAGTTTGGTAACTTTTGGGGCATAATTCCAAATTGCTCTCCAGAATGGTTAGATGAGTGTATGAGCATGAAGAATAGGTCAAGCAAACTAAAAAGAATGAAAATACTTCTTTAGATAAACAGTCAAACTGGAAAATAGATCCAGAAGAGAAAATTAAAAAAATATTGACCTACCAGAGGGCCGTGTCCAAAAAAAAGGCCTGGATAACATACTTCAAGAAAGTATCCAGGAAAACTTCCCTGATATACTAGAGCTAGAGGGGGAAATAGTTATTGAAAGAATCCACTGAACACCTCCCAAAGGAGATCCCACAAGGAAAACCCCAAATAGCATTGTTGCAAAATGACAAAACTATAATCTTAAGGACAAAATGTTGCTATCTGCCGGACATAACAATTGAAATATCAGGGAGCAATAGTTAGGATTTCCCAGGATCTGACAGCATCTACAATAAAAGTTTGAAGAACTTGGAATAACATATTCTGGAAAACAAAGAACTTGGGGTTACAACCAAGAATTAACTACCCAGCTAAACTAAAAATCATTTTTCAGGGGAAGAGATGGATCTTCAATGAAGTAAGAGACTTTCAATCATTTATATTAAAATAAAATGAATTATGTAACAGTTGTAAATAGATAATAATTGTCAACTGGTTGATTATGGAAGGTTAGGGAGAAGGAAGTGTCAAAGATAATTTTGGTCTTCTATTCTGGAAATAGGAAACTATCAAGGCAATAAGAAACTCAGAAAAAACATAAGATGGTAAATTCAAACTTACACATGTTTTCTTAGACATTATTATTAATTATCACTTTCCTCTGTGTGACCTCCACCAAGAGGGGAAATCATACTTATTTAGAATGAAGCAAGTAAGTTACAAGAAATGTTAGTTTAAATAGGTGATAATAGAAAACTGTGAGTTTAGTTTCTTGGTCCTTTAATAGTACCTAAAATTTTTGCTTTATACATAGATAGATTCTACAGTTGCCCATCTAATGTAATTTTGGCAATACAAGAAAGGTCCCCATCCTTATGCCTCCAAATTGTTTGCTCATTTTCTTGTTGCTAATACTTGGAATTCCACCTTTGGAAATACAGTCCTTTGTATTTATATACTATTACCTTCTTCATAGTTCCTTTCCTCTATTATCCCTGGGATCAGAAATAACTTAAAATAATGACATCAATTTAGGTATCCATAAACACAAAATAAGAGTAAATGCTTTATAATGTAACAACTGTCAAAGATAAGAGTTTGAGAGGGGAAAAGATAAATTTCAGAACTCATACCAATTCCATAGGAAAATGGAAAACTGTGAGATTCTAGTGGTAAGTCTTCAGATGGAGGTAAATATTACTGGAGAGATGTTGGTAAAAACTTTCCTCAAATACTGAAGAGGAAAAAAATACTACTAATGCACACAAGGAAATGACCACTGAAAAGACAAAGAACAAAGTCATAATAATCATAATACTAATCATAATACATTGTAAGTGCTTAGGTTACTTAGTGGATGTGGATAGTTCACAAGACACACTGCTTCAGATATTTACTGGCTATGTAACCTGGGCAAATTATGGAACTACTGTTACTTTTAGTTTACATAATTGTAAAATATGACCAATAATAAAGCCTAACTTACAGGGCTATTGTAATAATCAAATGAGATATCAGCTAAAGGTGTTGCAAAACATGAATGGATATAAATTCTATCACTTTTATTATTGTCTTATAAAATAAGATGGAAAAGTATTGAATGTGCATAATGTAACAGAAGCTAGGCAAGAAATCCTGAGATACATCCAAGTGCATGAGTGACACATTTAAATAATTTAAGGAAAAATTAAATTTGGCGAGAAAATTTCAACAGGAATTAACAGAACTAAATGCATCTCAGAGAGGAAATAAAACTGCTAGTGGATAGTGCTAAAAAAGAAATTTGTGTAGCATAGAACTCCATAAAATGAGAATGATCATCTCAAATTTTATCTTTCATACATGGTCTTTGATCTTCCATCCTCCTTCCAAAAGGTAAGTCTACCTAGTATATAACAGGTGTTTATTATTTTTTCTTTTCCTTTCCCTTTTCCAAAATATAATGGCAAACCTGTGTTTATTATTTTTTCTTTTCCTTTCCCTTTTCCAAAATATAATGGCAAACCTGAAACTATAAAGAGAATTAAAAACAGGTTTACCAGAGCCCAAACAAAATATCATACAACAGAAACAGAAAATAAAGTCAACCTCAGAAAATAATCCAAATATAGATTTTTTTTAACAATGTACATGAAAATGATTGACTTGGAGGTCAAAGAGAAAAACTTCAGAAAGAATATAATTCAAACATCATCAAAGAAGAAAAAAACTAATCTGATTACTGTATTAAAGAGCTCAAAAAGTATTTTAGAATTATTTTATTAAATCACAGTCTTAACATGGAAGAGATGCATTTAAACAGTGGAGGATGTTTGAAAGTCAACTCACCTAGCTGCATTATTATCAATTCAAAACTCCAGTAACAAATAAAAATAAATATTTCACATTGTCAGAAAGAATTAAAACTTCACACATCAAAAAAAAATCTTTTTAGATTTTTTCCACAAAAAAATCCCCCAAATGACAAAATATTATATAATTATATCAAGAAAATTGAAAAACATTGCACACAGTTACAGAATCTATTGTTTAAAAAACTTATGCTTGCTACTTGAGGATAAGGGATGGCACTTTTAAGGATCAAGATGTATTTGGGAAATGAAAAATGAACAAAGTCTTTGCAAGTAAATAAAGAATAAATAAGAGAAGTATTAAGAGATAAATAACTTGCCTACAAATGGGATCTATAACATCATGTTAGCTGGTTTAAGATACAAATACCTTCTGTTTGTTGTAAACATTTTTTTAAAAGCTTTTCATTTTAATGCCCTGAGAACCTTGATTCTTTTAGGAAAGAATTGGAATACTCCTAGGGAGAACTGAGAAAATGCATATTGTGATAACCCCAGAGAGACTCTTCATATGAGCCAAATGCAAATCATAGAGTTTATGGACTGTTATTAATTGTAGGACTCCAAGATTAAATAGCATTTTTCACAAACATCTAGCTCAACATGTGTAAACTCAATTTTTTTAAAAAATGTGACACATCCTTTATTGTTTATGCTTACCCTAAGAGATATAGTTTAATACCACACTGGATATGTGGTATCATTCATCATTATGGGCAATTCCTCCACCCTAAATGGCCTTAATCCATGAAGTTCCTGGACTAATCTTGTCCATGTTCCTCACTCTCTCCTCTCTCCAAAACTTGCATAAAGAATCCACTTCATAATATGGACAATTTTTTTTTAGTTCTCTTAAGTTATATCTGGGCAACAATCTTCCTGTTTGTCTCACTACAATTAACATAAACAAAAAAAAAAGGATTTATTGAGTGCTTACTATGTGATGAATATTGTAGTAAGTACTGGAGATATACATATAAAAATTAAAAACAAATCCTGCCCTCAAAGAAGTGTACAATCCAAGGGAGAGTCAACAACATTTGAAGAAGTGAAGACCTTACATGTGTATGCAGGGAAGATATTTTGGTTTGAAATTTACGGAGAGGGTAATGGAAGTATAGGAGAGTAAACTTACAACCTTTTCCTAGAGCAATGAAAAACTGATTGGACTATACTTCCAACTAGAAAGGAGATAGAGCACATAGTATTGTAGGTGGTAAGGAGTAGTAATAATATTAAAGTAAAATACAGCTGTAGCACAGGTCTAGATGTGGGAGGTAACTAAAGCAAGCAATCATGAATCAGTACAATAGAACACCAGAACAAGAGTTCCATGCAAGAAAGGGTTACGGTTCCAAGAAATGACTAGGTTCCAGGACCAGTGATGATGGCATAGCATCATCATCATCATCATCACTAATATTAATATATGATTTTCTATATGAGAGTTATTTTACTGTCTTAGTCATTTGATCCTCACAACTCTGAAAAGTAGGTGTTATTATATGTTACCCGCATTTTCTAGTTGAGCAAACTAGGGCAAACAGAGCTGAAGCAACACGCTCAAAGTGACACAGCTATTAAGTGTCTGAGGTTTATTTGAAATCAGATCTTTCTGCCTCCTGTCCCAATATTCTCTAAATATATTATCTAACTGCATTTAGGCATGGTAAAAAAAAATAAAGATCAAATTATCCTCTTCATACACTCTTTATCTCCTGCCTGGGTGATTTCAATATTGTCCTAAATAAATGTCTGTTTAGAGCATCTCCCCTCCCCAGACCATCATCTAACATAGTCAAAAATTTATATCATCTTGCCAAGGCATAAGTTTATCATTCCCCAAGTCAAAAGGTTTCATTGACTTCCTATTCCTTCACATATAGCATAAACACTTTTCAACCTGGCATTTAATGTTTTAGAGAATTTAACTTTAATGTATATTTCTGGACCTACCATTTAAAAAAAATTTTCTATCATATCCAATTTTTCCTGAGTGTATTTTTGCTTTTCTTAGCAAAGATACTAGAGTTAATTGCCATTTCCTTCTCCACTTTATTTTATAGACGAGCTCTCTGAGGGTAAAACCTATTTCATTTTGGTCTTGGAGTCACTTACATATATTAGGTAATTAATAAATATTATTGAAACAAACCATTGGGTATTTATGGTAGTAAGAAAGATCTTTAAAACTTAATGAATTGCTAGTAGGAGTTGGGAATTCCATTTTTGGTCTAACTTTGAGTAGACGAATATTTTTCTAACAAATGCAAAAGAAAAGCATAAAAATAAATACAGGTTACTGGAATGACCAAAAATAATACCCAAATTATTTACTAATATACATATATATAGTTATATATCTTTGTATGTATATGTTTATATTAACATTTTATTACAGTACTTAAATGGGTATAGAGCAATAGGAAGTAAGAAGTCAGATCACATTAAAATGTGTGCATGACTGAGTACAAATTTATAGAAAGGACTAAGTAACTATGGTCTTGCTCCAGGTAATGCTGTTTTAACATAGAAATGAGCTAGAGAATTTAGGTTCCTTGTATTCCTTCACAATAGATACACTATTATACAGCCAAAAAGGACTACAAAGTAGCAACAATAACACTTTCATATCTCTTTGCCTTTGTTCATTCTATTCCTTAAGCCTGGCATTTTAGGCTTTTTAAAATCAAAACATCCTTGAAGGACTAGTTTAAATGCCACATATTCATGATGCACTTTAATATTCTTTCCTCTGCATTTTCATTGTATTTTATAGTTTTATTATTTTCTGAAAATTCTTCTTTCTTCCATTCAGCTCCTATTTCCTTATATATTGTATGCAATGTTAAAGTATAATATTTCTTAATTTTCAACCCTCCCCACTCTCCTATACACTGTATGCTCCATAAAAAGGAACTATTTAACATAAAATCATAAAATTTGAAGTTTAAAACCATCCAAATATGTAATGGATTCTTAACAGACATTCCAAAACTTAAGATCTTCAAGAGCAAAGTAGTTGGCTATTTTACAATCAGTCAATAAACTAATAATCAAACATTTTAAACATTTTTCCATTTTTAAAATTTTTAATATCCATTCCTTTGAAAATTTTGAGTTCCAAATTCTCTCCCCCTTTCATACCTCATTCATTCATTGTGAAAATAAATACTATCAATTACAAAATGTGAAACTTTGCATGATATATTTCCATATTAGTGTTTCTACAGAGAGAAAATTATACATAAATTTGTACTCAAAGGACATCAGTCCTCTCTTTCATTTGAATAATATATTTTAAACCATGAGTCCTTTCAAACTGCCTTGGATTATGATGCCTATGGATGAGAGTAGCCAAATCTTTCATATTTTATCATGATTCTAACAATGCTGTTACTGTGCCCAATAATCTCCTGGTTCTCAGTTTCATCACTTCATATAGGTCTCATCATGTTTTGTTTCATTTTGTTTTGTTTTGCTTTGTTTCGTCCTTGAAATCACTACCCTCTTCATTATTCCAAATAGTACACTGTCACAATTACAT
This sequence comes from Antechinus flavipes, assembly GCF_016432865.1. Classification (NCBI taxonomy): domain Eukaryota; kingdom Metazoa; phylum Chordata; class Mammalia; order Dasyuromorphia; family Dasyuridae; genus Antechinus; species Antechinus flavipes. The sequence goes on from NC_067398.1 coordinate 239,350,918, forward strand.
ATCACAATTTGGTCTGCCAATTCTCAATTAATCAGAATCCCCCTCAATTTCTAATTATTTGCTACCACAAAAGGAGTTTATGTACATAACTAGACACACAATACATGGATACATACACAAAGAAATACACACTAATACACACATATTAATCACATAGATCTTTTTTTATTTCTTTGAGATATACACATTGATGTGGTTTTTGCTTGGGTCAAAGGCTAATTTTTTTATTATTTTGGGTCCAATTCCAAATTACCCTTCAGAATAGTTGGACCAGTTCACAATTCCACCAATTTTATATTCATGTACTTTGTTTCTCTCATCTTTTCTAGCATTTCTGATTTCTGGTAGAAATAAGATGATATCTTAGAGATGTTTTAATTTCCATTTCTCCAATCAATAATGATTTAGAGAATTTTTTCAGATAACTATAAATAGCTTTTATTTCCTCTTTCAAAAATTGTCTGTTTATATCTTTTGACCATTTATCAATTGGGGAATGAATTATTTATTTATTTATTTGTTTTGTTTTTTTACAAATTTGACTCAGTTTTCTATATATTTGAGAACTGAAACCTGTATTAAAGAAAATTACTAGAAAAATGATATTGCTACAGTGACTATATTTTCTATCAAAATGTAGCTTCTTTCATGATCTCTTTTAATTAGGTCTATTTTTGCCTTTGCTTTGTCTGAGATCATGATTGCTGTACCTCTTTTTGTTGGTGATAGTTTTTCTTCAGTTGAAGGATAATGGATTCTGTTTCAGCCCTTAATTATGACTCTGTAGGTTTCTATTTCATTCTGTCTCTTGCAAGCAGCATATTGTTGGATTGCTTTTCCAAATGTATTCTGCTATCTACTTCTGTTTTATGGATGAACTCATCCTATTCACATTCACAATTGTTTACTAACTATGTTTCTCTCCATCTTATTTTCTTTGGTTTATCCTTCTCTCCTTTCCTCCTATCCCTCCTCACTGCTTCCTTTAATCCACCCTCTCTTTTTTCATTTCTTCTTCTCGTATCTTTATCCCTTTCTCCTTCCATTTCACTATTTGGTAAGAGAAGTTGCTGTATCCAATACTGTGTATATCTGCATTTTCTTCCCTCTTTAAACCAATTCCATTGAGATTAAAATTAAAAAATTCTCCCACACATACACATTCTTTCATTTTGTTCATTACAACAAAAGCTCTTCTGTGCACAATTCTTTTATATGAAGAAAATGTTCCCATTCTACCTCTTCCTTCCCCCTTCTCCTATTGCATCCTATATTTAACACCTTTAGTGTTGTGATCTTTTTCTTCTCAAAAAGCAGCCAGGTGATAAAAGTTCAGATCTTTTATTATCCCAATATAGCCCGGTTAGCTTAGAGGCCTATCTCTCTGCTTGGTTCCAAGAGCTTTCTCCGAATGTCACCAAATCCAAAGGTCTGGTCCTTCAGCCTCTGCCTCTGCTTTCTTCAGCCTCCAGCCAGCTCCAGTCTTCATGTCATTCCGCTGAAATCTCGACTTGTAGCGTCTTCACTCTCAAGAACTTCTTCAACTGGCCCATTGGCCTATTTATGCTCCTTCCAGAGAGAGGGATTATGGGTTTTCTCCCATAGTGCTCTCTGGCCCAAAGAGCTTCAAGGGAGGTATGAACTCATTGAACTCCAATGAGTAAAGGTGTGAACACAAGCCTTGTATTGATTAGTTCTACTTAGTACCTAGTTTCAGGTTCTGGCCAAAACATCTTCTTGTAAGATTAGATCAACTCTAATTAGTTAGCAGTTAGTAAGGATTCCAACACTTTAGTTTTTTTTTTTTTCCTTTTGGAGATTATTTCATAATAATTGACAGAGCCATGCACTCTATGTAGAATTCCTAGTGTCCTAATAATGAAAATATATTTAGAGTTACATAATCATTTTCCTACAAAGGAATGTAAACAGTTTAATTTTATTGATCCTTTATGATTACCCTTTCATGCTTATCTTTTTATGCTTCTCTTGTGTCTTATATTTGGAAGTCAAATTTCTTATTCTGTTTACAACCTTTTAAAAAAAATCAGGAATGCTTAAAAGTCCCTTTTTTTATTGAATGTAAATTTGTACTCTAAGGAATTATACTCAGCTTTGCAGGGTGGATTATTTTTCATTGTAGTTCTATCTCCTTTGACTTTTACCATATTCTAGGTCCTCTCCTCATTTAATGGGCAAGATGCTAAATCTTGTCTGATCCTGACTACACTTTATGATATTTATATTGTTTTTTTATAGCTATTTGCAATATTTTCTCCTTTTTCTGGGAGCTCTTTGGCTCTAATATTCCTAGGAATTTTTATTTTCAGATTTCTTTCTGGAGGTGATCACTATGTTTTTTAATTTTATTTTACTCTGTGGATCTAAGATATTGAGAAAATTCTGCCTTATTATTTTTTGAAATATGATGTCTAGAATAATTTTTAATTATGACTTTCAGGTAGTTCAATTTTTTGTTTTAAATTATACATGTACAACCATGTCAAATATATCCCCTAAATTAGTCATATTGTAAAAGAAGAAATAGAACAAAAGGAAAAAAAATGAGAAAGAAAAATAAAACAAACAACAACAATAACAAAAAAGTGGAAATAATATGTTTTAACTTGCATTTAGATTCCATTGTTCATGACAGTATTTTATGTCACAAGATTTTAGAATTATTTTGGATTATTGTATTGCTGAAAAGAGTAAATTCTACATAGTTGATCTTCATACAATCTTGCTGTTACTGTGTACAATGTTCTGCTTTTGCTACTTCACTCAGTATTAGTTTATTTAAGTCTTTCCAGTTTTTTTTTTTTTTTGAAAACTGCTTGCTTATCATTCCAAATCCCATGCATAGGTTTTATTTGTGTAAAATCTTTTAATTTAACATAATCAAAAGCATTCATCTTGCATTTCATAATGTTGCCATATCTCTTCTTCATAGTTATGACAAGTCAATTATCTCTTGGTATCCTAATGTGCTTATGGTATCTCCTTTATGTCTAACTTATCTTGGTATAAAGTGTGAGATGTTGATCTATGCCAATTTCTACAATGCAATTTTCCATTTCCCAGTGACTTTTGTCAAATAGTGACTTCCTATGCCAGAAACTGGAGTCTCTGAGTTTATCAAATATTAGGTTATTATAGCCATTTATTACTGTGTCTTGTGTACCTAGCCCAGTCCATTGACTCACCATTCCATTTCTTAATGAGTACCAAATAGTTTTGATAATTGCTATTTTATAATAGTGTTTTAGATTTGATATGACTAGACTAACTTTCTTTACCACAGTAATTTGGACTTAAGGCATAGTCCTTAAGAAAAAAAATATGTAGTTCATAAACTCCTAGGTATCTTGGGAGGTTTCCTCAAGAAAGAAAGAGAGAGAGAAAGAGAGAGAGAGAGAGAGAGAGAGAGAGAGAGAGAGAGAGAGAGAGAGAGAGGAAAAAGAGAGAGAAAGGAAAAAAGGAAGAAAAGAAAGGAAAGAAAGAAAGGAAGGAAGGAAGGAAGGAAGAAAGAAAGGAAGGAAGGAAGGAAGGAAGGAAGGAAAGAAGGAAGGAAAGAAGGAAGGAAAGAAGGAAGGAAGGAAGGAAGGAAGGAAGGAAGGAAGGAAGGAAGGAAAGGAGGAAGGGAAGGAGGAAGGAAAGGAGGAAGGTAAGGAAGGAAAGAAGGAAGGAAGGAAAAAGAAGTGTTGCCCAACTGACCAATTCCAATTAGAACCCCAGGGGTTCTACTCACAGAGCTTGTAGTTTGTCTTTTGTTCCCAAAGAGAACCATGACATCAGGGAAGAGATGCCATGACATGCAAATGAACTGGGCTTTCTCCTCCAGAGTCCCTGGAACTGGTCAGTTGGGGAAAATGAATCTCTCTTTTCTTCCTCCCTTCCTCATTCCCTGCCTCCTTCCCTCCCCCTCTCTCCCTCCTTGTCTCCCTTTCTCCCTCCCTCTATCTTTCTGTCCCTGTCCCTCTTCTTCCCTCCTTGCTTTCCTCCCTTCTTTCTTCCCTCCTTCCCTCTCCCCTTTCCTTCTCTCTCCCCTTCCCCCCCACCCCTCTCTCTCTATCTCCTTTCTTTTTTTTTTCCTTCTTGATTGTTTTCAACCTTCAAAATTGTAAACTACCTAGATTTCTTTTTGAAGAACTATTCTTTAAACCCAAATCCCTTTGGTTCTCATTGATTTACCAACAATGGTCTCAGATCAAGCCCAAATTGATCACAGTTTGGGCCCAAATTAATTCAGAATGAATGTGAATAGGAATTGTTTCTCTTTTGGCCAGAAACTCTGAAAGTAGTTTCCTCCCAAATTGGATTTTTTTGTTTTGTTTTGTTTTTCACTAGGTAAAAGAGAAACATTCTTTGTCTCATTTCTTTCCTAGCCTTTAATCACTGAATAGACTAAAGTTGCCTCAGTTAAACTGAAACCTATTAAATATGTTAGTGTAAAAAAGACAAGGTCTCCCACTTCATTGAGGAGAATCTATCAATCTATCTATCTATCTATCTATCTATCTATCTATCTTGCCACTGAATCCAATGGACTATGGAAGAGAAAATGAGGCTGGTGACCCATTAGTCCACATTCATGTAAACAACCCACTTTCATGTCATGACATTACCTCCTGGATGTTATAGAATGAAAGACAAACAAAAGCAATCATCTATTTCCCTTTAGGGTAAGAAAAATTTTTATACCCAAAGCAGTGTCTATGTTATTCCCCCTTTGAGCTAAATCTGATGAGAGTAAGATTCAAACAATGCTCACCTTCCCCCTTCTTTCCCTTTACCATAATATTTATTTTATGATATCAAAGTCAATTTATACCCATACTGTCTATGTATACTCCTAACTGCCCAAGAGAGATACAGTTCTTAAGAGTTATAGGTAACATCTTCCTGTGTAGGAATGCAAACAATTATTGAATAACATGCTTTTTTCTTTCCTTTTATCTTTTAATGCTTCTCTTGAGTTTTGTATTCAAAGATCAAATTTTCTCTTCAGTTTTGAGATTTTCACTTAGGAAAGTTTGAAAGTCTCATCTCATTAAATGTTCATATTTTTCCCTGAAAGAATCATGGTTGTAATCCAAGCTCCTTTGCCTTCTGGAATATCATATTCCAATCCCTCTGGTTCTTTAACATGCAAGCTGCTAAATTCTATATAATCTTTAATGTGGTCCCTTGATATAGGAATTATTTTTTCTAGTTGCTGGTAGTATTTACTCCTTAACCTGATAATTCTGGAATTTGGCTGAAACATTCCTTGGAGTTTGCATTTTGGGATGTTTTTCAAGAGGTGATTGTTAGATGTTTTTTTCAGTTACAATTCTAAGGTATCAAAAATATCAAAGGTATGTATTTGATGTCTTTTTTTTTAATAATAGCTTTTTATTTTCAAAATATCTGCAAAGATAATTTTCTTTTTTCATGTTAAAGTTTATTTATATATTTCTATACACATTGATTTATGTATCATGTTGGGAAAGAAAATTCAGAACAAAAGAGAAAAACCATGGGAGAGGGGGAAAAAACAGAAAAATGAAGTGAGCATAGCATGTATTAATTTGCATTCATTCTCCATAATTCTTTTTCTTCATGCAAATGACATTTTCTGTCCAAATTTATTGAGATTGCTTTGGATCATTGAATGACTGAGAAGAATCAAACCTTTCATAGTTGATCAAAAAACATTCTTGCTATTACTGTGCAAAATTTATTCCTGGTACTGCTTGTTTCACTCAGCATCAGTTTGTGGAAATCATCCCAGGCTTTTCTATAATCAGCTTTTTCATCATTTTTATAGGACAATAATTTTCCATTACCTTCATATACCACAGTTTTTTCAGTCATTGCCCAATTGCTGGGTATCTACTCATTTTTCAATTCTTTGCCACTACAAAAAAAGCTGTTATAAACATTTTTGCACACATTAGATTCTTTCCCTTCCTTTATGATTTCCTTGGGATACAGATGCAGTAGTGGCAGTGCTAGGACAAATGGTAAGTTCTCCAGAATGGTTGGATCATTTCACAACTCCATCAGCAATGCATTAGTGTCCCAATTTTTTCATATCACTTCTAACATTTATCATTATCTTTTCCTATCATCATAGCCAATCTGAGAGGTATGATATGGTACCTCAAAATTGTTATCAGAAAGACTTTCTTATCCAGTATCAAATGGCTTTGATAAATACTATATATGATACAGTTTTAGGTTTGGTACTGTTAAGCCACCATCCTTTGTATTTTCTTCATTATTTTTCTTGATATGACATTTTGTTCTTCCAGATGAATTGTGTTATTATTATTTTTCCCAGTTGTGCAAAATAATTATTTATTTGTCAGTTTGATTAGTATGGCACCAAACAAATAGATTAATTTAGGCAGAATTGTCATTTTTTGTAATGACGAGGCTACTCTCTGGAGGGTCTCAGGATCAGTCAGAGTCAGGATCAGTCAAAGTCCTTGGCTTTTAGGAGGAAAATTAAAGAGGCAGGCAAGTTACCATGTGGCTTGTCAAAGATGGATCTTGACTCTGAAGTTTAGAGCCTGAAGTCTTCCATGCTGAGCATGCTGTGGCAGAAAGATTCTGACTCTCACTCAGCCCTCCAATTCTTCCCTGTGATTACCTCACCACAAGGCATTCAGCAGGTGCCAATCATGAGGAGAGCCATCACATCACCATATCATCTAAGTATATGTTTATAGAACCATTATCTCATATTGAGTAGGTACTTAGCCTTAAGTACTCTGCTGTCTTAGATTCAAGTACACCTTTTTCAGAATTCCAGCCTTCTACAATTTTTATTATATTAGCTCAGTCTGCTGACAAGCAATGTATATTTTTCCAATTGCTTAGATTTGACATTTGTACAAGAAGTATTTTGTACTTTTGTTCATATAGTTCTTGGGTTTATCTTGCTGGATAGACTCCCAAATATTCTATTTGATCACAGCTATTTTAAGTGGAATTTCTCTTTCTATCTCTTCCTGCTTTGTCAGTAGTGTAAAATAGTGTAAAGAAATGCTGATGGTTTGAGTGGATTTATTTTATATCCTGTAACTTTGCTAAAGCTTTAATTGTTTCAAGTAGGTTTTGGGGTGATTTTCTAGGATTCTTTAAGTATATCATTATATCACCTGTAAAGAGTAATAGTTTTATTTTCTCATTGTCTATTCTAACTCCTTTAATTTCTTTTTTTCTTTCTTTTTTTTTTTTTTTTTTGTCAAAGACAACATTTCCTGTACAATGTTGAGTAATAATGATGACAATGGGCATCATTGTTTCACCCCTAATATTATTGAGAATCAATCTAGCTTCTCTCAAAATGTTTCTTCTTGGTTTTAAATAGATAATTTATTATTTTAAAGAAAGTTTCCTTTGTACCTATGTTCTCTAGTGTTTTCAATATGAATAGGTGCTGTATTTTTTCAAAAGCTTTTTCTGCATTTATTGAGATTTTCATATGATTTCTATTGATTTTGTTATTGATATGGTTGATTATGATAATAGATTTCCTGATACTGAACCAGCCTTATCTTGTGTAAATCCCACTTGGTCATTTTGTATTATCTTGCTGATAAATTGCTATAATCTGTTTTCTAGTATTTTATTTAAAATTTTTGCAGCAATATTTATTTGCTAGTTTGATCTATAGTTTTCTTTCTCTCATTTGGCTCTTCCTGGTTTAGGTCTCAGTACGTACTACATTTCTGTAATACAAGGAATTTGGCAGTACTCTTCTTTGTCTATTTTTCCAAATAATTTACATAGTATTTAAATTAATTGTTCTTTAAACAGTTGGTGGAATTCACTTGTGATTCCATGTGGCCCTGGAGAGTTTTTCTTAGGCAGGTGGTTATGAGCTTATTCAATTTCTTTTTCTAAAATGTAACTATTTATGTATTTCCTGTTCTGTTAATCTGAACAATTTATATTTTTGTAAATATTCACCAATTTTTGTTAGATTACCAGACTTGCTGCCACATAGTTGGGCAAAATAACTTCTAAGTATTGCTTTAATTTCTTTTTCATTGGTGGTAACTTCACCCCTTTCATTTTTAATGTTGATGATTTGGTGGGGGGTTTCTCTTTCTTTTTTCTAATCAAATGAACCAAAGTTTTATCTATTTTCTTCATTTTTTCATAAAATCATTCTTAGTTTATTAATAAATTCAATAGTTTAATTTCAATATTATTAATCTCTCTTTTGAGTTTCAGAATTTCTAATTTGGTATTTTTGGAGGTTTTCATTTCTTCTTTTTCTAGCTTTTTAAATTGCATGCCCAATTCATAATAAACAATCCTGTTTATTATATTCCGTTGCTACTTAAAGATAAAAAAATGCAACTAAGACTGGTTTGCTGCATCCCATAGGTGGTTTGGGCATATCTCATTTTTGTCATTCTTTTGGGTGAAATATGGCTTGTTTCTGCAATTTGTTTTTGATCTAAACTTTTTTTTAGAATAAGATAATTTAATTTTCAATTGTTTTAATGTTTTTTTCCTAGTTCTTTTTTCAATATAATTTTTATTGCATCATGTAATGAAAAGCCAGTATTTATTATTTCTATCTTTCTGAATTTAAGTGTAAGGTTTTTAACACTGTAATACATAGTCAATTTTTTTTTAGATGTCATGTCCTCCCAAGAAAAAGATGCATTCCTTTCTGTCTCTATTCAAGGTTTTCTAGGATCCTATTAACATCCCTACTTTCTTGTTGATTTTGTGGTTAATTTTGTCTGATGCTGAGAGGGGAATGTTGAAGTCCTCCACTAATGTAGTTTTGCTGTCTATTTCTTCCTGTGATTGGTTTACTATGTTCTCTAGGATTTTAGGTGCTCTACCACTTGGAACATATATATTTGTATCATTATTGTTTCTCTGGTAACTATGAGCATTAGTACTCCTCTTGGTTCTGAAACTATGACCAAAGCCCTACTCTCCTGCAAATGTTTGTGCTCTTCTGTGTCTTAATAAGGGCCCTTGCTTCCTTCTGATTGACTACAGACATTCTTCCTTGTCCTGAAATTGCAACCTAGAACTTCAAATGAGCAAATGGAATTGTCGATGTATATTGTATCCTATCTGGGGAATTGTCCCCTGTAAAACTGGTCACTTTCTGAATAATTTTCTTAGCTCCTTAACATTTCTAAACTGAGAGCTTAAAAAGATGCTTTGTCCACTGTTTCAGCCTCTTCCAAGACCTACCACAGTTGCATAGACCAGTGCCTATTTTAAATATCATAGACCTCTTTTCCTGATCTTCTAAATTATCTTAAGCTGAAAAAAAAAGTCTCACTCATCTTCTGTTGGCTCTGCTGTTCTAAAACCTGTTTATTAGACATGTTTTATGTTTAGAAGGGAATCTTGGGATGGCTATTTGTACTCCATCATTTTGAGTCTCTGTCTAATCAAGCACTGTTAATCACATTTAGCTGCTAAATCCTAAGGATACACACACACACACACACACACACACACACACACACACAGAGAGAAAAATTTTGTTTGTTTTTTTTTTAATCCAACAATCACTATCACCAAGAAACTCACATGGTATATAGAGACAAGAAAAAAAGACAATAAGCTGAAAAGAGTTCATTGGTTGCTTCTTTAGTTAAAACATTTTTAAAATTAGGCAAAACTCATGATTATATTAAAAACAGTTGTTTATTACCTAAAACTGAAATACTTAGCAAGATTCTTTTGGGGCATATTATTCCCTAAAATAGAGTTTCCTTTCTGATCATGTATTGTAATTTTATCTTAATAAAAAATAATGAAATTGATATGGCATAGGACCAAGTTAAAACAATAAGAAAAAGAAAAGTTATATATTTTTAAAAATGTAGTAGACACAGCCTTTGTATAAAAATCTTAGAATTGAAAAGGAAACATGATTTGAAATAAAGGCAGCTAGTTTAGAGATAACTGTTATTATCTTTACTGCTTTCAATCAAAAATTCCAAAATGAATTAACCAGTTAGCCAAGGTAAATGAGAAAAGGAATAAAACCGTTTTTAAATTGTCATTGTCTTTCCTACTGCTTTCAGTAGAATGTATGTCCTATGTATATTTATTAACAATATTCTAATTTCATAATGGAAAATCATGACACCCTTGAAAAGATTAGTAGCTAAGTACCTGAGTAAGCACTATGATGATCTCTTAATATTGCTCTTAATTATCAAAAAAAAATCAGCAATATCCTCTGTTCAAAGAAGAAAGACCATAGATCCAGCCTTGGGGAAACTGAAGAATTTAATTTTAGGATCCCTTTCAGTAGGGGATCGATGAATTCTTTCAATGTCTATTTTACCTTCTGTTTCTATGACTTCTGGGCAGTTCTCTTTGATAATTTCCTGGAAGATAGTGTTCAGGCTTTTTTTTTCATCATACTTTTCTGGAAGTCCGATGATTCTCAGGTTGTCTCTCCTGGATCTGTTTTCCAGGTCTGTTGTCTTCCCCAGAAGGTATTTCACATCCTTTTCCATTGTTTGATTTTTTTGGATTTGCTTGACTGATTCTTCTTGTCTCCTCGAGTCATTCAATTCCAATTGTTCGACCCTGATTTTCAGTGAGGTATTTTCTTCACTCACTTTTTTAAGATCTTTTTCTAATTGTCCAATTGAGTTCTTTTGTTCTGTGGAATTTTTTTCCATTTCGCCAATTTTGTTTTTTAGAGAGCTGTTTTCTGTTTCCAGTTCACTAATCCTATTTTTCAAGGATTTGGTTTCTTTATCCACTCTCTCTTTAACTGACTTCTCCAGGCTCTTTTGCCAAGCCTCCCTCTCCTTTTGCAGAGCCTCCCTCTCCTTTTCCATTTTTCTTCTAGCTCCCTTGTGAGAGCCTTTTTAATTTCTCCATGAGATTCATCTGTGCTGAGGGACATAAGGTCTCCTCCTTCGGGGATTCACCTGGGGACTGTTTGTTTTTAGTCTCCTCAGGGTTTGGAGTCTGCTCTTTATCTGTATAAAAGCTGTCCAGGGTTAAATTCTTTTTCAGTTTCTTGCTCATTCTGTCTATTTATCAAAGACAAACTATCAAAGAAACAGAAGGAAAAAAAACCCCTTGAATGGAGGCTGCTTTCTTTGGGGGAGGGGCAGGGTATTCGTGAGGCACAGGTCCTACTGTGCTATGGCGCCTGCGCACTGAGATCCGAGCGCTCTGAGATCCGAGCGGGCTAAGACACTGTGGGGGAGGGGTGGCCAGGTCCCGAGAAACTCCAGCTGTTTGGGATTGTATTCTTCACCCCCGGTGTTTTTAGCTTCTCTGCTGGGCTGCTGACTTGCTCCTATAGCAAAGCTCTCACCGCAGAGACGGCTGCGATCGCGTCCTACCCCCTCTCCGCTCCACCCGGTTCTGAGCTGCTATCTGTGCTCTGGTTGCAGCTGCTGCCCGCAGACTGCTTCCAATTACCGTCCCCGCCCTCGCGCAAAAACAGACCTTTCTTGACGAGTCTCAAGGATGGTTTCTCTTGGTAAGTAATTGTATGGTTTTTTTTCAGTCGAGCATTAATTCAGAGGCATGAAATGAAATGAATAGTGAGAGAAAAACACGGAGATTACACAGAAGTGTATTTCCTCTCCGCCATCTTGGCCGGAAGTCGAAACTGAAGAATTTAAATACATTTACTAATTTCATGGGAAATAAAATAAAAATGTTTTCTTTAAAAACAAAACAAAACATATTGCCTTAAAAAAAAACAAACAAAAAAAAAAAACTCATGGCTCACCCAATCAGAACTTATGCATTTGTGCTTCCATTTTGGCAATTCTAATTTGTTTAACCTTGAAAAAAGAAAAAAAAAAATTCTTCCCCTCATGCAGTAGAGAGAGTAGAGAGAGTAGGGAAGGAAATGGACTTTTATTAAATATTTACTAAGGGGCCAGCAAGATGGTACAGTGGATAGAGCATGAGCCCTAAAGTCAGGAGGACTTGATTCAAATCTGGCCTCAGACATTTATCACTTCCTAGCTGTATGACCCTGGACAAGATACTTAACCCCAATTGCTTCATCAAAAAAAAAAAAAAAGTATTTACTAAGTACCAAGCACTGTGCTAAATAATTTGGAAATATTTTCTCATTTTTTCCTCATAATAACACTTTAAAGTAAGTAAGTATCCTATTAAGGAAATTGTTCATGTTCTTTAAAACTGGAATAGGTTTTGGTTTGTTTCTTTTTAATGACCACAGAATTTTTAAAATGAACTTTATAAAGAGAGATTTGGAGGAAGAAGACAGTGGAGATCTATCCATCTTTGAAATATAATTACATATATATTCATATATATATATATATATATATATATATGGAGAGAGAGACAGACAGAGAGACAGAGAGAGAGAGAAAGAGAGAGAGAGAGAGAGAGAGAGAGAGAGAGAGAGAGAGAGAGAGAGAGAGAGAGAGAGAGAGAGAGAGAGAGAGGATATATACACTCCAAGTTCCCAAGTCCTTTCCATTATTTCCGGGGCTCTCTTCTCTCAGCATACAATGCTGTCTCCTATTTATTAAGTGGATTGAAGTAATCAAATGTGAGTTGCCTCATCTCTCATCCTCTATGAGGTAAAATTTATCTGTAGCTTTACCTTATTTTCCTCATAATTCAAAAACTATAATAGCCCAAGTTTTTTTTACAAGGCTTTTTCATCTATATTCTTTATTTTCTTGGGAAAAAAATACTATTTAACATAGAATCACAAAATTAAAACAAGTATACTATCTTAAGAGATTCCAAAACTTGAGGTCTTCAAGGAGAAAGTTTATGGCTACTTTAAAATCAATCAATAAACTAAAATTAAGCATTTATAAAGTATTTGCTTATCTCTTCTGTTATATACTATAACATCATCTCTGCCATGTATTATTTTTCTTCTTTTCCATTTTCAATTCAATCTTCACATAGCTATCCAAGAAATCATTTTAATGCTTTATAGTGATTCCCTATTGTCTACCAAATAAATTTTGATTCCTTTTCCCTGGAATTCAAACTCCTGTAAAATCTGACTTTTATCTACTTCTCCAACTTCATCATGCATTGTTATAAGTTATGTATTCAATGTTGCAACTTAATGGAATCCCTCCAATCCTATACCTATATTTTTCTGTTAAATGTTCTTTCTTCAGTTAAGATTCAATTTGGACATCATATCTTCTATGAGACTTTTTTTCTTATTTTTCTAATTGAACGTCATCCTTCCTCTTTAAATTTCTTATTGTGCTTTGATCAGATATCTGTTTTGTCTTTTACTATTGTTTGTGTATGACACAGAGACTTTGGTACTTTGTTTCTTACATGGTTCATTGAGTAAGCAAACTTTTTGAGGTTTGTGCCTGTGACTTATTTCACCTTATAAATTCTGTTTCAAGGGAAATAATGGTATATATAGTAAAAACCTATAAGAAGAAGAGCCTAACATTTATTTATTTATTTTTTTTGTTTCACCATTTTTTCAAAGGTCATAGCCACTATCCAAGAGATGGATAATGTGCGCCCTTGGTAGAAAGGACTGTTTGTCTTTTAATTCTACAAAAAAACATACACTAATAATATACATCCATGTTTTGGGGGAGTTAGAAGAAACATTAACAAATAAAAAAGGCAGGCTGAAAGTATTTTAGTAATATAAATTATTTAAATTAAAGCAAAAAAAAAAAAAAACTGGTTATTCTTATCTCCTGTATCAATACAAATCTAGGTAGGATTTAAGAATGCTTTCACTGAATACCTTAACATTGAAGTTCAACATTCTTTCATTTCCCTTGAAATATGACCTTGTTGGTAGCTTAGCTCTCTTCTATATTATGTTTTTGAAGTTTAGCTAACAGTTTGCCACATACAGTTCTTTTAACTTTAGCATTGAAATGCAGCAAATGTTTTAAGTCAAACTTTCTGTTTGGGGATTTTTTTTCTCCATTACCTTTATTGAATTTGAAATTCTTTTAGCTTTCACATACTGTTAATTTTAGTAGTATTTATTAAGTAGCTTCCTCCCCTCACACACTTTCATAAAAAGCATATTTTCTTTTTTATTGTGAAAAGAAAATTAGTTGAAAGGTCTTTTATGAAATTGGATTAGAAATTAGGATGATAACACATGTCAGACAAAATCAAAAAAAAAGAGAGCAAGGATCTCCTGTTCTTTATAGATTTGAAATTTCCTGATGGAAACAAGCCTTTGACATTCATCAAGCATCCAAGGAAGCATAGGTTATATGTACATGACACTGGAACTTCTGGCTGACAAGTGAAAAGTTCAGACAATCATCTTACTGTTTTGTTGGCAAAATGTCTATGTGATATTAAAAATCTAAATGTTTCCCAATATTTTCCCCATCTGCCAAGATATTTGCCAATAACCAAATGTTTGACTTCTTATAGATATTGTGCAACATCAAGAGAGTGAATATTTTTTTTGTTGTTGTTGCCTGAAAATTTTGGACTTCTGTAACTGCAAATGACAACTTGGTGGAATAATGTGTAATGAAAGCTGCAGAATCAGTGCAATGAATACTAATATAGAATATATGGGAATAAGAAGTTGGGAAGTGAGAAAAGGTAATTGTTCTTAAGAGGAAGTTAAAGGAGAAAGATAATAGGAGAAAATCAAACTTGCAAAAATGTTGTGTAAAGATTCTAAATAAACATACTATCATAGACTCATGGATTTAGGATGGAAGGGACTTCCTAAAATATATAATCTAATGGGGGTCAGTGGGATTAAATGAATTTCCCACGGACCCACAGATTATAAGAATAGGAGATATTCTGACCCATGTTTTCTTACTCTAGTTCCAGTGTTCTTTCCACATATCACACTTCTTTTATTTGGAGTTAAAGATACTTATCAGTATGCAGATAGGTCCAATACCTATTATAATACAACATGGTTGAAATTATTGCATGAGACTTGTTTACTAACAGTAGAGAAAACAGTGACAACATCCCTGATCCCAATGAATATCCTATTTTTTTTTTAAATGTAGAACCAATAGGACTCAAATGTCACCCCAACTGATTTTTTTTAAATACCCAAGTTATTAAAGCATTGTGTCTAGTTATATGATGAAAAATCCTTGACATTTTAAAGCTTTCTGAAGACTTCCTATAGATCTGTTATGGTATTAACTATTACTATATTAGCAGTAGATTGCATAATGATGGGAAGGAAGAGAAAGAGGAAGGAAGGAGAGATAGAGATAACACAGACATAAAAAGAAGGAATCATACTGAGACAGAGAGGAGGAAGAGAAGGAGGAAAGGGGGAGAGAGAGAGAAAAACAAAGAGAAAAAGAGAGAGAGAGAGAGAGAGAGAGAGAGAGAAAGTCAGAGAGAGACAGAGAGAGACAGAGAGAGACAGAGAGAGTGAGCACTAAACCTTAGATATATATAGTATAGATATCAGAAGACAACACTCGAGCTTGAAGTCAAGCACCTTCCTTCAAGGATCTTATATTTCAATGGAAGAATACAACACATAAATATAACTTATAAAAGGGAGTTAGAATGATGGAGGAGGCATGTGTTTGAGGAGAATATATTTGAGACATGCTTTGAAATGAAAATGAGATTAAAAAACTGATTTTGAGAGCAAGATGGTCTTAGGACTTCTAGTGGGGGGTGAATCAAGATGATAGCTGGAGTATAGACCATATCATTTGTACCAACATTGTTTTAGGATTTATGTGGAAAGCAATCTGACCATATAAAGAAAAAAACAAGCAAACAAACTTTCAGGGAGCATTTTTTCAAAGTCATATTCTTTCTTCTGATATTTAGTTCTATTTGTACATTTATATTGATAATGAGGAAAATATAGAAGCATAGGTAACAAATTAAAAAAAAAGAATTATCAATGTCATTTTTCCATCTAAGAATATAAATAGTTTAAACTTTTAATAATATATATTTTTCCCCTGTTTACCTTGCTATGCTTCTCTAAAGTTTGAAGACCAAATTTGGTTAAGTTCTGTTTTTTTTTTTTTTTTGTTTTGTTTTTTGTTTTTTTTTTGTTGTTGTTGTTGTTGTTGTTTTTTCAATAGAAATGATTGAAAGTCTCTTACTTTATTGAAGATCCATTGCCTCCCCTGAAAGATGATACTCAGTCTTATTGGATAGTTAATTCTTGCCTATAATCCCAGGTCCTTTATCTTCTGGAATATGGTATCCAAAGCCCTACAATTCTTTATTGGAAAAGCTGCCATATCCTGAGAAATCCTGACTGTTGCTTTTTGATATTTGAAATGTTTTGCTGGCAGCTTGCAATATTTTTTTTCCTTAGAATTGTGGTTCTGGAATTTGTTTGAAGGTGATCCATGGATTTTTTCAATGACTATTTCCCATTATGTTTCTATAATATTGGAGCAGTATTCCATGAGGATTTCTTGAAGAATGCTCTTCAGTATCTTTTTTTGGTCATAGCCTTCAGGTAGACCAATAATCCTTAAATTATCTCTTCTGGATCTATTTTCCAAGTCTGCTGTTTTTCCAATGAGGCATTTTACATTTTCTTCCATTTTTTCCTCCTTTTTAGTTTGTTTGACTGATTCTTGATGTTTTATAGAATTATCAGCTTCCATTTGTTCCATTCTAGTTTTGATATATGATTTTCTTCAATTAACGTTTGTATATTTTTTTCCATTTTGTTAATTCAACTGTTGAAGGTGTTTTCTTCACGGGATTTTTCTCTCTCTCTTTCTTTGTCTCTCTCTGTCTTTCTCTCTGTCTCTCTGTCTTTGTCTCTCTGTCTCTCTCTCTCTCTCTCTCTCTCTCTCTCTATTTCTTTATCTCTGTCTCTCTCTGTCTCTCTTGGCATTTGGCCATTGTACTTTTTTAAGTAATTGCCTTCTATTTCCAAGTCATTGACATTCTCTTGCATGTCTCTCATTTTTTTCTCATTTTTCTTCTACCTCTCTTATTTGCCTTTTTAAGTCTTTTATGAGCATTTCCAAGAAGCCTCTTTGGTCTTGCAACCAATTTATATCATTCTTTGAGATTTTCTCTGTGGACATCCTGTCTTCATCTGAGTTAATAACTTTCTATGGCCAAGGTTCTTTAATGTGTCTTGCTCTTTTTCTTTCCTTTTCTTTTGGCATTTCTTTTCTTTTCTTTTCTTTCTTTCTTTCTTTCTTTCTTTCTTTTTTTTTTTTTTTTACTTTTATGGTCCAGCTCTGCTCCTGGGGTAAAGGAGATGCTCTTCCAAGCTTCCTGTACAGCTCTGAGCCTTGGCTTTGAGCACAGAGGATCCTTGCATTTGCAGAGTGTAGCTTTGCCTGCTCTTTCCAGGAAACAGCCTGGTTTCCCAGATTTTACCTTATGAGCTACCCTGGAGGCTACCCCACTGTTCTGCTTTTCTACTGAGCCAGAACTGAGGGTTTCAGTTGCTAATTTGCTGTGATTAAGACCTTCTCAGTGGCTTTCCCAGCTTCTGTCTGAACTGGGCTGAACACCCTTTTCACCCCAATGAGACTGACCTTTCTTTATGTCTTTTCCAATTTATCTTGAACTGCAGAGTGGTTTCATTCCATCAGATTTTGTTCAAAGGCTTGAGTTTCATACGGTTTTTGAGAGAAACTGGGAGAGCTTTAACAGCTTCCTGGCTTCACTCCACCATCTTGGCTCTCCCCACCTCCTGGGAAATCAGATTAAATATTCATCCTTTTCCATTTTTTATGATCTCTTTGGGATAAAAGCTCAGTAGAAACATACTGGATCAAGGGGTATGAATAGTTTGTTAACTTTTGGGGCATAGTTTCAAATTGCTTTTCAGAATGGTTGGATCAGTTCACAATTCCACCAATGTATTAGTATCCCATTTTCCCACAGTTCCTCCAAAAATTTATCATTATCTTTTTCCTGTAATCTTAGCCAATCTGAGAGGAGTGTAGTGATACCTAAGAGTTCTCTTAATTTTTGTGTCTCAGGTCAATAGTGATTCATAGCATTTTTATATGACTAGAAATGATTTTAATTTTTTCATCTGAAAATTGTCTTTCCATGTCCTTTAGAAAATGATTTGATGTAAGCATTCTTTCATAGTTTTATAATTAGTGGTTTTCAGGATGTGTATTTATATTTTGAGTGTCTGTTTATGTTTTTTGTTTCCTTAAAAATATATATCAATGAAAATAAAAATTTGCCTTGTCAAAAATGCACAAGAACACTGCTTCATTTTTATACTTCAAATCCATGTATTTTATGTGAAGCATATCACAAGAGAATTGAATTCTTTTATTATTGATAATCACCTACTCCCCACTGCCTATTTTGGCAAATTGAGAAATGAAGACTAAGTATTTGAATTGAATTACAAAATCTTAGAAAAACTTCTAAAATTTTAAAAGGTCATAGGATCTGCTAAATGTCACATTTTTGCTAATCAACTGTCCTTCCAAATAGTGGCATACTCTCTGATAGACGACAAGGCTATCACTAACTCTTTATTGGCTTATCAACCATGATAAATATAACCTTTTTCATGAAAAAATAAGGAATTAGGCCATAAACAAAAGAGAAAAATTGAATCTATCTTGTAATTTGTGGGGTATTGTTGTTTTGAACATTTTGAAGAAAGAATTAATGTGAAACTAGATTTTAAGAAACTCCCTGTGGGTACTGTTTGTTGTTTTGAATTGCTTTAATAGTAAACTTGCATTATTTATGTTTATTAATATTTAGAATGTACTTTGCAAGGATGATTTTCATCTGAGTTATAATTAGTCTCAGCTGATGAATGCAATAAAATGATTATAAACAACTCTGTGAGCTCATTATCACTACTGTGCTGTAAGATGCAAAAAATGGTGCAGCAATGAGTGTCTTACCTTTAAACATCATTGGAAACCATTTTCAAACTTAGTTTATATTCTATAGTTTTCAAGTTAAAATTCTTTCATTTTTCCAAATTTTAGCCACATATATTGAATTAGTCTTTACACCCCAATTTATTTATCTTCACTCAGAATCTTTAAGTTTTCATAAATTTTATAATTTCTGTACATTAATCATTGTATGATTATTCAGATTGTGATATTCAATTTTAATAATTGCTTTGGTATAATTTCTTTAAAAGAATTTTCACCTCTCTTCCACTTTCCCCCAACCATCCTAGGACTCCCTGACACTTTATCTATGTCAACTGCAAACATTTTCTATGCTGGTGTGTGAATAGTAAAGTTTCTAGTCCTAGGATTGTGTATTAAAAAATGTATAGGACCTCAGAAGTCACTCCAATGAACTTTCTCATTTAATGGCTGAGGAAAATGAGGCCCAAACAATTTAACTTACTTTCAAGGTAATATAGATAGTATCAAAGGTAGGATTTTAACTCAGATTCCCTGGCTTTAGAGCCTATATCAAATAAAAAAGAAAAGTGATATCTATGCTAGAGCATTCAGAACTTTGCTCTCAGGACACTGAAATTTTGAGTGGGTTGAGAGCAACTTTTATCCTATAGTAGTGTAGAAACAACTGAGCTTAATACCTAATTGGTGGCAGGAAGGGGAATCTAAAAATATGAACTTCTAGGAAGTTCATATAGTTAGATACTTGGTGGTCTTTTCCTAAATCTCAACTTGACAATTTCCCCCAAAACAGCCTCATATTAATTTGGATCACATTTCCTCACATCCTTTAGTAAGTTCCTCCATAGTTCTCTGTCAACAACACTCTTGGGCACATCTACCTTCACATTACATTACATGATACTCACATAGAATATAATGATCGTTAATTATAGGTCTGATTGACAGCACCAACAATTATGACTTCTTTGTGTTTCAGTCTTCTAATGTCAGAAGTCCTGATTGAAGAATTTGAAACACATAACACAACAGAAAAGTAGATAAACTAATAATACAATGCTGGTAGAATTGTACATTGATTCAACTTTTGAGGGAAAGCAGGAACTATGCTGAGAAAGTAACTTAAATATCCATCTCCTTTTGATTTAGAAATCCCACTAATGAGCATATATCTCAAAACTGTCAAAGACAAAAAGAAAAATCCATATTTATATTATTATTATTCATAACAGCATTTTAAAAGCAATTAATAGAACCAAATCAAATGTTCATTAGTTGTGAAATAAATAACAAATATTGGTACATGCACAGAAATAGAGCATTTTTCTGCTGAAAGGAACAATGAATATGAATAATTCAGAGAAATATGTGAAAACTTTTATGAATTGATGTGAAATGAAATAGTCAACTAGGGAAAACAAGGTAAGGAATGATTAAAATAAAGCAATAGAAACAATGAGAAAACATGTTATACAATTTAATATGATGATGATGAGGAGGAGGATAAGGACAACAATTAATAATAACAGTAATAATTTGATCCCAAAAAAACAAATTAGAAAATGTACCTCTCTTCTTTTTATTTTTTTTCTTTCTATAATCTATCCTTCCTTCTTTTTTTCCCTTTCCTTTTTTTCTTCTTTCTTTTTTCCTTTCTTTCTTTTTCTTTTTTCTTATATGTGTTGTCAAACTTAGTTAATATGTTGACTAGTTTACTTAATTGGAAATAAATGTAATGTCAGAGAAATACACCAAAAAAAATAATATAATTTAAAAAAAGAAAAAACAGCAAACACCAAAAGAGCCCCAAATTGGCAAACTATATGAAAGGTATCTTGAAAAGTCTAATTGCCCCAGGATAAGATTAAGACAACAATGTTACAAATTATAGGTCCAAATTGGATACTTAAGCCCAGTGTAGTAGCATTATAAACATAGGTGTGAACTCATTGTTTTGGTTTAAAATTATTTCACTACAAAGTATGTTTTTAAAATTGATTTAATATTTTATTTTTCATGCTTCAATCTGTATGCAGATACCATTAGTTCTTTGTCTGGGAATGGGTAACATTTTTCTTCATAAGATCTTCAGGATTGCTTTGCATCATTGTATTGCTGAAAATAACTAAGTAGTTCACAGCTGATCTTACAATATCACATTACTTTGTACAAAGTACATTTCATTTTGTATAAATCCATGTAAGTCCTTTCAAGTTTTTCTGAGACTACCCTGGTCATAATTTCTTACAATATAATAGTATTCTATCAAATTTACATATCACAGTTTGTCCAGGAACTCCCCAAATGATGAACATTTCCTCAATTTCCAATTATTTTATTCAGAAATATTTTTGTACAAATGATCTGAGTTCAAGTGTTACTTCTCATGTTGACTATGTGATCCTAAGCAAGTTTTGAGGACCTTTATGACAAAAGTTTCAAATAAGGTTCTAACTTTTACTAATAGAGAAAGTTTCTTCAACTGATTTTGCTATACCTTTTTATTTAAGCATCTCCCTTTATTTTATTTATTTAAGCACACTCCCTTTATTTTTTAAATCCATTTTTTAAAATAATAAACAGTAAGTAGCACTTTGAAAAAATTTTTGTACATATAGCTCTTTTCCCCCTTTTCCCCCAATCCTTTTATATAGAAACCTACTAGTAGTGCTAGGACAAAGGGTATTTATGTTTTTATAACCCTTTGGGCATAGTTTGAAATTGCACTCCCAACTGGTTGAATAAGTCAATAATTCCACCAACAGTGGATTAAAGCCTCATTTCTCCCATATCTCCTCCACCAATTGTAATTTTCCTTTTCTATCGTATTAGCCAATCTAACAGGAATGAGGTAGTATGGCAGAAATGTTTTAATCTGCATCCCTACAGACAGTAGTGAGTTAGAGTATTTTTTTCCCATATGGCTTCATCTAACAATTTTTCATATTTTTAATCATTTATCAACTAAGTACTGGATCTTATTTTTATGAATTTGACTAATGTCTGGGAAACAAGGCATTTATCAGAGAAACTTGCTTCAATTTTTCTTTCAGTTACTATTACATTTTACCTTCTGATTGTACAATATCAAGGCAGCTCTCCTTGATAATTTTTTTTTTAAATGATGTCTAGGTGCTTTTTTTGATCACAGATTTCAGGGAGTCCAATAATTTTTAAATCATCTCTCCTGGATTTAATTTCCAGGTCAGTATTTTTGCAATGAGATTTTTAATATTGTCTTCTATATTTCATTCTTTTGGTTTTGTTTCATTGTTTATTGATTTCTAATAAAATCATCAGCTTTCATTTGTCCAATTCTAATTTTTAAGGATCTTTTTTTTCAAGGACCTTATATATCTCCACTTGCATTTATCCAATTCTACATTTATTTTCTTCAATGAATTTTCCATTTGGTTGATTCTACTTTTTAAACCATCCTTTGGCTTTTTGTGGCTCCTTCACCCTTTGTCCTATTCTGCTTTTTAAGGTGCTATTTTCTTCAGTATTTGTGTGTGTGTGTGTGTGTGTGTGTGTGTGTGTGTGTGTGTCTCCTTTACTAAGTTGTTAATTCATTTTTCATTATTTACTTGAATCACTCTTACTTTTCTTCCTAATTTTCATCTACCTCTTTTATGTGATTTTAAAAATTCTTTTTGAATTCTTCATGACCTCAAATGAATTCATAATTTTTCTTGGGGGCTTTGGATATAGGAGTTTTGACTTTGTTATTTTCTTCTGAATGTGTTTTGATCTTCCTTGTCACTATAATAACTTTCTATGGTCTGAATTTTTTTTTTCTATTTTTTTTCAGCCTATTGCTTTTAACTCTCTATTAAAATAGAGCTCTGATCTCAGGAGAGGTATTTACTACTCTCTTGGCTTTTGCTCTGTTCTATGCAATGCCGTGCTCTTTCCTATCCTAGCATTGTGAAGAGGTTCCCTGCTCCATTTTTACTGCAAATTGGTGTGCTAGTGCACCTCTTTACCCTGACACTTCCATCAAGTACTATAACAAAGTATGGGTAGAGCCACAGAGGCTTGCCTCAGTGCTAGCAAAGAAATTCTGTAATCTCCTGATTAATTGTTCAATCCCCTTAACATTTGTGAGCTGAAAACTCTGGAAGCAATTGCTATTACTGCAGATTTAGTAGCAACAAGAGCTGCTTCTAATTTGTTGAGGCCAGGTCTGTGCTGGCTTGGCCTGAGCTAGATTGTGTTCCATTCTCAGTTGGAGTGAAAAGATTTTTCCTTCCAACCATTTAAATTGTCTTGGGCTAGAAAATTGGTTTGTTCCATCTTTTTGTAAGTTTAAGTAAGTTATATATATGTAATCTATAATTTGATTGGAGTTATTATTTAAAGATATTTGTAGGAGTTTGGAGAAAAGCTCAGGTGAGTCCCTGAGTTAATTCCATCACCTTGGATCTACTTCAACAAAGTGTTTTACTTATTGTAGTGATTATTATTATTATTATTATTTTGATATTAAGCCTCTCCTCCCTCTTCAAACATACTTTTTAAAAAGGTTTTTTTTAATTATTTTTATTTTATTTATTTATTTATAATTTTTTAAAAAATAATAATGTTAAGTTTAAAAATGAGAAAGTACAGTTGGCGCTTTCTGAACTGAAGATACACTGATATTTACAAGAAGAGATACATGGTTGAGAAGTCTTGTTCATTTCATACTATTAAATGCAAATACATAGTTTATCATTCAAATTTTACCCTTAACAGGTATATTGTCACTCCATATTTTTTTTTTTTACACTTGATTATTTACATACTATAGGCCTATTTTAAAATGCACATTTTAGAATGTGAATGTTGTTTTGCTTATTTCCTTGATTTACTTCTGACCAGAATGACTATTTTGTGCTCTGAAAATGTGTGCATACTCTTGGGTGGTCAAAGGAAAATTGGTTTTAGAGCATATTGATGACATCCACCATGACTGATTAAATATTTACCACCAGGAATGGGTAGTCAAAAAGGAAAGCATTTTTAATGAAATGTGACAGTTTCTTTAAAAAAACTACTTTTGATTTGGGTTGGTGCATGAGCCCTATATTTTCCAAATAGATGCAAGAAGCAGCGGCTGCATTACTCAGTCCTGCAGTCTTATGCATTCTTTTACTTGCTAACTTAGGGACTCCCAAGGCAATTACTTGTCTATATGTCACCCCTGATACTCCCATGAAGTTTGACATTTCATCTATTGAAATGACTATAGCATGTGTGTCTCAGAGCAAGATAAAAGCCTTTCATCTTACTAATGCAATAGTCTCGTGTCATTTGGGCAAATCAGATGCATCCCATTGTGAAAAGAACAAAGTTTTCCTAGGCTAAGCTTATGATTTGAAGAGAGAGATAAATATACAGGGATATAAAGGTGAACACACTTGTGATGCCTATATTCGATCTTTTTTGTACATTTGGGTCTTGTTTCCCAGATTCCTGGATTATTCTTTTTACTTATAAAAGAGGAATGAACAAACTATGATTTCAAATATCCCCAGTTGGGATCACAACATCATAGTTTTACAGAAAGAAAGAATCTGCTAGATTATGTAGTAAGTCTTATTTTTTTTAAATCTTAGAGATGAGAAAATTGAGAACCAGAAAAGCTAACTAACTAGCCCATGGTCACATGCCTATTAGGAGTCAGAACTAGAATTTGAATCCAAGTTATTTAACTCCAAATCCAGCACTCTATCAAATAATTGAATTCATATTTTATAGGAGATAGGACATTATCTTGTTATCTTAATTACATTATCCAAGGAATATTTTATGTATATTTGAGAACATGGAGATAGTGTTAAAGATCTCTCTACTTCTATTTTCAAAGTCATAAGTGGGTCTGTATGTATACTTTCTGGGATCTTTTCCATGATCATACCTGGCATCCTGTCTCTTATTTCTGAACCTTTGTCTTCTTTCCACAGTTCTTACTATTAACTCAGTTTAATTCAACAAACATTTAAAAGTGTTCATTGTGTGCCAGCCTTTTAGGAACTTAGAGTCTACCAAAAAATATGTAATACTCATAAGTATATGTAAATACATATACATTAAATACATTTTGAAAGAGGACTAACAATTAGAGAAATCAGAAAATATTTTCAGTCCTAGTTAATGACTACTCTGTATTCTGAAGGAAACAGATAATTCTATGAAAAGAGAGAACATTGCAGGAGTGGGGGATTTCTTGGACATAGGCACAGGTATGGCAGAGTGAATGTAATGTAAGAGAAATGACTTGAATGAGAATCTGACTTGATGACTTGAATGAGATGAGAGTAGATAAAGAGGAAGAATAAAGTGAGATCAGAATGTAAAAATAAATTGGAACCATATTGTGAAGGACTTTGCAATGAAAAGGGGTTTACATTTTATTGTAGAGAAAACAAGGGGTGACAGGCACAATCTATGTTTAGGAATATCAGATTGGCAACTGGGTGATGGAAAGAGTGATGAGAAGAGAGGCAAAATGCAAGGAGTCAAATAAAGTGCTATTGAATTAGGTCAGATAAGATATGGTTAGGTCCAAGATTAGGGTTGTGGATGGAATGTGAGAGGAGAAATTGGGAAATTGGGATATGATGTGAAGGTAGAATTATTCCAGTCAGATATGAGAAGTAGGAGAAAGTAAAAAAAAAAAAAAAAATTGAGGATGATCCAAAGGTGAAACTAAGTGACTGAGAGGATGGTGAAATTAGTAGTCAAAAGAAAATGGTTTCAGTGATGTTTTTGGATGTTTGGCTGGAAATGATAGTTTTGGAAGGCTGGTAGCAAATGATTGAGAAGTGAATGTAAAGATATAAAGTAAAGGCACATAGTATAAACACCTGTTAATAAGAATCCATAAGTGAAAACACAGATATTTTAGGTAATATCTTGAAAGGATGTCAAAGATCTTCATACAAATCAGAAAGTGGGAAGTAAGCCAGTGGGCAGAAAGAAAATGAATATTATAAAGAAGGATAATGATTGTAGGTGCATTAGAAATATTGGAAGATATGAAATGAAAGGCACAGTTAGAGAGGTGGATGACCTTTGTAAGAGGAATCATCTCTTCCTCTGACATTTAAACAAAATATGAGGGAGGGAAGGATGTTGATGGTAGTTGTAACTGAATCACAGGGATTCTTAGAAAAAGAGGAAATGGTTTGCTAGACACTGAACAGTAAATGTGACACTCTTGAATGTAGGTTAGTCTCCTACCATGGTTACAATATGGCCTAAGTTATTACTCTTCCAAAACAGAAGTGCAAGAGGATGAGTCAATGATTCCTGCACCAGTTTGGAGAATCATGGAGTTGGATGATTAGAGATCTTGTTTGATCCTGGATGGTTATTAAAAAAAAAAATAGATTTACTCACTTACTCTCCTAGCAAGGAAGGGGTTCCACTTAACATATTGTTTTCTCTTATCTAATTTTATAGAGGAAGGGAGAAATCACCAAACCACTGGGCCTGGAACTAGAGCCGGCTAGAGTAGGTGGGATTGGGTGATGGCAAAATAGCATACTACAAGGGGAAGAATCCTGAATTTGTATTTAAGGACTGTGAATTAAATTGTCACTTAACCTCTCTACCTCTCTGTTTTCTCAACCATAAAGTGAAGGGGTTATACAGCATCTCTTAATTTTTTTCAGAATCTAAGTTTCTGATTCTCAGTTCAATTGAATTCTCAGAAATCAAGATAGCTAATGCCTCCAATTAAAAGTTTTTCCACTCCTTCTAGTTCTTAGTGTTTTTTCACTTCCTAAATTATTAAAAATCCAAAAAAATTCTATCTGATTTATCATCCAGTAGAATGTTAGTACTTGAGTAGAGATTCTTTAGCATCTTGTGTGCTTTACATATAATAATGTTTAAACAAATGTTTATTGATTTGAATTGAATTTTTTCTTTGTTAATAACATATTCGTAAAAGTTTATTTTATTCCATCTTCTATTCAAAGATCAATACATCTCAACTAACCACACTAACCAATAGTAATATATTCCTCTCTAAAGATCTTTTGAAATCCTTTAGATATAGTGAAACATTTAATAACTCTGATCAATAAAATGATTTACCACAACTGCAAAGGTCTAATGATATATAATGATTTCTATCTAGCAACTAGGTGGAACAGTGGATACAACAGGCCTGGAGTTAGAAAGAGCTGAGTTTAAATCCAGCCTCAGACACTCATTAACCATATTTGCCTTAGTTTCCTCATCTGTAAAATGAACTCGAAAAAAGGAAAGGCAAATTATTCCAGTATCTTTCCCAAGTAAATCCCAAATAGATCATGACTGAAATGACTAAACTACAACATTATTGGGAAGTTAGGTGGCATAGTGGATAGAGAGTTGGACCTGGACAGGAAGTTTCATCTTTGTGATTTCAAATCTGACCTCAGAATACTTGCAATCATTGGAAAATCACTTAACTCTGTTTGCTTCGGTTTCTCATCTAAAATGACCTAGAGAAGGAAATAGTGTTGTACCACAGTTCTCTTTAAATGTCCTGACTCAGTTTCCCTAATTGTCCTATTCAGTTACTCTGCCTCAGGTTATAAGCATTCCCTCTTAATGTTTGATAGGAGTTAGGGTTAGCTTTAGGGTTAGGTCTTATATCTTAGACCTCAGGGTATAATCATTCCTCTTAATGTTTGATGGGATGAAGGTCTTTATCCATTTTAAACATCATTAGAATATCAGGAGCCTCTCCAATAGGTGTCTCCTCCCATTAGGTCATTCCTCATCCAGGCACCTCCCCCATTATGTCATCCTTCTTGTTACCCTGTAAAAGAATCTTATATCTGACATTCGTGGCTGGATTCTTTGAGATGATAGTCTCATTCAGCCCTGGGACCAAACCATGGATCCATTTGGTCCCAGTAAATCTCTCCCATTTAATAAATTATTAAATACTCTCTAATCTCTATCTTCCTCAGTTTCTCTGGCATTACAATAGCAAATTACTTGAGTATTTTTGCCAAGGAAATCTCAAATGGGGTCATGAAAAATGACAGAGCAACTCCATATAGAGAACTGATGAAAGTAGTGCAGATTGAAATATTTTTTAAATTGTTCTTACTTTTTTTTTTTTTAGTTTGGAACACATGTAATGTAGATAGGAAAGGGTGAAGTAAGAGATAAATTGAATATGGAAATGAAAATAAAAATAAAATTTAAATAATAACAAGAAAGAACATATATCTGTTTACACATGTATGCATATCTAATAATAAAAATATAATATGTACACATTTCTTTATTTGTTACCTCCTCCTATGCAACCTTTAGTGTTTACTGTCTTTTGTAGGAATCCCTAATCTCTTTCCAGACTCAAGTAAGGCACTGTCTTCCAGTAGAAAGTTTTGTGATGATTGCTATCTCTTGTGCCTTCCTCTCTTCAAATTACCTTTCTTTATTCATTTATATATATATATATATATATTATTTCCCCTGATAAAATGTAAGTTCCTTGAGGGCAGGAATCATTTTACTTTTGTCTTTGTATTTCTAGGAATTAGCACAACATTAGTCACCTAATAGATACTTACATGCTTGTTAACTTGATTTGAATAAATGGTTTTGTTTTAAATATTGTGGCAACAGGGCAATCTCCTAAGATAGGATCCTTGCATAAAAAAATTTTCCTCAGGTAGATAGTAAGCTTCTTAAAGGCAGACAATTTCTTATATCTTTTTTTATTCCAATTAAATAGCACAGTGGTCTACACATGAAGTACTCAGCAGATGGCTAATGATGGAAAGAAATAGCAAATTACTAGGAAGAATACATTTTATATTTCATAAATACAAAGCACATATGAAAATACTTCAATTATATGTCATGATTTTCTTAGAATTGTGTTACAAGAATTTAAATACTTTGTAACCTAACAGTCTCAAAGAATCCAGCCGGGTAACAAAAGAAGCACTATACTCTATTTTGTATATGCAAAACTCATTTAAAACACACAAACTTGGAGTGGGTATTTGAATTTCTGCCATTATGACAAAGGTCTCAGACCTCAATGACACATTTGAAATTAGTCTTATTTTAAAAATTTACATTTTAGATTTAAACTATGGGAACAGCATACATTTAACACATATTTATATTTAAAATAAAGATTTTTAAGCACATTTTAAAAAAACTCTTTACAATGTATCACGTCAACACATTTATAATGTTCAGGTAAAAAATGTCAGCCAGTTGGTATAGTAGATAGAACACTAGCCTTGAAGTCAGGAGGACCTGAGTTCAAATCTGGTCTCAGACAGTTAACACTTCCTGGCTGTGTGACCCTGGGCAAGTCACTTAATCCCAATTGCCTCAGGGGGGGGAAAAATTAAAGCCATTTCTAGTCACATGAAAAAATGCTCTAAATAATTATTGATTAAAAAAATTAGAAAATTGCAAATTAAGACAAGTCTAAGGAACCTCTTCACACATCCCAGACTGGCTAAGATGACAGGAAAAGACAATGTTAAATGTTGGAAGGGAGGTAGGAAAATTGGGACACTAATGCCTTATTTGTTGAGTTGTGAACTAATCCAATCATTCTGGAGAGCAACTTGAAACTGTGCCCAGGGGGCTATCAGACTGTGCATACTCTCTACTGAGTCTAAATTCCAAAGAAATCATAAAA
Source organism: Antechinus flavipes (assembly GCF_016432865.1). Taxonomy (NCBI): domain Eukaryota; kingdom Metazoa; phylum Chordata; class Mammalia; order Dasyuromorphia; family Dasyuridae; genus Antechinus; species Antechinus flavipes. Next base: position 239,380,396 of record NC_067398.1, read on the forward strand.
AGAGTAAAAGATTCCACATGAGCAAAAATGTATGTAACAACCTTTTTTTCTGTAGTGATAGGGAACTGGAAATTGAGTAGATATCTATCATTGGAGGATAGCTGATGAATGTTGTGGAATATTATTGTTCTATAAGAAATGTTGAACAGATTGATTTCAGAATTCTTTGGAAAGATTTACATGAACTGACATTAAGTGAAGTACAAAGAGAACATTGTACACAGCAACAACAGAGTTATGTAATGATCAACTATGATGGATTTGGCTGTTTTCAACAAAGTGATTCAAGACAATTAAATAGATTTGTGATATAATCCAAAAAAGAGGACTATGGAGACTGAATATGTATGCTAGCTTAATATTTTCATCTTTTGTTGTTTTTGTTGTTTATTTTTTTCTTTCTCATTTTTCCCCTTTTGATCTGATTTTACTTGTGTAGCATGATAAATGAGGAAATATGTTTAGAATAATTGCACATGTTCAACCTATGTTGGTTAATTTGCTATCTAGGGGAGGGAAAAAATAGGAAGGAAGGGAAAAAAATTGGAATACAAGGTTTTGCAAGGATGAATGTTGAAAATTATCTTTGCATATATTTTGAAAAATAAGTTATTATTAAAAAAACTGAAATGTATTAAGAAAAAATAATACCAAGGGAAAGAATTAAAACAATGCAACCAAAAGTGGCCTACCTCTACCAGACCCAAAACTATATTATAAAGTAGTGGGTATCAAAACCATTTAGAATTGGCTAAGAAATAGAAGAGTGGATCAATGGAATACACTAGGTTCACAACACACAATAGTCAATGACTATAGTAGTCTAATGTTTGATAAATCCAAATTCTTCAGCTTCTGGGATAAGAACTCAGTATTTTATAAAAATTGCCAGCAAAATTAGAAAATAATATGGCAGAAATTAGGCACTGACCACCTAATATCTTATACTAAGATAAGGTCAAAATTGGCTCATTATTTAGACATAAAGAATGAAACTATAAATAAATTAGGAAATCAAAAAATAGTCTACCTTTCAGATCTTTGGATAAGGAAAGAATTTATGACCAAAGAAGAACCAGAGAACTTACGAAATGCAAAATGGATAATTTTGATTAATTAGATTAAAAACTTTTGCATAAACAAAATCAATGTAATTAAGCTTAGAAGAGAAGCAGAAAGCTAAAAAACAATTTTTATAGCTAATGTTTCTGATAAAAGTCTCATTTCTAAAACATATAAAGAATTGACTCGAATTTATAAATATATAAGTTAATTTCCCAAATAATAAGTGCTTAAAGGATATGAGCAGGTAATTTTCAGATGAACAGAGTTAAAGCCATTTTTATTCATAGGAAAAATGTTCTAAATTACTATTGATTAGAAAAATGAAAATTACGACAGCTCTAAGATACCACCTCACACATTAAATTGATTTTGATGTCAGGAAAATAAAATGGTAAGTGTTGGAGGGGATGTAGTGTAATGCCGGAGAAACTGAGCAAGACAAAGATTAGAGACCAATTTAATAGTTTATTAAACGGAGAGATATGCTGGGACCAAATGGATCTTGGTCCCAGGGCTGGACTAGACTATCATCTCAAAGAATCCAGTCCTAAGTATCAGACAGCAAGCTTTTTTATAGGATAACAAGAACAATGACATAATGGGGGAGGTACCAGGATGGAGATAACCTAATGGGGGAAGGCACCTAGGATGACATAATGGAAGGTACTGGAGAGGCTCCTGATATTTTAATGATATCTAAAATGGATAAAGACTTTTATCCCATTAAATATTAAGAAGGAATAAATATAGCCTAAAGTCTAAGACAGACCTTTATCCTATCAAACATTAAGAGGGAATGGTTATCACTTGAGGCAGATAGGACAATGGGAAAACTAGGTCAGGGCATCAAAAGGGAACTGTGGCACAACAGTAGGGAAACTGGGACATTAGTGCATTACTGGTGCAGTTGTGAACTGATCTAAGCATTCTGAGAGTAATTTGGAATTATGCCCAAAGGACTTTCAAACTGTGCATAACCTTTGCCCCAGCAGTCTCACATTTGTGTCGCTATCTCAAAGATATCATACTAGAAGGAAAGGGCTCACCTTTGCAAAAATATTTGTATCAGCTCTTTTCATAGTGACAAGGAACTGGAAATTGAATGGATGCTCATCAGTTGGGGAATGGTTGAATAAGTTATCATATATGGATAGATAGACTTCTATAAGAAGGAATAAGCTGGTTGATTTCAGAAAAGCCTTGGAAGACTTATATGAACTGATGTTGAGTGAAGTGAGCAGAACCAAGAAAACATTGTACACAGTAACAAGAAAATTATGCGATGTTTAAACTGATGAACTTTACTCTTCTCAACAATGCAGTGGTTCAAGGCAATACCATGTATTTTGAATAAAAATGCCATTCACATTCAGAGAGAGAACTATGGAGAATGAATGTAGATCAAAGCATAGTATTTTCACCCTTTTTTTCAATGTTTTCTTCTTTCTTACTCATGGTTTTCCCCCCTTTTTGCTGTGATTTTTCTTGCACAACATGGCAAATAAGGAAAATGTTTTAAAAAATAAGAATGGAAATAACAAAACATTAATTGCATACTTCATAATTATAAAAAAAAGATTATTTTGGGATATTTGTTCAAAAACACACTTTTCTCTGTTCTTTACAGAAGTGAAGCACTTTGGATATAAGACATTTGATAGACAGATAAATGGATATATAGATAAATTTATAGTCAGATTTAGCTGATTATTAGCAGTTTTGTCTTTTTCTTATTATCTGTTATTAGGGACAACTCAGGCTAGGCTAAAAGGGAGGATTTATTTGGAAATGAAAGTGTTAGAAAAATATATGTGTAACAATACTAAAGAATTTGTTGAACACTTTAAATCTTCAAGCTGAATAGATGCAAGTGAACTAAACTTCATTCAGCAGAACTAATTAGCCAAAACAAAAATAACCAAATGACATGGTTTGCCTGATACCACCTCATGAAATCCACTCCTCAATCCTGTCCTGCTCTGCTTTCTCATTAGCAACAATCTTTTCAGTTTGGTCTTTCTACTGACACTGCTCTTAAAAGTCTTCACCATTTTTAGAAGCAATGTTTTGTTTTGTTTTGGTTTTTTTGAATGTTTTCAATTTGGGGAAAGAAAAGGCTTATGGGTAATATACAAACTACTTATCTCATAACCATCAATGAATAAATTAGGCATGAAAGAATTAGGTAAGTATAACTATATTGGTAAATTGGTAAAAATAAAAGTCAATATACCAAAGTAAATCGGAATTTACTTTTACAAAGTAAAATGGATTTAGGCTACAATACACTGTGTTACAGGGCTATTTGTTTGTTTTTGAAAGAGATAATGCAAGCATCATAAAATGAAAATGAGCACAGTGTCCTGAACAGCTTAAACAAAAATTTGATTTCAATGATTTAAAAACAATTTACAAGGAGCAAGAAGGAAAGGCCTCCCAAGTATAGGTCTCTGGATGCCAAGTGCTGGACTATCATGAATGGAATGTTCTTGGCTGTTTTAAGATATACTCCAACTACTTCATTCATTCCCCAGGGCCAAATACTTCTACATTTCAAATTCTCCCCCAAAATAGGCCAAAGCCACAGAGTTCCTTGTGCAGCGGGCAGATTGACTGAACCCTTTTTATCTGAGTTCAGCATCACCACATGAATTGGTTAAACAGAGCATCCTGCCATAATTTCTGAAGCACCATATATACAGTCCAATATTTGATTGGAAATGTCAAGACAACAGCTCTTAGGCCCCTTTTAACTATAAGATGTCTTGGGTTCCTCCCTTAAGGGCATAGCATTTTGAAAAACTACAATAGCATTGTAAAGGCTTAGACTAATCCACTCAAAATAAAGGGTGTGTTATATGTAGGTCATATCCCAAATAGACAAGAGTATCTAGTCTCTTTTATTAATCATCACTCAATTTGACAGATTTTTATTGTAAAAGCTATACTTCCCTAATCTGTAGAAATTATTTCCCTGACATAGTAAGTCCCATCTGAAATAAGTCCTTGATGAAATACAAACCTAGAGGGCAGAAAAAAAGACTGAGCTGTTTATATATTCTCCCACCTATAGCTAAACTCATTACCCAATAGTAAAATGAGCTTCTTTTGCAAAATTAGTCACTTGAGAGGAGTTTGGTTTGTAGTGTTATTAAAGTGATTACTTTCTATCACACACATACATCTATGTGTATCTATATATTCATTTATGGGATTTTTTTTGAATATATGTGTGTAAATTCATAACTCACAAATATAACTATAACTATAACTATATATATATATATATATATATATATATATATATATATATATATATATATATATAAAATGATAGAATCTAAATACTTTAAGGGCAAATTTTAATTTTGTTTTTGTATGCTCAGCTTGCAAAAATTGGATATTGAATAGATGCTCATGATTGTCTACTGTTGAAAAACTTCCAGTTGAACTACGAGTTCCATTGTTAAACAATATTGAACAAAATTTAAACCTTTGACTCTGTTAAGGTTTTTCCATTAAAACTGATTAAGCCATTGGAGGTTCATATTTATATAACTATAAAATATTTTTATAGAAGTAATAGAATATATAAATAATTAGAAAGGCTTTAATTGATCATGGACAAGTCATTTCAATACAATAAAATTATGAATATTACCTGTTAATTGAATTATTAATGTGAATTATATGATTTTAAAAGTTTTATAGGACTTTGTGACTGAATATAGATCCTGATATAGATAGGAGGAAGTAAAAGTGAATTTCATGACTGTCTTGTTCCCTGAGTTGTTAATGATCTCTCCTCTCTTCTTAAATTACTTGTAAAATTATTTATTTAAATTACGCACTTATCTCAGTACATGCTATATCTGTTCATTAGATTCTAAGCTCTTGAAGGCAGTAACATATTTTTATGTCACACCCACAATGCCAAGCATGGTGCCTTGCTTATAGTAGGTATTTGATAAATATATGTTGAATAGAACACCATGAGGTTTTTAACTTGTTTGAGTAGGTAAATAAATAGAATGAATATAAATAAATAAGGAAGAGGAGTACCATGTTTGAGGGAGATTTTAATGTAATCCTTTTTACAATTATTGATTTTGAACTGATAATAAGAAAAATATCTAAGTAGAAATACCAGAATTTTCCTTTTCTTGTAGATGGTATGGGTCTCGATTTCCTCAGAGAGGTCAGGGCTAGAGAAAAGGACTTTGGAAACAAATGAATGAAGGTAATAGCTAAAACCAGGAGAGTGAATGAGTTTGCTAAGGGAAATGCTGCAGGAATACAAGCACTAATCCCTTCCCCCTTTTCTCTTCAATGTTGGAAGGATTAAAGCTTTCTAACAAATAACCATTAATTCATCTAGATATAAAACAACTGTCAACTAAAAGCACTTTTCAGCTATCACAGAACCAGCATTTAAAATACAAGCAAAACATATATTTCAATACATTACCTAGAAAACTGACTTGTCAGTAAGGAGGATAATGGAGGATTAAGGTATTTCTTTCAAATGAATGTTGCTCTTCCTTTAGACACATAATATAATTGTTTTTCTTATGTACTGAATGAAGTGACACTACAAATGTTCACTGTGTGCAATTAAATAGATGAACTTAGTCCATAAATGATTAGAGTCTTTCCTTTCATTTTAAGTAAGCTGCTACTTTAAAAATTGAGAGTCTGGTTTGTGATGTTGGCTTTCACTAACACATCATAATTAATGCAGGCAGAGGACTTAATATTTTAAATGTTGAATTAATTTCATATTATTTAAACTACCAACTTACCAGAATTTTTTTTTTAATTCACTTTTACAAAATACCACCTCTGAAGTTATTTTACATGCCTATGATTATATATATACACACACACACATACAGAGATATATACATATTATGCATGTATATTGTATGCATATGTACATATGTGTATGGCACATATGTGTATATACATGCATATCACACACATATATTACCTTGGTAGGTTACAACATCCTCAGACCTTAGGTTCCTCATCTTTGTAATGATATGGCTTCCGAAGTCCCCTTGTTGAAGTCTTACCCTCTGTGAGAAGTTCATCACAAAATTAAAAATGGAAACGAAAAAATAACAATTAACATTTATTTGACACCTTATTATATGTCTGCCTCTATGCTAAACACTTTTAATAAATATCATTTCATTTGATCCTCATAACCCTGAAAAGTTGCTATTATTACACAAGTTTTTTAGATGAGAAAACTAGACAAACTCAAGTGGTTTGTCCAGGGTCATACATCTAGGCATTATCTGAGGCTGCATTTAAGGTCAAGTTTCTGTTCATAGAATCACTTACCTGTCTAGATGATCTGAAAGTTTCTTAATCCTCTAGACCTTTTCCCATTTGATATTGTTTCTGTGCCAAAACAATCTATTTGAAGCATAGTTGTGATCATGTTTGTCTACTGTTGGAAAACTTCCAATTGAACTTCCAGTTCCATTGTTGAACAATGTTGAACAAAATTTAAACCTCTGACCCTGTCATTTAAGGTTTTTCCACTAAACTGATCGAGCCATTGGAGGTTCATTTTTATACAACTACAAAATATTTTTATAGAAGTTATGGCAGATATAAATAATTAGAAATGTTTTAACTGATCATGGACAAGTCATTTCAATACAATAAAAGTGTGAATACTGCTTAAGTTAATGTATTCATTCAGTCTTACAGAGCTACAAAAATATAAGAAAATTCAGTAGTAAGAATAAAAGGTCAAGCATTTTAAGGGAAATAAGTTTTAAAGAGTAGAAAGAAAAGAACCCTAGTAGTAACAGATGTTAAACTATTCCATAAGGCAGTGATAATCTAAATTATTTGGTATTTGTTAAGAAATGGAGCATCAGTCAGTGGACCAGATAGTGTAAAAAACAAAGTAATGCAATAGCATAGTGTGTGATAAATATAAACACCCCAATTTCTAGAGCAAGGAAAGCTAGGAATTTGGCAGAAACTGGTTTGACTAATATCACATACCAAAAACCAAGAAAAGTTCCAAATGGATATATGAAAAAGTTATAAAAATTAACATATACAAATTAGAGAAGAAAGAAGAAAATAAACATCAGAAATGTGGGTAGGGAAAGAGTTAACAATCAAGCATGGCACAGTGAGAACCAGAGAAGATAAAATAGACAGTTTTGTTTGCATCATTAAAAATGATGTAAGCAAAATTATTCTAAAATTAAAAAGGAAATAGTTAACTGGATTAAAAAATATATTTTCAACAAGTTTGACAGTAGTCTGATAGCTAAGATATATAAAGAGATGATTTACATGTAGGAAAAACAATTTCCAATAAATGGCTAAATGATATGAATAGACAGTTCTCAAAGAAAGAAATTGAAACTATCAATATAAATAATCAAACTACTAATAATAAAATAAATACTCATTTAAACAAATTTAAGGTTCTAACTCACAAGAAACATATTTGCAGAAAGGAAAATTGTGGGTCTGAGAGAAAATGACTCACCAATATTCTTTTGTTGGAGCTATTTAATAATACAACCATTCTGGGAAGCAATTTGGAACTATGCACCAAAATAAGCTCATATTCTTTGAGCTAGCAATGCTATTGCTATGGTATTTACATCCAAGAAATTAATATTAAAAAAAAAGATTAATATAAATATATAGTATTTTAGTAGATTTGTGGATGTATATATATATAAGCAAAAAAAAAAAAAAAACCTCTTAAAACTAAGAAGATATCTATGAACTGGAAAATGGATGGAGAAATTATGATATAACACACATAATATAACAACATAATGGGGAAATATTTCAGCTTAAATAATGAAAGGAACAGTTTCATAGAAACCTGGGATGAGTTTGCTGAACTAATGCGGAGTAAAGTGAGCAGAGACTAGATAATAATTTGTATAATTGCAATAACATTTTAGACAACTTTAAAAACTTCAGAATACTGATTCTTACAGTAAGCAACCACAATTTTCAAGGACCAGCAATAAAGCACAGTACCTGTTTTTTCAGAGTGGTTTTTAATGAAATAGAAAATTTAAAAAATAGATATATTTCCACATGGAAAATATGGTGGTTTGTTTTATTTGCTATGCATATCTGGCATAAGGATCATGTGTTTGCTTCATTTTTGAGGGGGGATTTGAAGAAAGATTAGAAATATACAGATTGACTTCCGGCCAAGATGGCGGAGAGGAGGCACACAGCTGTGTAACCTCCACGTTTTTCTCTCACTATCCATTTCATTTCATGCCTCTGAATTAATGCTCGACTGAAAAAAACCTACAATTAGTTACCAAGAGAAACCATCCTTGAGACTCGTCAGGAAAGGTCTGTTTTTGCGTGAGGGCGGGATGGTTATTAGATGGGAAGCAGGCTGTGGGCAGCAGCAGTGAGAGCATGGAAGGCGGCTCAGAGCCGAGCAGAGTGGAGATGGGGTGAGGCGTGATCGCAGCAGTCTCTACGGGGAGAGCTTTGCTACAGGATTAGATACTTTGCTCCAGCAGCCCGGGGAGGGGGGAGGGAGGAGTTGAAGAATACAGCCCCAAACAGCTGGAGTCTCTTGGGACCTGGCCACCCCTCCCCCACAGTGTTTCAGCATGCTCTGGGATCTCAGAGCCCAGGCGCAGCACAGCCATCACTGTCCTGTTAGGGCCTCACTACTGCCCCGTAGTCTGTAGAGGAAGCTCGGTAACATCACCCAGCCCCTCCCCCAAAGAAAGCAGCCTCCATTTAAGAGTTTTATCTTCTGTTTCTTTGATAGATTGTCTTTGATTATTAGATAGAATGAGCAAGAAACTGAAAAAGACTTTAACCCTTGACAGCTTCTATACAGATAGAGAGCAGATTCTAAATCCTGAGGAGACTAAAAACAAACAGTCTCCAGGTGAATCCCCAAAGGAGGAGATCATCTGTTCCTCAGCACAGATGAATCTCATAGAAGAAATTAAAAAGGCTCTCACAAGAGAGCTAGAAGAAAAATGGGAAAAGGAGAGGGAGGCTTGGCAAAAGAGTCTGGAGAAGTCATCCCACTTAGTTAAAGAGAGAGTGGATAAAGAAATCAAATCCTTGAAAAATAGGATCAGTGAACTGGAAACAGAAAATAGCTCTCTAAAAAAACAAAATTGGCGAAATGGAAAAAAATTCCATAGAACAAAAGAACTCAATTGGACAATTAGAAAAAGATTTTTAAAAAGTGAGTGAGAAAATACTTCACTGAAAATCAGGGTCGAACAAATGGAATTGAATGACTCGAGGAGACAAGAAGAATCAGTCAAGCAAATCCAAAAAAATCAAACAATGGAAAAGAATGTGAAATACCTTCTGGGGAAGACAACAGACCTGGAAAACAGATCCAGGAGAGACAACCTGAGAATCATCGGACTCCCAGAAAAGTATGATGAAAAAAAGAGCCTGGACACTATTTTCCAGGAAATTATCAAAGAGAACTGCCCAGAAGTCATAGAAACAGAGGGTAAAATAGACATTGAAAGAATTCATCGATCCCCTACTGAAAGGGATCCTAAAATCAAAACACCAAGAAATATAGTGGCCAAATGCCAGAACCCTCAGACAAAGGAAAAAATACTGCAAGCAGCTAGAAAAACCCAATTCAAGTATCAAGGAGCCACAATAAGGATCACCCAGGATCTGGCAGCATCCACATTAAAGGATCGAAGGGTCTGGAATACGATATTCTGAAAGGCTAAGGAACTTGGTATGCAACCAAAAATAACTTACCCAGCTAGAATGAGCATCTTTTTCCAGGGAAGAAGATGGACATTCAACGAAGTAAGCGAATTTCACCTATTTTTGATGAAAAAGCCAGATCTTAACAAAAAGTTTGATCTACAAGTACAGAACTCAAGAGAAATCTAAAAAGGTAAAGATTAATCTTGGGAACTATATTTCAGCTATAAAGATGTATAAAGAATACATGTATACCTTGTTCTAGAAACTAGATGTGGAAAGGACATTGTACCAGAAAAAGGGGAAAGTGGGGGTAGTACATCTCATGAAGAGGCAAAGAAAACCTATTATATCTGAGAGAAAGAATGGAGAGGGATGAATATAGTGAGCATTTTACTGCTTTCAGAATTGGCATTAAGAGAAAAATTTTACACATATTCAATCTATGGTGAAACTTCTCCCACCTCATTGAAAAGTGAGAAGGGAAAAGTGAAAAGGGAAGGAATAAGCTAAGTGGAAGGGAATATGGTAACTGGGAGGGAAAGGGGTAAGATAGGGAGAAGAACTCTAAGGGGGGGGAGGGATACTAAAAAGGGAGGGCTGTGAGAAGCAAGTGGTGCTCACAAGCTTAATACTGGGAAGGGGGGTAAGGGGGTAAGAAGGGAGAAAAGCATAAACAGGGGTTAACAAGATGGCAAGTAATACAGAATTGGTCATTTTAACACATAAATGTGAATGGGGTAAACTCCCCCATAAAGAGGAAGCGGTTAGCAGAATGGATTAAAAGCCAGAATCCTACAATATGTTGTTTACAGGAAACACACCTGAAGTGGGGAGATACATGCAGATTAAAGGTAAAAGGTTGGAGCAAAATCTACTATGCTTCAGGTGAAGCCAAAAAAGTAGGGGTAGCCATCCTGATCTCAGATCAAGCTAAAGCAAAAATTGATCTAATCAAAAGAGATAAGGAAGGGCACTATATCTTGCTAAAGGGTAGAATGAATATTGAAGCAGTATCTATATTAAACATATATGCACCAAGTGGTGGAGCATCCAAATTCTTAAAAGAGAAATTAAGAGAGCTGCAAGAAGAAATAGACAACAAAACTATAATAGTGGGAGATCTCAACCCTGCACTCTCAGAATTAGATAAATCAAACCACAAAATAAATAAGAAAGAAGTCAAAGAGATAAATAGAATACTAGAAAAATTAGATATGATAGATCTCTGGAGAAAATGTAATGGGGACAGAAAGGAGTACACCTTCTTTTCAGCAGTTCATGGAACTTATACAAAAATTGACCATATATTAGGACATAAAAACCTCAAACTCAAATGCAGTAAGGCAGAAATAGTAAATGCATCCTTTTCAGACCACGATGCATTGAAAATTATATTCAATAAAAAGCCACAGGAAAGTAGACCAAAAAATAATTGGAAACTAAATAATCTCATACTAAAGAATGATTGGGTGAAACAGCAAATTATAGACATAATTAATAACTTCACCCAAGAAAACGATAATAATGAGCCATCATACCAAAATGTATGGGATGCAGCCAAAGCGGTAATAAAGGGAAATCTCATATCTCTAGAGGCCTATTTGTATAAAATAGAGAAAGAGAAGGTCAATGAATTGGGCTTGCAACTAAAAATGCTGGAAAAGGAACAAATTAAAAACCCCCAATCAAACACTAAATTTGAAATTCTAAAAATAAAAGGAGAGGTCAATAAAATTGAAAGCAAAAAAACTATTGAATTAATTAATAAAACTAAGAGTTGGTTCTATGAAAAAAAACAACAAAATAGACAAACCCTTAGTAAATCTGATTAAAAAAAGGAAAGAGGAAAATCAAATTGTTAGTCTTAAAAATGAAAAGGGAGAACTCACCACTAACGAAGAGGAAATTAGAGCAATAATTAGGAGTTACTTTGCCCAACTTTATGCCAATAAATTCGACAACTTAAATGAAATAGAAGAATACCTCCAAAAATATAGCTTGCCTAAACTAACAGAGGAAGAAGTAAATATCCTAAACACTCCCATCTCGGAAAAAGAAATAGAACAACTATCAGTCAACTCCCTAAGAAAAAATCCCCAGGACCAGATGGATTTACATGTGAATTCTATCAAACATTTAAAGATCAATTAACTCCAATGCTAAATAAACTATTTGAAAAAATAGGGATTGAAGGAGTCCTACCAAACTCCTTTTATGACACAGACATGGTACTGATACCTAAACCAGGTAGGTTGAAAACAGAGAAAGAAAATTATAGACCAATCTCCCTAATGAATATTGATGCTAAAATTTTAAATAAAATATTAGCAAAAAGATTACAGAAAATCATCCCCAGGATAATACACTATGACCAAGTAGGATTTATACCAGGAATGCAGGGCTGGTTCAATATTAGGAAAACTATTAACATAATTGACTATATCAATAACCAACCAAACAAAAACCATATGATCATCTCAATAGATGCAGAAAAAGCATTTGATAAAATCCAACAGCCATTCCTAATAAAAACACTTGAGAGCATAGGAATAAAAGGACTTTTTCTTCAAATAGTCAGATGCATATATTTAAAACCTTCAGTAAACATCATATGCAATGGGGAAAAACTGGAACCTTTCCCAGTAAGATCTGGAGTGAAGCAAGGTTGCCCACTATCACCATTATTATTCAATATTGTATTAGAAACACTAGTCTCGGCAATAAGAGTCGAGAAAGATATTAAAGGAATTAGAGTAGGCAATGAGGAAACCAAACTATCACTCTTTGCAGATGATATGATAGTATGCCTAGAGAAGCCCAGAGATTCTGCTAAAAAGCTATTAGAAATAATTCATAATTTTAGCAAAGTAGCTGGATACAAAATAAATCCCCATAAATCCTCAGCATTTTTATACACCACCAACAAAATCCAAGAGCAAGAGATACAAAGAGAAATTCCATTCAAAATAACTGTTGATAGCATAAAATATTTGGGAATCTACCTACGAAAGGAAAGTCAGGAATTATTTGAGCAAAATTACAAAAAAGTTTCCACACAAATAAAGTCAGACTTAAATAATTGGAAAAATATTAAGTGCTCTTGGATAGGCCGAGCGAATATAATAAAGATGACAATACTCCCTAAACTAATCTATTTATTTAGTGCTATACCAATCAGACTTCCAAGAAAATATTTTAATGATCTAGAAAAAATAACAACAAAATTCATATGGAACAATAAAAAGTCGAGACTCTCAAGGGAATTAATGAAAAAAAAAATCAAATGAAGGTGGTCTAGCTGTAACTGATCTAAAATTATATTATAAAGCAGCAGTCACCAAAATCATTTGGTATTGGCTAAAAAATAGATTAGTTGATCAGTGGAAAAGGTTAGATTCACAAGACAGAATAGTCAACTATAGCAATCTAGTGTTTGACAAACCCAAAGATTCTAACTTTTGGGATAAGAATTCATTATTTGATTAAAAACTGCTGGGATAACTGGAAATTAGTATGGCAGAAATTAGGCAAGGACCCACACTTAACACCATATACCAAGATAAGATCAAAATGGGTCCATGACCTAGGCATAAAGAACAAGATTATAAATAAATTAAAGGAACATAGGATAATTTATCTCTCAGACTTGTGGAGGAGAAAGAAATTTGTGACCAAAAACGAACTAGAGACCATTACTGATCACAAAATAGAAAATTTTGATTATATCAAATTAAAAAGCCTTTGTACAAACAGAATGAATGCAAACAAGATTAGTAGGGAAGCAACAAACTGGGAAAACATCTTTACAGTTAAAGGTTCTGATAAAGGCCTCATTTCCAAAATATATAGAGAACTGACTCTAATGTATAAGAAACCAAGCCATTCTCCAATTGATAAATGGTCAAAGGATATGAACAGACAATTTTCAGATGATGAAATTGAAACTATTACCACTCATATGAAAGAGTGTTCCAAATCACTATTGATCAGAGAAATGCAAATTAAGACAACTCTGAGATATCACTACACACCTGTCAGATTGGCTAAGGTGACAGGAAAAAATAATGATGAATGTTGGAGGGGATGTGGGAAAACTGGGACATTGATGCATTGTTAGTGGAGTTGTGAATGAACCTAACCATTCTGGAGAACAATCTGGAATTATGCCCAAAAAGTTATCAACTGTGCATACCCTTTGATCCAGCAGTGTTTCTATTGGGCTTATACCCCAAAGAGATACTAAAAAAGGGAAGGGGACCTGTATGTGCCAAAATGTTTGTAGCAGCCCTGTTTGTAGTGGCTAGAAACTGGAAAATGAATGGATGCCCATCAATTGGAGAATGGCTGGGTAAATTGTGGTATATGAATGTTATGGAATATTATTGCTCTGTAAGGAATGACCAGCAGGATGAATACAGAGAGGCTTGGAGAGACCTACATGGACTGATGCTAAGTGAGATGAGCAGAACCAGATCATTATACACTTCGACAACAATATTGTATGAGGATGTATTCTGATGGAAGTGGATTTCTATGACAAAGAGACCTAACTGAGTTTCAATGGATAAATGATGGACAAAAACAGCTATACCCAAAGAAGGAACACCAGGAAACAATGTGAGCTATTTGCATTTTTGATTTTCTTCCTGAGTTATTTTTGCCTTCTGAATCCAATTCTCCCTGTGCAACAGGAGAACTGTTTGGTTCTGCAAATATGTATTGTATCTAGGATATACTGCAACATATCTAACATATATAGGACTACTTGCCATCTTGGGGAGGGGGTGGAGGGAGAGAGGGGAAAAATCGAAACATAAGCTAGTGCAAGGGATAATGTTGTAAAAAATTACCCTGGCATGGATTCTGTCAATATAAAGTTATTATTAAATAAAATAAAATTAAAAAAAGAAATATATAGATTTGATCATTTTCATTGATGTTGATTAATGTCAATTTTTTTTTAAATTAAAAAAAAAGAAAAACTAGTTTTTATTATTTTTCTCTTATGATAATTTATGGAATTTGTTCCAGTCTCTTCTCTTAGTACTCCCATTCAAATATACTATGAATTTACCAAATTGGACTACTATCTTGGTATTAGAAATAACTGGCTTATGATAAGTGTTCATTCTATGGTGTACTCCAATTCTGAAATCATTGTGACTAATTTGGTTTAATGGGAGGAAACATCAACAAAGAAAAATACAACCAGCCTGAAAGAATGCTGTTCTATAAAGGAAGACTCAAGCATACCATCCTCCCCTCCCAAAATCAGTCTTTGTGCCCTAGATGGTGTTACTTTTTCTTACACTTTTATTAGAGACAATATCCCAAAAAGCATACCTCTATTTTAAATTGAACACAATCTCATTAAAAGTCTATTCTCTCCTGTCCTACCTTCTCCTTTCTCCATGTTATGCAGGGCACTTTAAAAATTATTTTATTTCATCCTCAAAAAACAAAAAACCCATAGGACATAGATGTCATTATTATCTCCAGTTTCAGACGAGGCAACTGAGAGCAAAAGAGGTTAAATGACTTGGCCAGAATCTGACTGGATTTGAATTTGGATCTTTCACCTTCTTCTACTCTATCTAGCTCTAGTACTCTACCACTATTTCCACCTGACTGCCTATGCTTTACAGTTTAGTTCCAGTCTGGTCCTGGGGTAAGCTTTAGTAATATAAAGAAAGGCAAAGAACAGTTCCTATCCTCAAGGAGCTCATGTTCTGATGGGGACAAGGACAAGAAAATAACTATGTATATACAAGATTTATACAATGTAATTAAGAACTAATTACAGAGAGGTCTTTCCTGATCCTTTTAGTTGTCAGTGTCTTTTCCTTAAAATTATATTGTTTTTACTTATCTAAGTTCTTTGAATGAAGCAACATAGTGAAAATTTAAATCTGTGCATGTGCATGTATGTTTGTGTGCGCATATGTGTGTGCAAATCATGTTGCTAAGTGTTAGGGATAGAAATGAAATAGTTCCTATTCTCAACATGTTTATATTCTATTGATGGAAACAATATGTACAAAAATAAGATAATATAAAGTAATGTCGGTGAAAAGGAAGAAATTTAGTGAGAATTACCATTCCCATTTTCAGATATATTCATTGAATGGTGTTTCCAAAATCACATGACTAGAGGCTTATTAAAATGAAAATTAAAAACAACTATAACTCCTGAGCCATGCCCTGCTGAACTTAATTGCCTCTCTAGTATGATTAGATATTAAGGGATCTTTTTCAAACATTCAGCTAGAGAAAAGCAACATTCAGAAAGGTGCAGCAAGCTGGACTCATCATATTCCAAAGATTCTTCATACTTTCATTAAGAGATCTATAGACAAATACCCAAGGACAAATGGATGTAACCTATCATCACTAAATTAGGATTTAAAACCTCCATAATATTGCCATATGGAAGCAATATGCTGCTGATCAGAGATCGAGCTGCCTTTTATTTCTTATAGTTTGTACCATAAGACAGCTAATCTAGAAAGTCTTTGATATATATCTCCATTATACTAAATGTAAGCTGATATCAACAAGGTATTGTGGAAAACAAGTTGAATCTATAATCAGAAAACCTTGGTTTGAATCTTGATTTTGCCACTTAAGATTTGTACAACCTTAGGAAAACAACACTTTCCATGAGCCTCAGTTTCCTTTTATGTAAAATGGAAGATGAATACTTGAAACAACTAGCTCTCTTAAAAGTTCAACTTAAGTAAAAGACCTACCTCCCTTTCTGATTTCTCTCATTACTCAGTTACCTCCAACAATTAAAAAAAAATAATTATGGAGTAAGGGGAGAGAGAGAAAAAGAGAGAGAAAGAGAGAGAGAAAAAAAAGAGGCAGAGACAGAGACAGAGACACAGAGACAGAGAGAGATAGAGACAGAGAGAATATTATCTCTTTATATATTTCCCTTTCTAATAAAATCATCTTAAACATAAGGGTTATTTCATTCCTATATCTCCAAATATCTTGCAAATATTAAGAATATGCCTAAAGAATACATGTTGAATTGAATTAAATTGAACTACACTATAGAATTATGAAAAAAAAATTAGTGAAATGAAATAACTTGGTAATGCTAGAATGCCATAAAACTGTAAGCTATTATTATTAGTTGTTTCCAGCATATATTTTCTGTTATACAATCATCTTTATACTTGGAACACTTAAAATTTCTTTCATATTTCTTCATAGTTCCTTCTTATTAACTTTCATATCTTTGCTTACTCAAAACCCTTATGTAAATCAGTGCTGTTTAGAGAAAAAAAAAGGAATTCTAGTAATCAAAACCAATGCAAGGATATAGAAGCAGAAGATGATCCTATATAAAACAAATGACCCCAGTTGGGCATATAGTAGATGGGTTGGAAGACAATGCAGCTTATGTCCTTGAAATCCTGGCTTTACATTCTTCCATGCAGCAAAAGTAACATAAAGGCTATATGACTGGGAAGGTTTGAATTAGAAGAGAGTGGGTAGAAAATAAGTATTTATTAAATGGCTATTATGTGCCAAGAGGTAAGCTAATCACCTTACAAATATCTCATTTGATCCTCACAACAACTCTGTGAGATAGGTGCTATTATTTTCTCAATTTTACAACTGAATAAACTGAGGAAGACAGGGTAAGTGACTAAGGTAGTATTTGAACTCTTGTCTTTTTGATGGCAGGTCCAGTGATCCACTATATCATTTAAGCATAGGATATTTCGGGCTATATTGCATACAGAAATGTGCATTGCATGTAGAAATGAAAGAAAGCCATGAGACACAAGAACAATACATTGGAAAACTTTTGGTGGAGAAAAAAGTATACCCTTTCCCTCTTTTCATTATTGTGATCTGAAGGCAAAACTTTTGTCATATCACCTTTGTTATGATTTGTTCATTAGTATCCCTCTTTCCAATTCTGTACAATAGAAACCATTATCAATAATATTCTTCTGCTAACATAATATCTACTTTATGTACTTTTTTTTTTATGGCCCTTCCTCTAAAACACTATCTCTCCTAACTCTAGATATGAGTAGGATTTCCTAGAAGTAATAAAGGGGTAAATTATGGAAAAATAAAAAGGAAGAATTTCTTCCCACCCAGCTAGACAGGCCCCTGTATGCCATGAAATCCTTTATTGATTTGGAGAATGGCTCAATAAATTATGGTATATGAATGTTATAGAATACTATTGTTTTGTAAGAAACAATCAGCAGGATGATTTCAGAGAGTCTTGGTGAGACCTATGTGAAATGAACATAACCAGGAGATCATTATACACGGCAACAATAAGACTTTATGACAATCAATTCTGATAGACATAGCTCTCCTCAACAATGCCATGATTCAAATCAGTTCCATTTGTTCAGTGAGAAAGAGACTCATCTACACCCAGAGAGAGAACTGTGGAAACTGAGGGTGGACCACAAAATGGCATTCTCAATCTCTCTGATGTTATTTACTTGTATTTTGTTTTCTTTCTCAGTTTTTCTTCTTTCTACTTGATCTGATTTTTCTTGTGAAGCAAGATAACTGAATGAACATGTATTGGACCACCTGCCAGCTAAAGGAGGGGGTGGGAGGAAGCAGGGAAAAATTTGGAACAAAAGGTTTTTCAAGGATCAATTATGAAAACATTGCCCATGCATATGTTCTGTAAATAAAAAGCTTAAAAAAATTATATATACAAATATATACTTCAATCTGCAAAAAAAAAAAAAAAAAAGAACACGTAATCATAGCTTTTCCTTATTGATGGATCTTATCTATGAAAACTAAGGAGAAAATATAATAAAACATCCATAGGAAATCCTAGAGGTACATATAATTACTGGATGTTTCTAAGTCCCATTAATGATTAAAAAAAAAGATTCATCAAATAAAACAAAAGATCAAGAAAAGGAGAAAGGCAAAAGGGAAAGAAATAATTATGAGGAAAACCTCATAGAAAATCAAAGAATAAAATGTTGAATAGACATTAAGAGGCTAGATAAAATAACAAAATAGGTTAAAATAATAAAAGGTGTCATTTCCAGAACAACAAAATAATTGGACATTAATAGGTAATAAGTGTCCAGAAATAACAATAGTACAACTAAAAGAATTTCATTAATAGTGTCAAAACCTAATAAAAGAACATAAAAGATAAGGAGTAAGCTTCAAGTTCTTAAGGAATGAAGAAAGAGAAAAAAAAAAAAACACTTTCATCGTTCATAAGGATAATGAAAATTTTAAAAGGAATAGAAGGTACAAAATAGAGAAAATATAGCAAATATCATTTTGAGCAGAAAAGATCAATAACATTAAGGAAAATAATGAAGAAAGGGGGAAAGAACATCAATTGAAAAGTAGATGAATGGGAAAGATGATATGTTTCATGATATGAAAAAAGAGAAAATAATTGCCAGTATTTTATAAGCCATTGAATACAATTTAAAGATTTCAGTAATCTTCCATCAAAAAGAAATCTTCAGAAAATAGGAAAAATATGTTGGTAGAAATTGAGTTTAGGTAAGAAATATAAACCATGTATAATAAAAAAGCTCCAAAAGGATACATGAACTGAATTTGAAAAGCCCCATCAGAAAAGGAAAATATAGACCAGTAAAAGGAGGTATCTCCAACAACAATATATAGGGGAGGGGAATTTTTAGTCAGCCAAGGGTTATAGTTGATTGTTAAATACAAAACAGGCCATTTTCTATTGTGTAATATTTGAAGGTTTTTGCACAAGTAGAAACAACAAAAATACAATGAAAAGAGAAACTATTAAGACCACCACCACCACCACCACAACAACAACAAAATATTACTAATAAAAATCCTAACAAATAAGTAAAGTATATAAACAGTTTTCTAAAGAATTGCAAATCACCAAATAATTTTCATGAGATACTGTCATAAAAGAAAAAAAACAATGAAAATTATTTCACCTAAAAGAACCAAATATAGGACAATTATAAATAGGTAATATATAGACAGAAAAGATTGATTGAAATGGAAAAAAAAAATTAGAGAGGAAGATACTTTTCCTTTCAGAACTTTACAAAAATATAAGCAAAAAGGAAATTGTGGCTATGGGAAGAGTACAATAAAAATTAGATTTGAAAAGTACATAGCTGTAAATTCATAAAAATTTTAATTGTGTTCCTTGATGAGAATTTTTCCTACTTCACATATACAATTATCAAATAAAATCATGTCACCAAGTATACATAACTCATAAAAATGTGGAAAAGCAGAAATATTAATAATTTCACACACTTTCATGTAAAATAATAATCAATAAAAGAAATATAAATCCAAATGAATAACATGAATAAAATGAATAGATCAGAATCATGGAAACCACAAATGATTACAGAAAAAGTTAGATAACATACAGTTAAATGAAAAAAAATATTATTTAAACATATCTATTAATAATGATCATAAATAATATAGTATAAATGAATATATAAATAATGAAAATCGAGCATGTAGTTAAAAATATCCACTTTATATAAACAATTTTCTAAGAATTGCAAATCACCAAATAATGTTATTACTCTCATAAGAAAAAAAAAAACAACAAAAATTAATACACCTAAAAGAACCAAATATAGGAAAAATTATAAATATGTAATAGACAGATAGAAAAGACTGAAGTGGAAAAAAATAGAAAGGAAGATACTTTTCCTTTCAGAACTTTACAAAAATATAAGCAAAAAGGAAATTCAAAATAGGAAGTTCATTGAGTAAGGAAATATATTGAGAAATGACAGGAATAATTTTAAAGGCATCAGTCAAATATATTTTAGGAAATTTAAAGAAACTCATTTTACTGGTTATTAAATTCTGGTGATAATCCTCTTCAAACATAATTAAGCTAGTCCTCACACAATAGATGTACAGTCCTTCTCTTCATCTGAATTTAAATTCTTCCTACCTTGTCAGAACTAGGCAGTCAAATGTGAAGACTACACAGTCTTCAAGAACCCTGGTTTGACCTTAGCCACTCATGAAGGATTAGAATAGATTTTCAAGGATTTTTTGTTTGAATCTAAAATAGTACAGTTTTATTCAAAAAATTAACCTTGAACAATTATAAACATCTCAAAAATACTGACATTACTTAATATTTTGGAACTCTTCTTTGGTAAGTTTCTTTCCCTCCCTCCCTAAGTTCTTATAATTTTATTAAGTAAATTATTATTACAATGTTATAATATGATATAATACAACTTCCAAAAAAGACTTTACCTAAAAAGCTTTCTATATTCAACATCTTTCTTTATCCAAAATTGCTGGAGATTCATTCTTAACATTAATTTTTAATATACATTTCTTTATGAAGCATGTTGTGAGATGAAAATCAGAGTTTATCAAGTACTAGATGACTATAGTGATTGATTATTGTGTCATGTACATCTAACCTATTCCACTGATTCACCACTCTATTTCTTAGCCAGCATTTCTTTCCTTTTTTATCTGATTTTTCTTGTGTAGCCTGATAATTATATAAATCTGTTTATACATATTGTATTTAATATATATTTTAACATGTACAACATATATTGAATTGCTTGCCATCTATGGAAAAGGATAGGGATAAGGAGGGTCAAAGCTATGTAAGGGTGAATGTTGAAAAATTATCTGTGCACATATTTTGAAAGTAAAAAGCTTTAATAAAAAAAAAGATAAATACCGATTTATTTATTTATTATTTGAAAGCATTGTTGTTTGCTGTACAAAACCTTTTATATTAAGTAAATGTTTTGATTATTTTATTTATATTATTGTGTTTAATATTATATTGGTACACATTATATTTCAATGCAATATAGTTTAATGATTAGAAAACTGGATTTGATTCCAGGAAGACAGGATATATACAATGATTTTGTGACCTTGGGAAAATCATTTAACTTGTTAGTGCTAAGAGCATTATGTGGAATAGAAATTTCACATAGTGTTGTGCCACAATTCCCTTTTGCTGTCCTGACCTAGTTTCCCTAATTGTCCTATTTAGTTACTCTGCCTCAGGTTATAACCTTTCCCTCTTAATGTTTGATGAGATAAAGATCTACCTCAGTTGCTCTGCCCCAAAACCCCAGGCTATAATCATTCCCTCTTAAATGGTTGATGAGATAAAGGTTTTATATCTTTAGGTTATAATCATTCCTTCTTAATCTTTGACAGGATAAAGGTTTATCCATTTTAGATGTCAATAGACTATCAGTAACCTCTCTAGTACCTCCCTCCATTGTGTCATCCTAGGTGCCTCTCCCCATTAGGTTATCCCCATCCAGATATCTCCCTCATTATGTCATTGTTCTTGTTATCCTATAAAAGAGTCTTGCTGTCTACTGCTCAATGGATTCTTTGAGATGATAGTCTTATCCAGTCCTGGGACCACATGGATCCATTTGGTTGCAGTATATCTCTCCATTTAATAAATTATTAAATTTGTCTCTAATCTCTGTCTTGCTCAGTTTCTCCAACATTACATTTTGGAGCTCCCCAGCGAAAGATATCGGGAACTGAGAACGGGACTAGGAGTTAGAGACACTTCAAGTCTCCACATTGGGCCTGGAAGACAGTTGGAGATCTGGATTTTCTCTTTCTTGGAAAAGGCTAGCCCTCTGGATTCCTCCAGAGGCTCCAGGAAGAGAGTAGTTCACCAGCTGGGGCCACATCCAGCAGTAGATGTTTTCAATTAGGCCAGGAGAGAGTAAGTCCAATCTGATTTGTTTTTGTTTGTCTGTGTTAGCACTTGGATTCTCAGAATATTAGAATGCTGATGGAATGATGGGCATTGAATTCTGAGAAGGTCATTATTCAGGACACTGGATAATACCATCTGGTATTATCCTACACACCTGGTCTGATACTTGCTTATGCTAACACCTGGGTTCTCAGAATAACAGGACATTGACAGGTGTTAAAATTCTGAGAAGTAGTGTCAAACTAGATGCAGTTGGCACTACCTGAGTATCTCTTAAGACACATCTGGTTCTGTGTGCCAGTTGGCACAATTCTGGGCATTTCAGAGTATAAATCTGGGCGTGTTTTTAAGACACCATTTGGCTTGGTTCTTGGTTAGTGTCAAACTGGACACAGTTGTCACAACCTGGGTGTCCTTTTAAAACACCATTTGGCTCTGGTTTTGAATGTTATAATTGTGCAATCTATGTGTGTTCTGTGTTCTATGTGATTTGTTTGTCTGTTTTGTTAATATTAAGAGCTCTGTTAAATTTAAGAACAATAATCAAATTTGGCAATTGGTTATTTCAATACTGAACTCCAGCTTGAAAAAAACATTTGATTAGGAATTTTAAGATGATTCTAAATTTGAGAAAAAAATTTTACTGTTGCCTATGCAGGCTAGAATTGATTATCTTTAAGTATAAGATCTTAAAAAAACAATGGCTTGTTAAAGAAGTTCTGTTAACTTGCCTGAAAGGGGTCATGTGCTTTTAACTGAGTAAAGTATGTAGCAAAAAGGATCTGACTTTTCTGAAAGCTTCAACTCTGGCCAAGATTGGAGGTTAGGAGGAGTCCATTAGGAATAATGGCCACATGGGGTCAGAGGAAAGAAAGAAAAATTATGCTGTTTCATTATTTGAAATATGATAGAAAAAGCAGTTTTATATTATTGGGAATTTAAAGCTGTATTTTGGTTCAGAGTTTGTTACCTATATTATAACATTGTAAGTTATGCTTTAAATCCAGTCTGCTGGACATATGGGTTTTATGGATTCTTCCCCACCCATCCCCTCACTGATTTCTGTTACTTTGAATATTGGGTGGAGTAGGGATCCTTTGTCTTCAAAGTTAAAGATTTAAACTCCCCCTTCTCTCCCCCCCCCCCCCCCCACACACACACACTGCTGTTAATTCAGCTATTGGAGCATCTAGTTAGCCTGGAGTGAAGTTTAGTTCAACTCCCTCCCTCCCCTCCCCATCCTTCTCTTTGGAGGTGGAGTGGGGGGAAGGGCAGTAACATGGAATCCTCTCCTCCCCCCTCCTCTAAATTGTTCCAGACATCTATTATCAAGTCATAGCCACCTGGTTCTTGGCTAAAAGCAGCAAACTGATTTGCATAAATATAAGGTTACAGTAAATATCTGCATAGGATTTGTTATTGGAGGTAAAATTTCTTGGGTTTGTAGTTAATATGTTACTGTATTTTTTTCCCCTCCTGTAACTGATTTCTATAATCAGAGAAATGGTCAATAAGAAATTGTTAATGCAATTCTATTATGTCCTACCTTGCTGTTTCTAATTTGGTTATCTGTAATCATTATATCCCAAATATTTGAGCAAATAAATATTTAGTCTGGTCATCTATTGGTTACTAGATATTGTGTCTGGATATTCAAGTTTTTTTTTTTTTTTTTTTTTTTTTTTTTTAAGGTTTATAACTAAAGGTTTATAAGGCCACATCTTGTAGCAGTCCCTGTGGACCAGTCTTTCTATCTCAGACTGTTCTAATCTTTCTTTGTCAGATTTGTTTTTGTTTCTAGATTTGGTTAAATTACAGATATATTGACTTGCGTTTGGGACCTAGATCAAGCTTTGATTATCATTATGCCACACTACACCCATCCCCTTCACTGGACTGAGCATCTTTGCCCATTTTCAGCAGGAAGCAGCTTTTGAGCACCATCGCCCCTTCTCCTGAGGTAACTTGGACTGATATGGGGGAGTGGGAAAGTGGATGAATTGTTAGAATTTTAACTATTACTGTGTGTTTAAGACTTGGGATGGAAATTGTTAAACTTGTGTAACTATTGCTGTTATGTTGGAGGGACTTTTAGTCTGTTATGTATATGCATATGTTTATGATTTATATGTGGGATGGTTATTTGATAATTCCTTTCTGAGAAAAAAATAAAAAATAAAAAAGGGAGGAAGAAATAGGAAATTGGGGAAACTGGTATATTTTCTTAGGCACTTCTGCCCTACCCCCTATCTTACTAGTTCAGATTTAATTGGGAGTCCTTTAAACAGTCCTTTTCATTTTTTACTCCTTCATTAAATTTACTGGACTATGATTTGCTGGTTGTGCTTTAACTTTGAAATCCCTTATTTGGTTGGAATTGCCCTGGCAGACTCAGTTTTGGGAATTATTTTTTAGAAACAACCAGAAATCGGATACCTGTCTTGGGACTGGACCTCTCTGTGATTTGTTTCTCCACTCCTGCTATCCCAGGTCTATAATTAGTATTTCAGCATACTTAAAAGGACCTTGTAGTTGGTATCGGGCCTCTAAAGTTTGGGGTTTGCCTGCCTTGGTCTAATTGTGCATAATCTGCTCAGAAATCTGATCTTTTCTACAGCCCTGTCTGTTCCTCTGGGCAGGGACAGGTGAAACTACTCCAAGACTCATCCTTCTCCCCTGGAGCAGATTGTCCCTCTGAATGGGCAACACAACTGGCTTGAGCCCTACAACTTTGTAAGCTGAGACTGAGTCATGCACAAATGACTACAGACCTAACTCACAGTGAACTGTCCATATGCTCTCCAACTGTAGAGAACCTGACATGACTGAAATAAAGAACTTTGTGTATTGCTGTTAACTCTGGGGTTATCAGGGAAAGACTTGACCTTGCCTTAATCCTTGCATTGTTCTAACTTTATTTTGATTTTTATTTTGTCTATTTACTTCACATAGAGTTGGTCAAAATTATAGTGCTAAGACCTTCTAGAGAAAGGTAATTCATAAATTTGAATAGTTAGAAGAGAAAGAATGTGGAATGTTGTGCCACAGTTCCTTTTTGATGTCCTGACTTAGTTTCCCTAATTGTCCTATTTAGTTACTCTGCCTCAGGTTATAACCTTAACCTCTTAATGTTAGGTGAGATAAAGGTCTACCTCAGTCTGCCCTCAAACCCCAGGCTATAATCATTCCCTCTTAAATGGTTGATGAGATAAAGGTTTTATATCTTTAGGTTATAATCATTCCTTCTTAATATTTGACAGGATGAAAGTTTATCCATTCTAGGTGTCATTAGAATATCAATAACCTCTCCAGTACGTCCCTCCATTGTGTCATCCTAGGTGCCTCTCCCCATTAGGTTATCCCCATCCAGGTACCTCCCCCATTATGTCATTGTTCTTGTTATCCTATAAAAGAGTCTTGCTGTTTACTGCTCAATGCTGGATTCTTTGAGATGATAGTCTTGTTCAGCCCTGGGACCAAGATCCATTTGGTCCCAGTATATCTCTCCATTTAATAAACCAGTGGTTCTCAGAGTATGGTCTAGAGAATCCTGGCAATCTCTAAAACCCTTTTAGAAGGTCTACAAATTCAAAAATAGTTTTTATTTCCAATATGGTAAATGTCTATAAATATAACCCACATAAATAAAAGCGCTTTGGAGAGATCCTCAATAATTTTTAATAGGATAAAGATACTGAAAACAAAAGTTTGAGAACCACCGTAATAAACTATTAAATTGGTCTCTAATCTCTGTCTTGCTCAGTTTCTCCAGCATTATAATAGAATAGGACAACCTATTTTAATAGAATGTATTTTTTGACCTCAGTGTAGTTTATATTAATTAAATCATCATTGTCATCCCCAGACTACATCCCTACCTTTATTTTTCTAAAAAAAAAAAAATATATATATATATATGTATATATATACATATATATATATATATATATATATATATATATATATAATATATATATATATATATCATGTGTGTGTGTGAATTTCAAAAAAAAATCAGTTTTATTCTAATATTTTTAGATTTTAAAAATACTTGGCTTGTGAGTGCTTTGGAATTTATTAAACTTTTATAGAGAGCTAGATATATACCTAAATGTTATGAGCCAGAAACATAGATTCTACAAGGTGCTAAGTGGAATTGATGACAATGGTTATCTAGTTTAGTATGGTGATTAATAGTTCTCTAGTTTAGTAGATGTACTTAGTACTTAATATAGTTCTACAAGATTCACACCTACAATGATGTAATTAAAACAGAGCATCTAAAGCTAGGACAAATTCAGCCAGACACATTCCATCATCCGTCAGGCTCCTGGTGGCTCTCCTTGGGGACCAAAAGGCTGGGAAACAGAGCCAAAGAAAGACAAGAGGATTGGAGGCAAGAGCCTAACCTCTGGGAGCCAAGGAGAGACATTCATTCCATCTTCATCAGCTTCGTGGTGGCTGTCCTGTCCTCCTGCTCCCCCCACTGAGATCAAGGCCTGTCTGAAAGGCCTCAAGAAAGCTAGTCCTGTCCAAGCCCCAGGCAAGGAAATAATAAAGAATTTAAACTTTGGACTTTAACACCTGGATTTTTGTGATGATTATGCTACTGAAAAGAAGGCTGCTCCAGAGATCTCCAGAAAACCAACCAAGAACAGTATACCTAAAACAGTTGCAATATAGTTGACAGTATCAGCCTCATTTAGCTGTCATTAAAGTGAAATTCTTTCATATTTTGAGAATGATTTTTTTTTGTAAATAGCCAAATGTTATTTTGAGGAAAATCTGGTCAATTAGGTGGGCAAGCCTGCAATTTGTGTAATAATGTCCATTATCAGAGGAGAAGTAAGAAATTTTATAAAGAATCTGACAATGTCCTCCAAACTGTATCATATGTTTGATATGAACCTAGAATTAGAAAGACCTGATTTCAAATTTGATCTTGGATACTTATGAAATACATTATCCTAGGCAAGTTACTTAAATCATGTTTTCCTTAGTTCCCTTATCAATAAAATGGAAATAATAATTACACCTGATCCCTAGGAATATGATAATTGATGTAATTTGTAATGTACTTTGCAAATCTTTAAAAAAAAAGTATGTGTATATGTTATATATTATATATATATATATATATATATAGAGAGAGAGAGAGAGAGAGAGAGAGAGAGAGAGAGAGAGAGAGAGAGAGAGAGAGTAGGAGACAGCTAAATGGCACAGTACATAGAGCACAGGCACTGGAATTAGGAGGACCTGAGTTCAAATTTGCCTTCAGACACTTTACACATACTAGCTGTGTGACCCTGGGTAAGTCACTTATCCCTAGTTTTCTTTCAGAAGAAAAAATACATAGTGATGATAAATGCACTTAAAAATAATGAATAATGAAATGAACTGAGTCACAATTATTTTGATGAATCTTATTCAAATAAAAGATAAAATGTACTCTTTCCTCCTTCTTTGTCAACAGGAATTCTTTGGTGCAAAACATAATAATTTGACACTTTATATTTTTGGTTAGTTTCACTAAACTATCTCCTTCTATTTTTGCTTTTCTTCTTCTTCTTCTTCTTCTTCTTTTTTTTTTACTGTTGTTTCAAGTTTCAGCTTTCTGAGTAAAGGCACAGATAGAGATGTATCAAGAAATTAGAATGATGTAAAAATAAAAGAAACCAATATATTTTCAAATAAGTGGTGGAAAGCAGACACATGAGTCATAGACTTTCAGATGAATCTAAAAGTTCATGTCTGTAGCTCTTCACACATGTCAGAAGAAACTAGAGGTAGTGGTTTTTGAATAGCTTCCTAAAAATGAAATTTGATATATCCTTTTAGACAGGAAATTATTGAATTTCCCATTTAGCAGTCATTTCAGAAATTGTTCTCTGTATGCAGTCAAACCATTTGCTGGTTAGAGGACAGTAAACAACAAATCAAAATGGAGGGGGGGAAATGTGAAGAAAAGACTATGTGATTATAGTCAATCTATTATGACATTTTTTTAACAAGCTATAAAAGACGAAAAATAGAAAATGGACAAAAGACATTGGTTCCGACAATCACCATTTAATAGAAATATATAATAATTTGGAAAAATGGCATCACAATGACAAAAATATCCCAGAAAAATATTTAAAGTCCTTGCCAAATAGAGAGATTTGATTTTTAATGACCACACCAATTTAAGGTACAACAAAGAAGAGTTGTAAGGACTGTATAGTTTTTGCCAAATAACTTATGGTGCTTTGGTTTCAATTTCTTCATTTGTAAAATGAAGGTGATGAATGAGATGGCATCTGAGATTCCTTTTCTAAATCTATGATTCTATAACTACATGTAATAATTGCTTCAAAAAAAAGTTAGGGTAGGAAATAGATAAGGAGAAAATGTATCTGCAAAGATATTAGCATGAGATCACAGAAAACTATATTGTCCTATCAACTTTTCTTGTTGACAGAAAGAGCAGAAGACTTTAAATGGAACAGCTATGAATAAATTTTATATCATGATTTACCCCTGGTGACAAATAATAGAACCAACTCATAAAGATTTTACCAACTACTTATTTGTCTATGCCACATAAAGAAATTATAGTGATATTTAAGACAAAATTAGCTAAAAGAGGAGACCAATCTGATTAAATGTATACAAAAATAATCTGTATTTGAAGTGCTATTTTAAAGCTTTTAGAAATTTATTATCAGGATTTCAATATTGCTTAAAGTAGATAAGGAGGGACATGATAAAAAGTAGTAGACATTTCTTCTAGCAAAAGATTTCTGAGAAGGCATTTCCAAATATTAAATGGCATCTATGTTTTCTCATTTCACAAAAAAATTTCCTTGAAACTAGCTCAGCATAGACATGTTGCAATATTTTTGATAATACCATGGAAAGGTAGGCTTAAACTGACCATATATTGATAGTCACTCATCTAACTAAAAGATGAAAATCCTAATATATCTATTGCTTTTAAAATTTAAACTTTAAATTTTTAAATATAAATAATTTGATCTAATAAAGAAAAATAGAGCCTTGTTTTTTCCAAAACATCTCCTACAAATACAGTTATTATGTCAGATTTTATAATGGATATGACTATGTAGATTTTTAAAATTTTATGATCTGATTAATATTTATCCAAAAGAGACCAAAAAAAATAACAACAATAGCAAAAACAGCTACCAATTATGTGGTGTTTTAAGATTTGTGATGTGTTTTATATATATATATAAAATCTAGGACAATTATCTTTGATCATGAGAGGCAGCTGTTATTATGATCCACATTTTACAGATAAAGGAGCTGAGGCAGTCAGGGTGATTTGCTCAGGATTGCATGATTATTAACTGTCTGATGAAAGATTCAAATTCTGATCTTTGTAAAAGCAAGTCTAGTGCTCTATCCACTATACCTCTGTTCAAATACAAAGCTTTTCTGAATATAATCCTCTTCTCCATTTGAAAGTTTGCCTCCATGACATTTCACAAGATCAACATCTACTATAGTATTTCATCCTATAACCATCCAGAGGTGATAGTGCTACTTGCATTCCTTGGTGTGAGTACTCAAGATAACAGCAAATGCATAAACTAACCATGCTGGGGGAGGGGCAGGAGGGGGAAATAATCATATCTAAAACAAAAAAAAAATGGGAATTGTTAAGGGGCAGGTTACCCCTGCAAGAGCCTCCACAGCTGTGGATCATAACATCTGAAGGAATTGCAAAGCAGCCTTTACTGACACAGGTGTTGCTTGTGAACTGGAAGGCAGAGGGAAGAGAAGAGAGGTCAGGCAATGCAACTACCTCTCAGTAGGGAGTTCAGAGAACAGCAACTGCCTCTCATTCTCCTTGTATCATCATCATCTTCCTTTCACATGACAGGTTTGAGTTAGACCTCCAGCAGCCATTGACAGGTGGCTCTTGTATCACAACAAATAACAGCTGTAAAAACATACAAATGAAAAAATGCAATGATTACAAATTGGTTTCTGCTGCAAAACAAAAACAAAATTATTGCCATCTAATGTTGATGTTCTTCCTCTAATATTATGTAAACATGAATTTCAAAACATTACATTCTTGGAAGAAATAAAAATTCAAATAAAACCTAAGACATTCCAAAGATATTTGTTGGACAAACGTAGTTTGCAAAATATCATGAGGAAACAAAATAACTTGACCACCTTGGGCATCAGTTTCAACATATGTATAGGGCATCTTGTGGCTCAGTAGATAGAATACTAGGCCTGGAGTTAGGAAGAATCATTTTCTGGTCTTAGACATTTACTATCTGTGAGAATATAAGGAAGTCGCTTAACCATTTCACAGGTCATAGATATGTAACTTTGTAAAGAGGAAGATTCATATTCAACATCAAAAGCAACAATTTTCAAGTATAGGATACAAATTCTGCTAAGATGGTGAATTATATAGCTATTTGAAAAGATTACTGTATAAATACTTCCTACAATGGGTGACTGGAAGGTTGGAAGAAATTAATTCAAAAATCCATTGCAGCGTGCCTTTCTCTCTCTCTCTTTCTCTCTCTCTCTCTCTCTCTCTCTTTCTCTCTCTCTTTCTCTCTTCACCTTCCCCCTCTCTCTCTTCCCTCACCTTCCCTCTCCCTCTGACTCTGTCTCTCACTTTTTATCTCTCTCCACACATATGTATATATGAGTATAGAGTTAGTGTATAGTGTATTAGCATATTATAAGTGGTTACATATATGTATATTTAAATAATTTTTTATTTTCAAAATATATGCAAAGATAGTTTTCAACATTCACCCTTGTAAAACCTTGTGTTCCAAATTTTTCTCCCTCCCTTTTCCTGACCTCTTCCCCTAGACAACAAATAATCCAATATATGTTAAACATGTGCAGTTCTTCTATTTATATTTCCACAGTTATCATGCTGCCCAAGAAAAATCATATCAAAAAGGAAAATAATCAAAAAGAAAACAAAAACAAGTAAATAACAACAAAAAAAGTGAAAATACTATGTTGTTAACCACATTCAAGTCCCCACAGTGCTTTCTGAATGCAGATAGATCACTCCATCACAGGTCTATTATAATTGGCCTGAATCTCCTCATTGTTGGAAAGAGCCATGTTCATTAGAATTTATCATCGCAAAATCTTATTGTTGCTGTTTACAATGTTCTCTTGGTTCTACTCACTTCACTTAGCATCAGTTCATATAAATCTCTCTAGGTCTTTCTGAAATCATCCTGCTGCTCATTTTTTATAGAATAATAATATTCTATAACATTCATATACCATATAACTTATTTAGTCATTCCCCAACTGATAGCATCCATTCATTTTCCAGTTTCTTAAGGTAGTATGTATATATGTGTATATATACATATGTACACACACATATATATACGTATGCACATACATATCTATTTAGCTTACATTTTCTTCCTCTTATATTCCTATATTTACTCTTCCTTTCTCTTTTAATTTCATTTTACTATCTTTGTCACAATTAATACTTCTTTATTCTCTATTCTTTTAGTCAACCAGAACCACTGAGTAATTGTCTTTAATCCTTAACTCCTCTATCATTAACCAACAAGCACATACAAATGATTCTTTTATTTCTTCCCTAAAAGATTCTTTGCAGTTTCTAACACACAGGGGTCCCATTCTTTTCTGAATTTCCATAGAACTTAATGCATGCACTATTCATTTGATAGAAACTTTGCATTTTATCTGCAAAATACTACAAAATTTTGGACATAGACATATTATGTATATACATGTATATATGCACACACATAGATGCACACATGTATGATGCATGCATATATATATATATATAATATGTATAAGTTTTGATTTTGATACAACAATGTTCATATTTTGGGGCTTTTACTGACACTTAACCAAATGAAAATATATTAGGCTGTTTTTTCCATCTTAGTTGGTTACTTATCTGCAAATGATGAATATTGTGGGGTGTGTGTGTGTGTGTGTGTGTGTGTGTGTGTGTGTGTGTAATTACACTTTCTTAGTGTTTCTAATTATATAGGTTTAAGTGTAGATATTACTTTCAGGAAATGTATAAAAGTTAAAGAGCACACTTTATCTACTATTACAAGTATCACAATGGCTATTGGTAGATTCTCATTTTCCTAAAAATTTACTTGATATAAACATTGAAAGCTTAAGGGATGTCATTTTAAATAATCCTGAGAAAAAATAATGGATATATTGATAAAGCTGTATTTATTGCTCAATATGACTAAACAGTGATTTAATGATAAAAATTAAAGAAAGGGTCAAAATTTTATGAACTCTGTATCCCAGGGAACTATCTTAGACTACAATAGCCAAACAAGTTGATTAATAAATGTTGGTGAGAGTTTCAATATTAGAAATTCCCTATACAAATGAAGTCATAATTTCAGACACTTTCTCCAAAATAGTTTTTACTTTTTATCTATTGAGAATACTGTGAGGAAAATACCTTGAAAACTTTAAAATATGATATAGATGGAATTCTGACATTGAATTGCGTTGTTTTATCTTTGTGTAATAGAGTATCTGACATATATGGTGTGCAAGCATTTTGGCCATTGGAGTCTGGCAACTCCTTGTGATCTTATTTGGGGATTTTCTTGGCAAAGATACTAATGTGGTTTGCCATTAGCTTCTCCAGCTGATTTTATGGATGAGAACGCTGAGACAAACAGGATGAAGTGCTGAGTCCATGGTCACACAGTTAGCAAGTGTCTGACGATAGATTTGAACTTTTGAAGATGAGTCTTTTTGTCTTCAGACCCAATGTTCTATGTACTGTACCACATAACTGTCCCATCTGATATATATAGTCAGTATTTAGTAAACAGTCAATAAACACCACAAACTTAGATTTTTTTGGCTTTGTTAATATTCAGAATATAAGACAAAGAAAAAATTGAATAGAATATCACAGAACCATCCATACTACAATTCCTTATGGATTTAAGAAAACAAATGTGGCTCTTGGAAAAGCAATTACATATGGCATATTGATAAGAAATTGATCACAGTATCTCCCTAATTCAATGTGGGAAAAGAGACATGTTACCATAAACATGTGTCCCAACATTTCATATGATGCATGTCTGAACATTAGCATCGGTGGGAGTTGTACGAGAGTATCAAGGGCAGAATAGACCCACTTTTAGGATGAAAACAAACTTCCACTAGGATGTCTTTTCTCAGTTCTGCTCAAATTCACAATTTTAAATTCTACTTAATTGAACTGAGAAAGTGCCAGCCTCTCCACCCACAAGCCCAACAGCCGTTCTGCTCACACTTTCTCTTTTAGAGCATTATACTTTTATCCTCTGCTTCTAAGTTGCTCACAGGACATCTGTCAAATAACCCCACAGAAGTTTTATACCCGGGTGTTGAAAATATTCTTTTTTAAAAATCTGCTCCAAAGCAACAACATTTTAAAATTAGCATCAGTAACTCACAATATATCACAATTAATATCTATTAGTTTAGTTTAATTTATCAAGTTTTCACATTAGCTTCTAATGACTATATTTTAGTTAGAAGTCAGTAATTCATGCATAATGGATGTATAGTACACTGATCCCTTTCATAATATTAATTTGTCTATCATTTTTATGATAAGGTAGTTAGTTGATATAATTATTAAAATATATATTGTATGGTTATTAGCTTACTACTTGAGGAATGAAAAACCATTTGTTCGGGGATGTTTAAAGACATCTGTATTATTTAAATAAAAAGTAGGCAGAATTGTAACTAAACAGTATGCAATGGTTTGTCTGAATAAGTATTAGCAAATTGATATTGTTTTATCAATATGAATACAAACTGAGTTTTTCTTTATTGTAGAGAAATTATAAAGTAACATCTTTATGATAAATAAAACAAAAGAGAATGAAACTTTGAGATTTCCTATTAAATGTGGGAATATTTTTATAGCAAAAGAGTATGAGAAGGGTTAAGAAAAAAAGCAATAGTGAGCTTGTGTTTCTACATTCTATACTATTAGCTGTTTGTGTTCAACTAAAAAAGTGGTAGAGTGGAGCAGCTTCTTAAAAGTAGAGAAAGCTAACAACTAAAATATAATAAGATATTTTTCCTATTTAAACTCTATATTAAAGATAGAGTGAAATTAACATACTGCACCATTTCCTCTACCAACATCAAATGCCTTGTCATGGCACAAAAATGGTCCTTGGTTCCTAAAGGTTGTATATGTATTGAAAGTAAGCTGTGGGAGACTCAATTGAGCTCAAAAGAAATTTAGTCTAATAACACACTGTAAAAGACTAATGTAACAAAACTGATAGATTTGTTGCCCAAAAGTTGATCATCTAGGAATGAGATTTAATTCATGAAACTGTCTTCAAATTCAGCCTAAGTGACTTGCTAATTCTATGATTCTTCAAGTCCATTAATATCCCTAAACTTTAGTTTTCACATCAGTAAAATGAAAAGTGAAATAAATATTTATAAAAGAATTTAAAAAACTTAAAGTCCATATGAATGTAACTATTATAATACATCAGTGGGAGGGGAAATCATGAATATTGAAGTAATAAGTATAAAATTAATAAATACACTTTGAAGTTCTTTAGAAAATTAAATCTCAAGATTTATGAAGTCATCTGTTTCAGAGAAGGAAGAAATCCTGTATTTTAAATGATAAAACACATTTAGGTATGTATCTTCCTCCTCATGTGAGGAGACACATTAAGCCACAATCATTCTTTTCCAAGTCTACAGAAGTATAAGTGAAGTTATGATTTGACCCAATATGCAAATATTGGTCCACACAATTCCAAATGACTCTAAAGGGATCCTGGCAACAAGAGAATAGCTGTATACTTCTTTGAAAAATTCCCTCTCTATCCCAAAAAGATGATTATTAATGCTCTAAAGAGGGAAGGAGAAAAACTTAAAACATATTCATCACTTTGACACATCTCTGTAGAATGAAAAATTCTATCTATCCCTCCTCCCTCTCTCTTTATCTTTCTATTTCTCTCCCCCATGAATACATATACAACATATGTGTATGTATATATATATATATGTATATATATATATACATATATATATTCTATAGATTTAAACTGCACATATTATTGCTCTTTTATAAAAATAAGTTTCAATAATTCTTTATCATTTTACAATGTAACATAAAAAAAGCAACTATTGCTCTTTTGTGAATGATAATTAATGGTCTGACATCTGAATCTTACATGTTCTCATTATCATGTCATTAGTGATTACAAATTAAAAAGCTTCAGAATGTGCATTGTTTTCCTTTCCTTATGAAGTTTATTGAGTAAGAGTCTTCTGTTATTACTTCAAATAATCTCTAACATCAAAATTTATTTAATGATGGGATAGAGGCAGAAAACTAGTCAAACTCTCCCAACATTCAGCTCCAAACAAGATTAAAATAATGCCTCAAATGACATTTTGACAAAGTTCAACAAAAAATCAGGGTGAGATATTTTTCAGGTTAAAACAATTCAGAAGGAGATACCACTACACACCTGTCAGATTGGCTAAGATGACAGGAAAAAATAATGATGAATGTTGGAGGGGATGCGGGAAA
Source organism: Antechinus flavipes (assembly GCF_016432865.1). NCBI lineage: Eukaryota > Metazoa > Chordata > Mammalia > Dasyuromorphia > Dasyuridae > Antechinus > Antechinus flavipes. The sequence continues at coordinate 239,416,524 of NC_067398.1, forward strand.
ACTGGGACACTAATGCATTGTTGGTGGAGTTGTGAACGAATCCAACCATTCTGGAGAGCTATCTGGAATTATGCCCAAAAAATTATCAAATTGTGCATACCCTTTGATCCAGCAGTGTTTCTATTGGGCTTATATCCCAAAGAAATACTAAAGAAGGGAAAGGGACCTGTATGTGCCAAAATGTTTGTAGCAGCCCTGTTTGTAGTGGCTAGAAACTGGAAAATGAATGGATGCCCATCAATTGGAGAATGGCTGGGTAAATTGTGGTATATGAATGTTATGGAATATTATTGTTCTGTAAGAAATGACCAGCAGGATGAATACAGAGAGAACTGGTGAGACTTACATGAACTGATGCTAAGTGAAATGAGCAGAACCAGGAGATCATTATACACTTCGACAATGATATTGTATGAGGACATATTTTGATGGAAGTGGATTTCTTTGACAAAGAGACCTAACTAAGTTTCAATTGACAAATGACGGACATAAGCAGCTACACCCAAAGAACGAACACTGGGAAACAAATGTGAACTATCTGCATTTTAGTTTTTCTTCCCGGGTTATTTATACCTTCTGAATCCAATTCTCCCTATGCAACAAGAGAACTGTTCGGTTCTGCAAACATATATTGTATCTAGGATATACTGCAACATATCCAACATATAAAGGACTGCTTGCCATCTAGGGGAGGGGGTGGAGGGAGGGAGGGGGAAAAAAATCGGAAAAGAAACAAGTGCAAGGAATAATGTTGTCATTATAAAGTAATCATTAAATTAAAAAAAAAAAAAAACAATTCAGAAGATACACAAGAGAGGTCTCTGACACCAGAGAGATATATGCTATTGGGGGATGGAAGTCACTAGAGGTGGAATTTGGAAGCAGGTGCAAAAGTTGCAGTAGCCATTTTGGTAGTTCTCAATCCAGAGATGGTTGGTTTACTGGCCAGAATGAGATTACAAGGTAATATTTGCTGGCACTGTATCCTACTAATGATGGTTGGCACCTCTATTATCCAAATCCAGTTCTGGGTCATGGTGCAGAGGATATCTTATGATCTGTCACAAAGAAACAGGGGCCCTTCTCAGAGTTCCAAAGCAGAGAGGGACACTAGCACTTGTAGTCATCCTGGTCACAATTCTGAAGCCTAGAAGAATGCTAGTGCTTGCACCTGAAGGGGAGCAAGAATATTTGCTGGGAAAAGACCAGAGTACAGACTAGGGAAGCAGTGACTACATCTTTCCTTGATTATACCAGTTTGGAAGCATGGATATAAAAAAAAATTGTGCATATCCTTTGACCCAGAAATACCACTTGTATGTCTGTAGTCCCAAAGAGATCAAAGGAAAAGAACCAATATATACAAAATATTTATAGGAGTTTCTTTTGTGATGTCAAAAACTTGAAAATTGAGAGGGTGGCAATCAACTGGGAAACAGCTGAATAATTTGTGGCATATGAAGGTAAGAAAAGGCAAGGGGAATGATTTCAGAAAAACATGTGAAGACATATATGAACTATTATAAAATGAAATTAAAAGAACTAGAACATTGTAAAAAGCAACAACAATATTGTAATAATTAATTGAAAGACTTAACTACTCTGATCAATACAATAATCTGACACATTTCTAAAGGACCCATGATGAATAATGCTATTTACTTTGAGAAATAACAGATGAATACTGAGTGCAAAATGAATTACAATTTTCTTATTTTTTACAATGTGGCAAATATGCAAATGTATTTTATTTTACTTTACATGTATAATTGATATTATGTTACTGGCCTCAGTAAGTGAGGAAGGGGAAAGAGGAAGGGATAGAATTTGGAACTCAATATTTTTTTTAAAAAGAAAGTTAAAAATAAATCACACACATATGTTAGCAAAAATTATATAATAAGTCATTTATATAAGCTAAGGTGTAAATAAAAAGGGGGGAAAACATAGTTCCTACTCTTCAAAGAATTCACATTTTAATGGAGAAGAGAACATGCTAATAAATGTGTATATGTATATCCATTCACATCCATCCATACATATATCGATACATATACACATTCACACACACACATCCTGAATTCTTTGAAGACTAGGAACCACATTTTCCCCCTCTTTTTTACTTACACCTTAGCTATTGACAATGCCTTGCATACAATAAATGATTAATAAGTAATTATTGCTGCTGCTGCTGATTTCCAGACACTTTAGTTTCTGCTCAATTTCTCTTACTCATGTGTATATGGACATGTGGGGTAACTGCAAGTAAGGAGTCATAGTTGTCTTTAAGATTTTGACTCCAGCTGATAAGGGATGGTTGAGCCCTTTACAAGTTTACAATAACAAAAATATCTTGAAGATGAGCTAAGTTGGAGACATCTATGGGAAAACCCATTCCAGATATCCAATTAACAATTGGCAATGTGAAACAACATCAAAAGAGAGGTTAGAACTAGATAAATAAATCTAAGAATTTAGAGATAATTATTGGAGTATCTAGAATTTGCAGTAAAGAGTCTAAGTTTTCTATCACTATCTGAGAAATATAATAATATCAATACAGCAATAATGTTAAATTCTCTCTAAGCACAAATCATTGTAATTTTCATGAGAGTGAGGCAGGTAAACATCAATGTAGGTAAATGACAATCAAAGTGATATACAGAGTAGATTTCATAGTGTTACCAAATTATTATGATATCTGTCAAGACTTAGCAGGAACACTGAACATTGATTAGGTCAGCACCTGTGAAATTGTGAATCTTTTAAGTAGAGCTAATTGTTGTTTTTAAGTCTATATATTCAGCATGTAATTTTAAGTGTGGTGCTACTTGTCAGGATTCTCCAAAGCAAATTTCAGTTTTCCTCTTTTCTTATACTCTCTGTCTCTATCTGTGTGTATCTTTGTCTCTGTCTCTCTCTTTGTTCTCTCTCTCTCTCTCTCTCTCTCTCTCTCTCTCTCTCTGTTTCTCTCTCTCTCTCTCTGTCTTTCTCTCTCTCTCTCTCTCTCTCTCTCTTTTCTCTCTCTCTCTCTGTCTCTCTTTTCTCTGTGTATATATGTGTCTTTTGACAACCTTGTCTGTAGTTCTCTTTTTCTCTATTACTTCATGCCTCTACCAATTTACAAAAAATAAATAAAATCTTTCTACAAAAGAGTCTATCTTTATAGATTCTCACATTGTCTTATCTGCAAATATAGTTCATTTTCTGAAGTTTGAGTTCCCTATTTCTCTTTGCAAATTAGAAGCATTTTTTATGGGATGACTAGACAGTGAATAGAGCATTGGGTCTGGAGTTCAACTATGTCCTCAAATACTCACCATCTGTGTGATCCTGGGAATGTCATTTAATCTGGTTTGCCTCAGTTCCTCGTCTGTAAAAATGTATTGGAGAAAGAAATGACAAACTATTTTAGTATCTCTGCCAAGAAAAGCTCAAATGGGGTCATGAAGAGTCAGACATGACTAAAAAATGACTAAAAACAACAAAAAGTCTTATTTTTTTTTCTGAAATCAGACTTTGTTGTATTGAGCAGAGCTTCTCAGCCTTTCAAATATATTTTTCTTTACAATTGTCTTTCTATTGTATGAATTATTGTCATGGTTTCTATTCAATTCTCTCTGTATCAGTTCACAGAAATATTCCCAGGTTTCTGTGAATCCATTACTTTGGTTATTTTTATCACAAAATAATGTATCATTACATTAATATATCTTATTTTGGTTTAGCCATTCCCCATCTGAGAGGAACATCACCTCCCTGATGCTCAACCACCACCCCCTCCCACACACACTTGGTTTCTAGTTCTTTGCTGTCATAAATAGAGTTGTGATCATTTTTCTAAGAGTCTTTTTTTCCTTTGTGGATCTTTTGGGATATAATCCAAATAGACATATCGTTGGATCAAAGGGTATATACAATTTAATGACTTTGGGGCCAGAGATTCAAATTGGCTGGTCTAATTCACTGTTGTATCCATAGTGCATTAGTATGCCTTTTTCACAATATCTCTAATAGCAATTAAAATTTTCCTTTTAAAAAATAGTGGTGTCTTATTTTTTTCCAATTACATATAAAGATATTTCTTCAATATTCATGTTTTAAAAGATTTTGAGTTTAAATTTTTCTCCCTTCTTTTCTCCTCTCCCCACTTTTCAAGATGGCAAATTATCTGATATTGGTTATCCATGTTCAATCTTGTAAAGTATATTCCCACATTAGTCATGTTGTAAAAGAAGCAACAAACCAAAAGGAAAAGAAAACATCTAAAAAAATGAGAACAGTATATTTTGATTTGCATTCAGATACCATCAGTTCTTTTTAGGGAATTGGATATTATTTTATATCATGGATTTTTTGTAACAGTCTTAGGTCATTCTATTACTGAATAAAATTAAGTCATTTTTAGTATTGCTGTTACTATGTACAATGTTTTCCTGGTTCTGTTCACTTTATTAAGCATCAGTTCATATAAGTCTTTTTAGATTTTTCTAAAATCCTACCTCCTTGTCATTTCTGGTAGCAAAATAATACTCCATTGCATCCATATATTACAACTTGTTCAGCTATTCCTTGATTGATGAGCATGCTCTCAATTTCCAATTTTCTGCCATCACAAAAAGAACTACTACATATATTTTTGTACATGTAGGTCTTCACCCTCCTCCTTTTTAAAAGGATTTCTTTAGAATACAGACCAAGTAGTGATATTGCTGAATCAATGAGTTTGCACAATTCTATTGCCCTTTAATCATAGTTCCAAATTGCTTTCCAAAATAGTTGGATCATTTCAGAAAATTTCCTTTTCTGTTATCTTTTACTATTTGCTAAGTATGGTGTGGAAACTCAGAGTTGTTTTTAATGTTCATTTTCCTAATTATTAATGATTTTGAACATTTTTCATATGGTTGACAGCTTCAAGTTATTATTTTAATAACTTACTTTTCATATTCATTTACTAAGTATCTGTTGGGGTAGAGGTCTTGTTCTTACAAATTTGAAGAAACTCCTTACATTATCAGATAAACTTTCCACATAACTCTTTCATTTCTAATTTTAATTGCATCGACTTTATTTGTAAGACTTAATTAATATATATATAATTCCAATCATTTTTTTTAAAAATCTACTATCTGCTCTATTTTTTGTTTGGTTACAAATATTTCTTTTAGAATATGGGAAAGTGACCCTTTGATCCAGTAGTGTTTCTATTGGGCTTATACCCCAAAGAGATACTAAAGAAAGGAAAGGGACCTGTATGTGCCAAAATGTTTGTGGCAGCCCTGTTTGTAGTGGCTAGAAGCTGGAAAATGAAAGGATGTCCATCAATTGGAGAATGGTTGAGTAAATTGTGGTATATGAATGTTATGGAATATTATTGTTCTGTAAGGAATGACCAGCAGGATGAATACAGAGAGGATTGGCGAGACTTACATGAACTGATGCTGAGTGAAATGAGCAGAACCAGGAGATCATTATATACCTCAACAATGATACTGTTTGAGGATGTATTTTGATGGAAGTGGATCTCTTCGATAAAGAGAGCCTTAATTGATTAAAGATGGACAGAAGCAGCTACACCCAGAGAAAGAACACTGGGAAATGAATATAAATTGCTTGCATTTTTGTTTTTCTTCCCGGGTTATTTATACCTTCTGAATTCAATTCTCCCTGTGCAACAAGAAAACTGTTCGGTTCTGCACACATATATTGTATCTAGGATATACTGCAACGTATTCAACATGTAAAGGACTACTTGCCATCTGGGGGAAGGGGTGGAAGCAGGGAGGGGAAAAATCGGAACAGAAGTGAATGCAAGGGATAAAGCTGTAAAAAATTACCCTGGCATGCGTTCTATCAATAAAAAGTTATTTAAAAAAATAGAATATGGGAAAGTGGCATGACAGGAAGACAGCTGGGAAATGAGGAGTAGGCCTAGATCAGGGAAAGATAAGACCAAATTTGATCCATAAGATCCAGTGATATTTCAAGGCAAAGAAAGCAAAGTTCTATTCCCTTTTATTAGAAGTTTGTGGTGATCCAAAAGGGGAGAGAATCTATTGAAGGATGAGAGTGGTAAATAACATCAAATGCTGCAGAAATGTCAAGGAAAATGAGAACTAATAAAAAGGTCATTTTTCATTTTGGACTGGAAGTTTATGTGTTCTCTGAAAAAATATTTTCAGCAGAGTGATAGGGGCATAAGGTATATGACAAAAGCTTGAGGAGAAAGTAGGTGGGGAAACACAGGCAACTTTTTCTAATTAATTTGGGAGGGATGAGGGATGAGGTAGTAGGTGATTGATACCAAAAGGTCAAGGAAAGATCAAGGAAAGGATCAAAGACACAGATAGAGGACATTATTAGTCTGAGGAAGAAATAGGGATCCTCTTTTTGAAAATAGGAAAGAAGAAATGAGAATGGGCAAGGAGATTGAGAAAAATTGAGGCATTCCTGTAATGATCTTTTTTTAATAAAATAGAAATATTTTCAACATTGAAACTTTATTTCATGCAAGCTCCATACCTCTTTCTTTTAATCTATATGATATTCCATCCGGATATACTGATGATACCTGACATGTCTTATTCCAAAACAGCTTATTTTCTTTTCCTTCCAAACTTGTACGAGTATTTATTTACTATTTGATTGAAGTCTACCATTTACTAAAATACCCAGCGTCTATTAATTCTTCCCAACTGACCAACAAAGAACAAATTATGTGTTGGATCTGGAGAAAAAAAGCAGTTGAGGAAATAGTCCTTGCCCATTAGAAAGTTGAGTTTTATATACTTATGCATAAAACTACTTTAAAATAAGCATAACCAAAATAAGTACAACCTTGCTGTTATCTTTGACTATTCCCTTTTTCTAACCTTTCATATTTAAGACCAATTATTCATTGTTTGGATCCAGATTGACTAAGCTTGAATGTAAATAGAAATTGGTTCTGATTTGGTCAGAAACCTTGAGGGTCTTCCCCTTCCAGATTCTATTTGTTTGTGTGTTTGCTTTTTAACTACGCAAAAGAGTACATTCTTTGCCTTAATTCTTACTTATCCTTAATCACTGAATGAACCAAAGTTACCTCGGTCAAACTGAAACTTATTAAAGATTTTAGCTTAAAACTGTCAAGGTCTCCTATTGCATCCAAGGCTATCTCCATTCTGATCAAATCACTGAATGGGTGTGGCCTCAAACTGAGACCTGTTAAAGACCTTAAATTAAAAAGGTCAAGGTTTCCCATTGCATCCAAAATCATTTCTAGTCCTCCTGATCTATATCTGGCCACTGGACCCAAATGCCTCTGCAGGGAAAAGTGAGCTAGACCTTACAGAGCTCTCCCTGTCTTAAATTCAATTCATGTCATGACATCACCTCCCTGATATCATGATCCTCTTCCAGAATGAAGGATAAAAAACAAGAATCTATTAACAAATTATTATCTATTCTATTCCTACAATATCTCTCAAATCTACTTTTCTATTGTTAATATCAGAGCCCTAGCAGATTTTCATTATTTATTAACCAATACAAAGAAGCAGGTTTTCCTACCTTCATTTCTGTGCCTTCTCTCATCTTCCTTACCTCTGCCATGGTAATCGTCCTTATTTATGCATTGGGAATATTATTTCTCTGTTCAAAACTCTTCATTAGATCCCCAACAATAAACAACTAGGGTTAAAATCCTTTATGAATGACATTTAGAGTTCTTCAAACTCACTACTAATCTACTTTCCAAATTTAATATCACTCCCTTTTATACACCTACTCTTCAGAGTGGACTACTTTATTGACATCTTGAAAAATCCACTGGTTGACATATTCTGCCCCATTCTTTTGTATGTAGTGCTCTCTATATCTAATTTCCTCTCCTTTCCTTTCACCTATAGAATTCTTACTCATTCTTTAAAGTTCAATTCAAAAAACAAATCCTGGAAAACTTAATTTTATGTTATTAATATGATTACAATCACTATCATCACCCCCAGTTGAATTTAAGTTTCATAAAGCTGAAGATTGTTTAATTTTGTTTTATTTTGTTTTTGAAATGTAAAGAATAAAAAATCCCCAAGAGATAAAGTTTCTGGGTAATAATTAGTTAACTAATCTAATAATCACCAACTGTATGATCAGTTATTTCTATCTCTAACCAAAGACATCTAATGGAGCCACTGAATGTCTTAAAATATTTTTAGAAAAGAGGATACCTCTGACAGATGAAAGTCAACCATAAAGAGTGAACAATTAATGTGGGGGATGGAGGTGGGATTTAAATTTAAATGAAGAGGTGGAATAAAAGTCTTCAGCTCCTCCTGCTGAGAATTTGAGTCCCCTCCTGCAGTCTGAAGAGGAATACACCTCTACCCAGACTATTCTGGTTTTTTCTTCATGTTTTGAGTAACCCTAAACTCCAGTAGTAAGTGGGGGGAGGAGGAAAATAGTGGCAATACAAGGACATAGTCTCAATGCTGTAAAGCTGGAGTTCACATAGATTAGATTCTGTATACACTCTAAATAGAAGTAAGGTTTCCTAATTGGGTGGTGTCCTGCCCAAGATGTAGAAAAGTATTCCTAAAGTATTTGGGCAACTTCCTCTATTAGCCTTGTCCTTCAGAAACAAGTTGACTGTTTTACAGAGACTGAGCCCTAAATGAGAAAAGAAAAAAAAAAGATAAGAAAAGAAGAGCCTAGATCCTAATTTAATAATTGGCTATTTTTGTAAGAGTCTTGTGTCACTAATCTTACCCCTTGCACTGCCCTTTGTGTCTAAACCTGTTATTTGAACAATGCAGCAAACCATATTTTTAGTACTTCAATTAAAATATCATCTGAAGCACTGATAGGTTAACTGACTTGCCTAGCACCATAAAGATAAGAACCAAAGTCCTTTCAATTTTGAGGCAATACTTTATCCAATTAATAATTCTACATTTTATAGGAAAAAGTGAATTCTTGTACAATCACCTTTCTTTAAGAATTATGGAAAGTAAGGCAGATAATTATGTTAACAATACATTTCATATTACACCTATCCACCTGGTACTAAACATTGTGTTGAAGATAATACAAAAGCAAAACAGTCCCTATTTGAAAAGAGTTACTGTGAGATTAGAAAAATAGGAAATTAGAGAGTTGATATTTTTCTACTGAGATACTCAGTACCTGGGATGGGGTTGGTGGGGGCAGTAAGAATAGGAGGCAGGGATCCTTATGAGCTTTTTCTTCCAGGTACCATTTGAGGTAAGTTTTGAAGGTAGCCAGGGATTTCATTTATACAATCCTTACTGTTTTATAAGCATTTTTTTGGTTTCAATTCAACTTACATGCTCCAGTTTTACTCTGTTTAGAAGATACCAAGAGCCAAGTCAGGAAATTTTCTAGAGCAGATCCGGTGAGATCCACAGGGGTAATTCTGCTCTCCAACTCCTCCGCATCACAGCCTACAGTCAGATGGAACTGAGATTGTCTCAGTTCACGTACATAGTGTGCCTCATTACAAAAGAGAATTGCTTGTATTTCAAATCCTATTAATTTCTTTTGCATAGGCAATGTTTTGGGGGCTTTTTATTAGTTCATTATTGAAGCTTATTGGATTATTTCATGCACTAAATTATCACCAAAACAAAGGATTTTTTTAAATTGTTGTTATTGTTGATTTTCTTCTAGCTTTATTTTTGTTGTTTTGCCTAAGTATTATTAGATATATCATTCTTCCTCTGTGGGAAACTTAGTCAAGAAACTTTACCATTTGGGATTTAAGGAGACAGAAACTTCCGAAAGAAGTTTCCTTACTTTTCTATTTAAAGAAATTGTGTGCACCTATGATCCTAATCCTTTCTCATGTTAAAGAAAACCACACTAATCAATCTTTTTCAAGATGTCATAAAAGTGAACAGGTGTTCATCAGGGTTATCTTATTATAAATCAATTATGATATTTTTAAAGGGAAATGAAAAAAAAATAAAGTTTCTCCTTCTACCAAAAAAAAAAAATCTTTTAGTTATTTACCATAATAACTTTACTGTTAGCAATAGGTCTCCTTTTAGTGCTCTCTGTCTCCTGAGATAATCTGATTCCTTAAAAAGAAGGAAAACAAAAACAAAAGCAAAAAAACACCTAGTATAGAATAAAAATAGGAACTTAAATAAGCATTTATTAAATATCTGCTACTTGCCAGAAGCAGTGATATTTTACAGATATCTTTTCATCCTCACAGAAACTTTGAATATAGCTTATTTTATTATTTCTATTTTATAGTTGAGGAACCTAAAGTAGGCAACATTTAATTGACTTGCTGAGTAATTTTCTAAGACCAGATTTGAATGCAGTTTTTTTTTTTTTTTTTTTTTTTTTTTTTTAGCTTAGGCCCAAAGCTTCAATTACTACACCTCATAGACACTGGTTCAATTTCTGTACAATTAGTACTTATGCAATCTTGGATATAGTGTTTGACCTCTCAGACTTATTTTATCTTCTATAGAATTAGGAATTTGGACTAGATGACATAAAAACCCCATTCTAACTCAAAAATCAATGAAATTCCAAATATCCTCATGACTTCTGTTCAAATCAGGCTAAAATTAGAATAATGCCACATTGTAGGAAAGACATAGGTCATATAGAGAATGATTATGTTAACAGACTTGGGGAGATTCAAATTCCAAAGTCATTTATAGGAAAAAAGGCTGTAATTTCTCTTAGCTCCTGCTTTTGCTGCCATGGGGAAAAATCCTAGGGCAAGGCCCCTAGTCAGAACCTTGGTATTGGGGAGTAGAAGGGTCAATCTAAAATGTATCGTTCCCATTTGTCATCTAGGAAAGACTGCTGAATCCTAGACTCTTCCTAGGTGACAACTCCTGCCTTTAATGAGAGAATTAGCATAATTAGCTGTAGATGGAATTAGCTACGGATAGATGGAGCATTCTGAAGTAAAGTATTGTTCAAGCAATCTGGGAGTAGATAAAATGAATAAAGTAAACTTTATTGGGAAACTACAAGAAAGGATAGTCATACAGTGGAGAAACAACTAGGGAAAACAGACATACACACTGGCAATCTATTGAAGTTTTGGATAGGTTTAGACACAAACCGTAGATGAAGCACAGGTGTATTTATGGAGTCCTTATCTGGATCAAAAGGACCAAGCATTAAGAATGATTGGAGAGCTGTATTGTAAAGATTCAGAACTGGTGTTAACTCAAATTGTAGTAAATGAATGGGAGTGGGGATTAACAGCTAGTTGTTACCAAATTCATTCAATGCAAAAAGAGATATTCAACTATTACTGAAGAAATTACTCTAGTAGATTGGGTTGGGGGTTTTCTTTCTTTCTTTCCTTCTTTATTTCTCTCTTTTTCTGTCTCTATGTCTCTGTCTGTGTGTTTGTGTGTCTCTGTTTGTGTCTGTCTATCTGCTGTCTCTCTCTCTCTTGTTTATATATTTAGTTTGCTTTTCCTTGTTTTTGTTATAGTTTCCAAGGGGACTTCATCACTTAGCATCTAGGGGAAGCTACTTAATTCTTTACAAATCTCTTAGAACTGCAACAAGGAGGTTGGAAGTCATAAAATGCTTTAACTTAGAAAAGACTTAGGAGGAATCTGACCACTATCTTTATTTGAAAGGCTGTGTAGTGAAAGAGGGATAATAATTGTTCTGTTTGGCTCCAGGGAGAACTAGAAGCAATGAGTAGAAATTTCATAGAATCTGATTTAAATGAGATCTGAGGAAATATTGTTCTAACAATCCATGCTATCTAAAAATAGAGTGAACCACTTCCAGCTAGTCTTTACTTTACATTTTCAAACAAAACAGCTCTTCTTTAATTCTATAGGGATTGTTTTCTGTCCTTTATATGTTGTTGTAATCAGAAAGGTTGAGGATCTATTTCTGAAGAACAGTTCATGAATTAGAAACATTACAAAGTTTCAGCTAGAATTTTTATGTTTAGTCATGTTATGGTGTATGTGTTGGTTTGGGGGTGGAGAGATAGGACAGAGGGATGATGGGTATGCTATAGGAGACAGTCTACCCAGTGTACAAAATCTCTAAAAAAGAGAGTGGCTCATCTTTTATAGAGTACAAAATATACTTTATATAATGTTAATAATAGTCCCTCCACTCTTGTTTAAACCTGCCATTGTCAAACATACTCAGAGGAAGAGTGAACCATCCCTAAAGGTCCAGTCTGTGCCTTTTTTGACAGATCAACTCTCATGTTCCATCTTAAAAAGGGGGGGGGGGGATGTGTGTGAGAAGAAATAAGGTATCAGGAAGAAGCTTGACAATTAAGTGGTACGGTTATAAAATAACATAACATTGAAAGTGTTGACCTAGAATTGGACAAAGTATCAGGAAATATGCACATTGTTCAAATGATGGCACTCTGGGACACAGCCTGGGTAATGTCTCCTTTTCTTGATTATGGTTTTGCATGGGTAACTTAAATGGAAAAGCTTAAAGCTCTATCAACCTACCTAAGAGGACTAAAATTGAAAAATAAAGCAATTTGTCAGCTGTCCTGGCACTTGTTTTATTTTATATTTTTTGTTGCTATCAGCCCTCTTCATAAAACTTATCTTATTTCTTTATAAGATCTCAGATTTATCTCAATGACCTGCTGAAAATAAACTCTGGACAAACTCATCTGATGAACAAGAAGGTCCAAAAAACCCTATAGCCCAAAGCAGACTTTTAATTGCTTAACTTCAAATTTCCTGATGTCTTCCCCTACCAGGTTTGTATATGACTAGAACCTCCACTACATTTTAAATTATGGTACAAAATGCCTAGGCAAAAACTGCTTCCATCTCTGATCTTGATTTTCTGTGGCTGTACCTCTTTTCTTTGCCCAGGTAAGAGTCTTTAACACAGCAATCTGAAATTGTTAAGAGATTATAAACTACTTTCACTCAAGGATAGCTCTCAGGATATTGTTGATAGAAATAATGATATAATTCTTCCAGTTATTAGGAATTTACGAAAAGCCAATAGCACACTCAAAATCACATGGGATATGATTTATTAACATTTTTAGGAATTCATAGTTACAGATAACCATATTGTTACTATCAAGTAAGCATCAAATCACTATAAACAAGTACTTATTAAGTACATATTGGGTACATACCAGATACTGTATTGAGTGTTGGATATTCAAAGAAAGGCAGTCAATCACTGCTCTAAAGCAGCTCAAGCTCTGATATGGGAGACAAAATGAAAACAACCATGTATAAATTAGAATAAATTGGAGATAATCAATAGAGATTTAAGGATCAGGAAAGATATTTTTTGGTTGAAAATGGAGCCAAAATCTCTTTTGGCTGAGATCTGGAGGTCAGGGAAATCAAGATATGGGGATAAAAAAGGAAAGAATTCTAGACATGGGAGATCATCAAAAAAAAAAAAAAAAGACCAGTATTGGGATAGATATCTACATATGTATGAATGTATATGCATATGTATATGTGTATGTGTGTGTGTGTGTGTATGATATCTTTTGCAGAGAATAGCAAGGAAGTAAATGTAATATTATAGCAGAGTATAGTATGTAGAAGGTAGTAAGAAGTAAATAGACTGGGAAGGTAGAAATGGACCAGTTTACAGAACATGAAAGAGAAGATTTAATATTTCATCATACTGGTGAAAAGGGGACCATTAGAATTGATTTAGTAGAGTGGAATGAGACAGTTTCAGTGATCTGATTAGACCTGAGTTTGGGAAGATCAGATTCTCAACTGAGTAGAAGATGGACTGGAATAAAGAGAAATTTAAAGTAGGGACACCAGTTAAAAAGTAATGGCATGAATGTCCTGAATGATCACCTGAATCAGTGTAGGTGATCTATCTGAGAAAAGATAGCCCTGAATTAGGGTGATTGTATGTCATCTTGGGGGAGAAAAGGAATAAATACATGAGTTATCATGAAAGTAAAATCAACAAAACATGATAACTGATTGAATATGGGGGAATGAGACAAAGAGAGTAAAGAGTCAAATAGCTAAGTTGTGATCTTGGGTAACTGGAAGAATGGGGATACCCTCAACACAATTAGAGAAAGTAGGAAGAGAGGAAGTTATTTTCTTTTTGGGAGCAAGTCCAATTTTGAACATGTTAAGATTTACTACCTTTACAAAACAACCCAGTTTGATATGTTTAGTAGGAGACTAGGCATAAAAGAGAGGTTAGTATTGGATAAATGATATTACAATCATCTTCATAAACCTGATGATTGGAGGGAATCAATGAGATTACCAAGCAAAATACTATGGAAGGAGAAAAGGGTCCCCATGTTCATTTCTTATGGGATCTCTTTGGGTGGGGGGAACAGGAGTTTGGGTGAAGATATTTTATAACAAAAGATCTTTTGTGTAATCTTCTTAAATATATATGTACATATGTATAAATATGTATTTATATCTAATCTATAAACGTATATTTTTCTCCTTAAAAATATTTGTTACCTCTATTTATTCTTTATATTTGTTTGACTATTGCCAGGAACAGTTTGCATCTTTACTTATTTCTATAAATTCAAAAGGGAAGAAAGAACAGAAAAGGGTATTATTTGTTCTTATAAAGTTTAATGAATATATAAGGAAAAAGGGAAAGGGAATAAAATGAAAATGTTTTCATCATTTGCATATGGTGGACCTCAAGTATTTCAGCAATCTCATTTCTATCACTAGAGAAAATACAATATGAAATTATACTTTTCTTGAAATTACAAGAGGGTTGACTCGAGCTGATGATTCTACTCATTTTTCTTGCTCACTAATGTTAAAAAAATGATTAATTGGGTAAAGATGTTTTTCAGACATTTTCATTGCTTCCACTTCAGAAAATGGAAAACTGAATAGTTATCACCTATATTAACTCTTCTTTTAAAATCATCTTGATTTGGTCATTGTACAAATCTGGAGTAAAGGATTTTTAAAATTTTTGGATCCTAAATAATGACTTGGAGTGACCTTAGACCTCAGAAGGAATTTCTAACAACCGTGTTTTCTGAAGATCTTTTTAATGCTAGATTTTTTTTTGTCTCTCAGACATTTCCCAATATTGTAAGAAAGTTTAGTCTTAAAGAACAAGACCAGAGTTCTATTATTTTAAATCCAATAGAACAGTGTGTCTTTGTTGCAGTTAAATCCTAATGGGAAGGACTAGAAAAGTAATCCAGGTAGGGGTTTGGCAAGATGACTTCTGAGTTCCATTCCAAACTAGATATTCTGTCCTTCTGGGTGGTCTCAAGTTTTTTGCTCAAGACCAGACAAGTCACATTTAATCCATGGCATTCATCTAAAAGTTAATGCTGTTGCCATCACAGGAGGCTCACAGCAAGACTGGTTTTCCCTGTTTATGATTATATAAGCTTTCTGGTGACTGCTGTTTTCAACCAGAATATCTTTATAAATCAGTTCTATCTCAGGAACTTTTCCCTGATTAAATAAATAAGTGGAGTGATTGAGCCCCTGCCTTGTGCAGAAACTCAGGTTCCTAGCAATTATTTCCCCTCACAAAGAAAAATTTATTTATCAATGCCTACTTGTTATTCTGTTCAAATAAATCGACTTCTAAGTGGGGCCTCTGACTTACAGCCCATGACTATCTGGAAAACATGACCATTCAACCCAATCTGAGATTTACACCTAAACTCAAAACATGCATCAGTAGTTGAAGCAGTCTGGAGCTCTGATTGACAGCCCCCATGTTCTGTGAGTTGACATTAAACGCAATTATTGGGAAGGTAGAGGGAACAGCCCCATTAGGAAGACTATTGCTAGATGTTATCTTCTGTCAGATCAAAGAGAGTTTGCAAATTAATCCCCTCCCCCCACTTCTATTGGTAAAACATTTTAATTTTAAAATGTATGCAATTTATTTTCTGAATTGTTGATAGGCTGCAAGAATTCTGATTAGCATATGAAATCAACAACTCTGTGGCACCTAGCTATTTGTAGCCTGTTTTTTTTTTCCTCCTAAAGGTGAGTACCTGTCACAGTTTCTTTAATGCTGCAGTCCAACTTCAGACTTTGGCCCCACCCCCAGTCCTGTAAGCTTAAAAAATAACTACAGGAGGGAGGAAGGAGGGGAAGGCAAAAGTAAAGGAAGGAACAGAAAGAGAAAGAGAAGGAAGAAAAGAAAGAAGAAGCAGTGACAATAGAGAAGAAAAAGGAGATGGTTTATGTTTTTTAAAAAAGAGAATCAGATACAGGAGAATGGGAAAGAAAAAAGGGAGAGAATGAGGGAAAGATAAGGAGAAGTCAGAGAACAGGATTGGAAAAGGAAGAAGAATAAAGAAGAGAAAAGATGAAGAAGGAAAAGAAAAAAAAGATGAGAGAACAATAGAAATGACAGGAAAAGAAGAGAATGAAAAGGGGGAGAAGAATGAGAGGAGATAAAAATGGGAAAAAGAGGAGGAAGAAGAAAATGGAGAAAGCAAAAGGACAGTAGGAGGAGAATGAAGAATAAACGGTGGTGCTAGGTGGAGAAGAAAATAGGAAAAGGAATGGTAGAAAAAAGAGAGGGAAGAAAAGAAGAAAGAATGAATGGGGAGAATACGAGAAGAAGATGAAGACAAAGGGGAGTTAGGAGAAGGGGAAGATAAGAACAAGAGGAAAAGTTGGAGGAGGAAGATGAAAGGGAAGTGGAGTAAAAAGAGAAAGAAAAGAGAAAGAAAATAAAAGAATGAATATAATTAGGTTATTTAGAAAAATTCAAAAAATAGATACATTCAGCTTTAGTCCTAAATCAAGAGAGATGAAACATATGCATTTAAAAGTGCAATATAGCTGAATAGTTCCTATTGGACTAAATAGTCTATGAATTTTATGCATATGTTTCTGTTGACACAAAACTGTTTACATATATATAGTCATCATAGGTGTACATACATCTATAAATGAAGGAGTTTTACTATAAATATATGCACATAAACACATATATAGAGATTATATATAGTTACATATATATGCATATATATATACATATATATATATGTATATATATATATATAGAGAGAGAGAGAGAGAGTTGAGGAGAAAAAGATAGAAAAGAAACGAGGGAAGAGAGGGAGGAAGAAGAGTAGAAGTAAGAGGAAGAGGACAGGAAAAATCAAGCAAGAAGAGAAGATAAAGGTAGAGGATATATAATTTAATATTAGATAGATAGATAGATAGATAGATAGATAGATAGAGACCATAAAAAATATGAAGCCCACTCCTGTGAAGAGGACTGAGTCATTTGTTTCTTTACAAGATGGTTAAATCCTGAATATGGTGACTAAAATCTAACAGATCATAGGATTTTCCCCTGAAAGTGAGCGCCAATCATCAATCCCCTCAGAAGTGAGGTGCTGATTATAAATATGAAGATTAATTTAAGCAAATGCATGTATGAAATTATATACAAATTCTTGAATATCTTGTTTTAAGTTAATCTCACCATGAAATTATGCTTTGTATTCATTAAAAACAACAGTATACCATGATAAAATAGAAAAAGTACTGGATTTGGATCTGAGTATAAATACCATTACTGATGTTTACCATTGATTTAATCTGAGGGAAGTTACTTAACTTTTTAGCCTTAGTTTGCATAGTTGTAAAAAAAAAATGGAGCTAAACTAGATAAACTCAAAGTACTTTCTCAGCTCTAAATCTATAATTCAATTAACTATTGTTCACATATATGAAATCTAGCATAGATTTTTTTTTCCTGTGTTCTCTAAAGCATTATCTATGTATTGTCTCACAGACACAGGCTTAAATGAAAAGAACCACAACAAACAACAATAACAAAAGCAACAGTAAATCTTTGTCAAAACTAAAGTATATCCATATTAATTGTGAATGTGTTTGGACAAAGAGTACTAAGTAAAATGTAAAGCAGAAAATGTTTTGTCCTTTTCCATCTTCACTTCAATCATTGGTATATGAAGTACTTGTTATTATAACTGATACTTACTATAGTATCAGTTAATCTTCTCTTTGTGGTTTCCAGAGGACAACTCTTTTCCTATAGGTTGTGTTCCATCATACTGACATTTCAGTAGTTTTTAATGGAAGAATCTAGAAGCAGTCAAGCTATTCCCAACTGCAAGCTTCCCAAGAAGGTTATATTTTAAGATATCAACAGAATTGTCAAACGGTATTATACACAATCTGTTTCAGAATAATGATCTATCTGGGATATTTATTTGTATCCTTTCAGAAGCAAATGTCTGAAAATAAAAATGCTAGAACATTTAACTGGGCTTAGAAAATATTCTTCCCTCCCCCAGTTAAACCACTCTCAGAATTCCTTGCCCAATGTAGTTACAATAACATAAATATTTAAGTTATATTTTTGGATATTTCTGAGTGTCTTTATAAGGGCCTATAATGTATAGAGATTAGTGAGACTAAAATAGATCATAAGAAAAACAGTGCTTAACTTGAATCTTTTTATACAAACTATTTATCATTAAAACACATGCATTTTCTTTTCCCCCTCTATTGGACATATTTTTTCAAAGTTAATATTAAGTTTCATGTATTAAATCCCCAACTATATAAATTTCAAATAGTTTTAACACTGGTAAATATAATACCTAATTTTTAGCTCCTAATTTTCTAGGTTTCACAACAGGGTAGTTTTTTCATTAATTTTTTTGCCTCTAGCTAATCTTCAGCCATAATTCTGTTTTACTTAACAATGTTTAAAAGAGTCCCTTCAGCACTGGATAAACTTCACACAAACCAAGTCATTTTTTTTCTAAATACAGCTAACTTAAAAAAAAAAAAGATGCATTTCCTTTCATAATACCATTTAAATGCCATAAATTAGAAAGTATTTGACTAAATAAAAGAACAATTTAAATTCCAGTCTTCTGTCTTTCTAGTCACTTCTTTTTTTCAATAATCTCAGAGTTCTATCCATCAAAGTAATATTCTTAAGAAAATAGCCTAATTATAAGAGACTAAAATATTCTGTCAGGTCAATTTACTGTGTTCCATCACTATGGTCATTTCATTGAAATAAAAGACATTCCATTCCCATTACTTGCACACTTAATATAGTTCTAAGTGAACTAGTAAATGCATATGGCAAAAGTGTTCTTAACATGACAATCCCCTGAAACTATGGAGAGATGATAGGACAAATGTAAATACATTCACTCATAAGGTAATTGAAGCTAACCATGCTTTCCTTTTCTATTAATAGAACAAACTCTATGAAAGACTAAAGAACTGAATGAGAGATACAATTACTTCTGTTATAACTTATAGACTCCTTATGGGCAAGGACTACATATTGCCTCTTTTTTATCCCCAACATTTAGCATGGTGTCTAGCACATGTTAAATACTTAACAAATGTTTAATTTTGATTGGCTGTTGAAAACTGCTAAGTATCATGGAAACTCATAAAAAAAGTCTTCAGAAAAAGTCCTCAATTGTCTTTAAGTAGAAAGAGAATAAAACGAAAATTCCTATTGCCAGGAAGAGTACTTTATGAAACTGATGTGGTTGTAGGCAACAAATGATGTTATTTAGGAGATATTACAATTAATATAAGCACCAAATATTGGGATTGGTCATGTGAAGAATTCACAATAGCTATTTTCTTTGGGAAAATAGGTTTATTTGGAAAAAGAGTTTACAGACAAAATGAAGAAATATAATAGACACTAAGAGTGGTAAATATAAAATAGATTTGAGAGAACACATCTCAAGGAAAGGGGCTTTATTAATTAATAATGGAAAATTTCCTGGTGTAAATTACAATTAGTCAAGATAAAGGAAACATCCTATGATATTGGAATATGTCCTTAGCTGGCAGCAACCTAAAAGAGTTAGTTATCTATAAGAAGGAGAGAGACACCATAAATCAAGGTAGAGGAATTGAGAGAAGAGATAGCACATGGCATGAGGAAGAGATGAGGGGAAAGATACCACAAGGAAGAGTACTGTTGGGGGCTATAAATTCAAGTGACATTCAGCAGAAATGATGTGAGCCAAGGACAGATTTATATGGGAAATTTAATTTCAGGGGTTTGACATAAGTTAGATTTCTTGGCTGGACACGGCAAAGTGGATGCAACCATATAGAAGGGGACCTGTACAGAGGATAGAACCATAAGGTTAAATTGATTCTTATCAGTACCCTTTCCTGTCTGCCCCAGGGAGCAATTCCATCAGTATTTCATTCTTTCTCTGCCAATCACACCCAGGACTTCATCAAAATGATAAGTGGCAGCAAGATATAATGGATATAAAGTTGAACTGGGAAATAAAATGATACATATTTAAAATTCACTTCCAAAAGTATGTGACTAGTGGCAAGTCACTTCACTTGGGTAAATAACAATTTCTTTATCAGTAAAATAATAATAATGATTCCTATAATATCTACATTATATAGTTATTATGAAGACCAAGTTAAAAAAAGATATGTAAAGTATTTTACAAAATTTAGAGCAATATATAAAATAAGTTATTTTTAATTAATCTCTGTCATCTCTTCCTACCATAAGAATTTCTAACAAGAAGGAATAATTTAAGACAGGAAAGACACTATTAGTACACTTGAAAAATGTGCTACCAGAGTGAAAATGTAGAAATCCAGTGCAGATTTCTAAGACATAAGGAGAAATTCAAAGAATTGTTATATATAATGAGATAGCTATATGGCTTATTGGATAGAGCGCTGGGTTTTCAATGCACAGGCCTGAATTCAAATCCAACTTCATGTATTTCCTAGTTATGTAACTCTGGACAAGTCATTTAACCTCTGATTCAGTTTTCTCAAATGCAAAATTTGGATAATAATAATACCTTCCTCTGAGGATTATTGTGAGTATCAAACGAGATAATATTTACAAAGAGTTTATCCCCAATACCTGGCATACAGTAGATATTTTAAAATATTTGTTTCCTTATTCCTCTTCTCTAAGGAAAAAATGGGCCAGGCAATTTATTGACAAATGGATTACACCTAGGATTAATTCATAACTTTCTTTTATATATGCATTATTTATCTTCCACTCAAGCATAATTTCTCAAAGTTACTATTAGAGCAAATGCATTAAATATTGATTATAAGGGTCATCCATAATCATAGATTTCCTATGATACTTGGGTTAAATATGGAGGGAAATTTCCACCTCTGGTTCTCATTCATTTCGAGTTTTATTTGCAAACCACAAAAATCACTAAACAACTAGAATTAAAACGTGGAATTGTATCTTAAGTAATTTTTAAATTCTCACAAGTACATTGAAAATAATTCCCTCAGTAGACTCCTCTGCCATTGAGATAAAGGAAACCCACTCCAGACTAATTTGCTTTATTGATACAACATTTCTCAAGGTGGTTCACTCCCTTCTTAGTTCTAATTTGCTAAAGGTAGACAAATAAAACAGTGATCCAATAAAAACTTCCCTTCCTAGCTAACAATTGCTTTCAATATAACTGTCAATCACAGATGCTCCACCTGCTCAGCTAATTGTTACCATAGTTTAGCCTTAACAACTGTCAATTTCAGAAGTTATTCCTCCATAATCGTAACTCCATCACCAAACAGATACCATTAGTCAAAGCTCTATTTTGATTGTTATATTGACTCTTATTCTATTAAGTGTTCTTTTTGCCATTGGTCATTGAGGCTGCTTGACTATTGGATACTTTGTTCATGACTTTTTTAGAGTCAGGTCTTGTAGGGCCATTTTAATGCCAGAGTCTTTTTACATGCTCCAGTACTTTGACTCGATTATTCCCAAATTAGCTGTTTAGCAGCTAGTATTAAAACTGATTATATTTTTACTTTGTTCTACTCAAAGGTAGGTTACCAATCTTACAGAAGTTTTAGGTTGAATGATTTTTTTACACTTTTTCCTACTCCCAGGTATAGACTACATGATTCCCTAGAGAATCTGTTTCTTCCTTTTGAGACTGGGAATAAACCCACTTTTTATTCTTGGTGTGCTCATTCCCATTATATCTTCTCTGACAAGTAGTGCCTGAACTTTTAAATTTCTCTGTCTTCACTGAGCTTTAATTAGGCATTAGTAAAACATGGCGTTCAAGAAGGTACAATCAACCCTTTCTATTTGTTCTGTCCACAAATGCAGGAAAACACTAGTTCTCTTATAAGAAAATCTCTAAAACTGAAAAAAAAAAAAACCCACAAACTCCAAATAGTATAAATACTACTGAGTATAATACTTAGACCCTTCACTTGAATCTTTTAAAAATTTTACACCATTAAAAAAAAATTCCACTCTAAACTTTTTTTCCTTTGATATTCCTGTCTTTATTAAACTGTGAATAGATGAACATTTGCATACTTTCAAAACAAATTGGTCATTAAAGCACTGTTCCTATGGAACAAGCCAAGGATTTTGTACCTAGCAAGTAGTTTTGTAACTACTATTTGTTAGTAAGTATAAAGTAGGAAGAAGTAGTAAGAATAACTTAGCATATCTGATCAGAATTGCTAAGAAATATTTGAAAATGTGAATCTTAATGCTACTGGGGTTACACAATGGATAGTGCAACAGCCCTAAAGTTGGGAGGATCTGGATTCAAATCTGCTCTCAGACACCAGACACTTTACTAGCTACGTGACTATGGCAAGTCTCCACCCCAAGTACTTTATCCCCCTCCCCCCAAAAAAGCAAACAAAAAAAAATCTTTAAGAAGGAGATATTCTTTTAAATATTTCCATAATAATCAATGAATTAACTGTTTTCTTTGACTTTTATTTACTCATAAATATTTGCTAGAGCACACAATTAGTATTATGTATTGCTTCAACTAACACAGCACAAACTTTCCATTGCTTAGGGCAGTATCTTCCAATGTTGTTGGAAAGGAATAAAAATCATTATTTTTTAGTGAAACTTCTGAAGATCCACTTTCCAAAATAGGTTATGCTGGTTCTTGTGAATCACTACCAAATGTCAGTAAGTCATGGCAGGAGGATCACTCAATAGTATAAATCTGGAGACTTTTAAAAAATCATTTCTCTAGCTCCTTAATTTTACAAATGGGGAATTTGAAACTCTCACAATTAATATATATCAGAACTAGGATCTGAAATGTGGTCCTTTAGATATAGATCCATTGCTTTTTTCAACATTCTATATAATCAGTCATTCAATCAATCAGTTAAACAAGGGGAAATAAACCAGAATAAAATAATTTAAATGTGAGTACATTTCTCATAATGAAATACTTTGGATCCCTCATTGAAAAGTTCATTAATCCTTGTACTTATTTGCTTGTTTCTTATACCCTATTCACTAAAGAGGACTTAATACAAATGATTTGGCAGCCACTGAGTCTGAGTTGCTGATGCATTTTCTGTTTTACCAAAAAGATTGTAGGGGCAAAGTATTGCCTTTTTTCACCAGCATACAAAGCTGTACAGTAGGGAGGAAATAACCCAAATGGAGATTTCACTTAGCACTAGCAGTGAAGAAGAAAAGACTATGTGATTGATTTTTAAAAATTATTTTAAAAATCAATATGCCCATCCGAATATTAAATTCACTTTACCTATCTAAATCTGCTTTTATTTCTTTGCTGCCAAGTGGCAAAAATCCATTTCTCTATGACCATTGAGTGACTTAGTTTGTTTATCTGGAAGAACAGGGATAATTTAGAAGTAGTGAATAACTTCTATAGAAAACACATTGTACTTCTCTGCTGGGCTGTGGTCCACCATCTCACATTGTGAAAGGAGGGATGTTGAATGGATGACTCATGTTGTGATTTTTTTAAAATGATGGTAATTGTTTTTCTTTATCTACACAAGAGTCCAGATATGGTAACAAAACATTCACATTTATGACATATAATCATGATTATAAGTTTTATTTTTTATTTTTGGCAACACATTTATAGTACTGTTTTATTTTATTTTATTTTATCTTTTCTTGGTTATGTTGCTAATCGTTAAAGATCACATTGTTTTGTGTTTCTATCCCATAATAAAAAAAAAATCAACATCCTGTGCTCAAAAACAGCATTTTGTACATGTATTTGTAACCATATTCTATTTTATATATAGAAAGAGTATATTATATGTTCATATATAATATGAAATAACATTTATTTCATTTCCACATATTTAAGGATGATAGAGACATTATCACAATAATTAAGGTAAATTGTTAAAAGTTTGCTAGTAGCATTAACTCCCCTAAATTTATTTTTTAAAAGATAAAAAACTTTATCATCATGGAGATTTCTTCAGCACTGGTATTCATTACTTCTTCATGACCCTCAGTAGCTTCTCCCCTCTGACAATTTAAGGGTAGAGCAAAAATTTCTTTCAAAACCTTCCTTCATAGAGGGTGCAGAATTTTCAATAAACTTTTCATTTCCTAACAGCTGCTTTGCTTAGTATTGATTCCACAAACATCATGTCTAATGCAGAACTTTTCCCCTTCAGCTTCTTTTTGTGTAATGCCTTCTTCATCAAATTGTAAGCTTTTGAAGTCAGGAGCTGTCTTTCTTTTCCTTATTTGCATACTCAACTTTCAGCACAGCATGTAGACCATAATAGACATTATAGACATTTGCTTAATAAGTGTCTGTTAGCTTTCATTTGGCTAGAGAGGTTGGAACCAAGATGACCAAGTAACAGGAACTCAATTAAACTGTCCCAAATTCTCCACTAAAGTACATTTCTGGAGTACAACACTAAGAAGTTTGGAGTAAATCCATTTTCTAGAGGTATATATAGATAGATAGAGGTATCTATCCAGGTATAGCATTGAGGTTAGGCAGGCCAGAGCTTAAGTTCAGCTCCATCAGTAATGCAGCAGTTTCAGGACACAGATGGTAGAAGATTTCAGACAATTCATTAGAAGAAGACAGTAAGCAACCCTTTGGTAGCACTGGATGAAGAACACTGTGACATTGCACACAAACACAGATGATGGTCCCAGAGCAAAAAGGAAGATTAAAATAGATCTAAAGATAAAATCAGATCTAAAAGGAAAAGAAAATTAGGGAAAAAAATGCGAGAAAACAAACAAACAAAAAGAGTGAAAATACTACATTGTGGTTCACATTCAGTTTCCACTGTCCTCTCTCTGGATTCAGATATCTTTTTTTCATCACAAGACCATTGGAAGTGGCCTGAATCACCTCATTTTTGATGAGAGCCATGTCCATCAGATTTAATCATTATATAATATTGCTGTTGCTATATATAATGATTTCTTGGTTCAGCTCATTTCACTTAGCATCAGTTCATAGAACTATAGATACTATAAAAAGGCCTGCCACAAACATTTTTGAATATGTGTGTTCCTTTCCCAAGGAGAGATAATTTAAGAATTATAAGACTACCTAAAAGTCATCATCAAAATAAAAAAGACAGCCTAGATATCATTTTGAAAAAAAGTTATAAAGGAAAATGGTCTTGATATTCTAGAACTAGAGACAAAATAGAAACAAAGAATTTACAAATTATCTCCTGAAAAATCATTTCCCAAAATGAAAACTTCCAGTATTGTTATAACCAAACTTCAGAGCTCCCAGATCAAGGTGAAAATACTGCAAGTAGTCAGAAAAAGACAATTCAAATAAAATGGAGTGACAATCATGATAACAGATGACCTAGTAACTTATATATTAAAAAATTGAAGACTTGGAATATGATATTCTGGTAGGCAAATGAGGTAGGATTACAACCAAAAATAATCTACTGAGAAAAACTGAATGAAATCCTTCTGGTAAAAAATGAATTTTTGATGAAATAGAGGACTTTTAAGCATTTCTAATGAAAGGATGAGAGCTGAACAGAAAACTTGACTTTTAAATACAAGACTCAAGAAAAGTATAAAATGACAAATGTAAAAAAGAAATCAAAAGGTGTTCAGTAAGGTCATATTCTTTACCTTCCTATAGGTGAAAATGATATTTGTAACTCCTAAGAATCTTAACATTATTAGGATAGTAAGAAGAAGTACAGAGGAAATGGGAATGAGTTGAGTGTAAGGGGATGATTTGGGCGGGGGATTAAAGTTTAAGAAAAAGAAATGCATTGAAAGAAGGTCTAAGTAACTCTGAGATACTACATACCTCTCAGATTGACAAAGATGACAGGAAAAGATAATGATGAATGTTGGAAGGAATGCAGGAAAACTGGGACAGTGATGCACTGTTGGTGGAGTTGTGAACAGATCCAACCATTCTGGAGAGCAATTTGGAACTATGCTCAAAAAGTTACCAAACTGTACATACCCTTTGATCCAGCAGTGTAACTCCTGGGCTTATATAATAGAGATATTAAAGAAAGAAAACAGACCCGTATGTGCAAAAATGATTGTGGCAGCCCTTTTCGTAGTGGCTAGAAACTGGAAATTGAATGGATGTCCATCAATTGGAGATTGGCTGAATAAATTATGGTATATGAATGTTATGGAATATTATTGTTCTATAAGAAATGACCAGCAGGATGAATACAGAGAGGTTTGGAGAGATTTACATGAACTGATGCTAAGTGAAATGAGAAGAACCAGATCATTATACACTTCAATAACAATAGTATATGAAGATTAATTCTGATGGAAATGGCTGTCTTCAGCAATGAGAGAATCCAATTCAGTTCCAATTGATCAATGATGAACAGAACCAGCTACACCCAGTGAAAGAATATTGGGAAACAAGTGTGGACTGCTTTCATTTTTATTTTTCTTCCCAGGTTATTTTTGCCTTTCTAAATGCTATTTTTCTTGTGCAACAAGATAACTGTATAAGTATGGACAAACACATTATATTTAAGTTATACTTTAAAATGTTTAATACATATGAGACTGCCTGCCATCTAGGAGAGGAGGTGGAGGCAAAGAAGGGAAAAGTTGGAACAGAAATGAGTGCAAGGGTCAATGTTGAAAAATTACCCATGCATTTGTTCTGTCAATAAAAAGCTATTAAAAAAAGAAAGAAAGGAAGGAAGTGGAAAATGGAGAAAATGATATCATATAAAACAGGGATAAAAGAAGAACTTTTACAGTGGATAAAAAGACACCTTACTTTCATAAGAATTGGCTAATTGCATACTCACTTTACTAAAGCAATGCATTTTACCCTACACGGAAGAAGGAGAGGAAGGAGATTAGAGAAGGGTAGAATTTATTAAAGGGGGTAAATTAAGGAAACTAGAGGGAAATAAAGTAAAAAGAAAGAAAAAAAGATAAGTAGGGAGGGGGGACTCAGATGGAAATAAATATGTAATTAGCAATCATAACTGAATATGGATGGGATGAACTCATGCATAAAATGAAGCAGACAGTAGAATGCATTAAAAATCAAAATCCCTATTGGGCTTATATCCCAAAGAAATACTAAAGAAGGGAAAGGGACCTGTATGTGCCAAAATGTTTGTAGCAGCTCTGTTTGTAGTGGCTAGAAACTGGAAAATGAATGGATGCCCATCAATTGGAGAATGGCTGGGTAAATTGTGGTATATGAATGTTATGGAATATTATTGTTCTGTAAGAAATGACCAGCAGGATGAATACAGAGAGGACTGGTGAGACTTACATGAACTGATGCTAAGTGAAATGAGCAGAATCAGGAGATCATTATACACTTCGACAACGATATTGTATGAGGACATATTTTGATGGAAGTGGATTTCTTTGACAAAGAGACCTGAGTTTCAATTGATAAATGACGGACAAAAGCAGCTACACCCAAAGAAAGAACACTGGGAAACAAATGTGAACTATCTGCATTTTTGTTTTTCTTCCCGGGTTATTTATACCTTCTGAATCCAATTCTCCCTATGCAACAAGAGAACTGTTCGGTTCTGCAAACATATATTGTATCTAGGATATACTGCAACATATCCAACATATAAAGGACTGCTTGCCATCTAGGGGAGGGGGTGGAGGGAGGGAGGGAAAAAAAAATCGGAACAGAAACGAGTGTCAATATAAAGTAATTATTAAATAAAAATTAAAAAAAAATAAAAATCAGAATCCAATAATATATTGTTTACAAGAAACACATACAAAACAGAGACACACACAGAGTTAAAATAAAGAGCTAGAACAGAATCTATTATGCTTCAGCTGAAATAACACACCCATCCATACATGCATACATACATACATACATACATACATAAAAGCAAGGATAGCAATCATGACTTCAGACAAAGCAAAAGCTAGAGCTAATCAAAAGAGATAAGCAGGTAAATGACATTTTATTTAAAGTTATCATAGGAGGGCAGAGACAAGATGGCAGAGAAGGCATATGTGACTTTCTAAGCTTCTCTCATACCCTCACTACGAATTATCAAATTCAGCCTCAAAAATAGCTCTTGACTGGTAAAACTCACGAAGATTGGAAATACAACAACTTATCAGCAGAAGATAATCTGGAAGACCACCAGATAAGGTTTGTCCTGAGTGGTGGGAGCAGACCAGTGCAAGCAGGGGATAGAATCAGAGACTAGCATATATAGTGGACTAGGGCGGGGGTGGTCTCCACGGCTGGAAAATTTACAGGGTGGACTCTGTCATAGGTTGGCTGCTCTGTTTTGGTTGCAAAGTAGTAGATCAGCAGATAAATTAAAGCCAAAGGTAGAGGGTACTCTTAAAAATGCTAGAACCTAAGAGGATCTGGCTATATTCACCCAAAACCGGCAGTAAGTGACTCAGCACAGAGTGCAGCACGGTTGTGCAGCCCCATTGTGCAGCCCCATTGTGCAGCCCCATTCTGCAGCACAGAGCTCTTTCTTGAGGTAGTCACAAACCTGCATGGCAGGGGGGCACAGACCAGCACAACCTCTAATCTGCACAGTGGGGGGCTCGGCCTGGAGCAATAGAACTTCTGCAACATGACTGTACTCCCAGGGCAGAGACACTTCTGGTGCCAAATGGGACTATTCCTGGGGCAACTACTAATAACCACAGTGAGCTTTTGCCTGGAATAGTGACACTTTTACTGCTCAGTCTCTAGCCCAAGAGGAGTTGCTAATCTGCATAGCATGGTTCTTAGCAGGATACTTCTCCAGATAGGCCCTTGTGACCCAGGCCTGAGTCATTTCTGGTGTGGAGCTTTTCCCAGTGTACTTCCGCAGCTCCCCCTCTCTTTGCAGCTGATTGGCAGGATAGCTACTGTCTATAGAACTAGTTATTCCTGCTCACGTAGGAATAACTGAAGGCAGACCCTAAAGGCTTTAAAAAAATTAGTAAAAAAATCAAAAGGACCATCGATATCTTCTATATAGAAAGAGAGCAGGTTTTCAACCCTGAGGAGACTAATAGCAGATAGTCTCCAGACAAAAAAAAAAAAAAAAAATCCACAAAGGGGGATGTAATCTGGTCCCCATCACACAAGGCTCTCCTAGAAGAAACTACAAAAAAATCTTAAAAAGAGAGGTAGAAGAAAAATGGGGAAAGGAAAGAAAAGATATGCAAGAGAGCAACAACTTCCTGAAATGTGAATTGGAAAAGATAAAGAACTCCCAAGAAAATAGGATTTGTGAATTGGAAAAAGAAAACTCAGTTAAAAAAAAAAACAAAAAAAAAAAAAAAACAGTGAAATGGGAAAAAATTCCATAGAGCAAAACAACTCATTTAAAAACTCAATTGGACATATACAAAAAGAAGTAAAAAAAGCTAATGAAGAAAATAACTCTTTAAAAATCAGAAGTGAACAAATAGAAATGAATGATTCATTGATATATCAAGAATCAATCAAGCAACCCCCCCCCAAAAAAAAATTAAAAATTAGAAAAAATATTAAATATCTATTTGGAAAAACAGCAGATCTGGAAAATAGATCTAGGAGAGATAATCTGAGGATTACTGGACTTCCTGAAAATTATGATGAAAAAAAGAGCCTAGATACTATTTTATCAAAGAGTACTGCCCAAATGTAATAGAATCAGAAGGCAAAATAGGCATTGAAAGAATTCATTGAACACCTTCTGAAAAAGACCCTAAAATAAAAACTCCAAGGAATATTGTGGCTACATTTCAGAATTATCAGACTAAGGAAAAAGTATTACAAGCAGCCAGAAAGAAACAATTCAAATACTGAGGAGCCACAATAAGGATCACTCAAGATCTAGCTGCTTCCACATTAAAAGATCAAAGGGCTTGGAATCTGATATTCAAAAAGGCAAAAGAACATGGAATGCAGCCAAGAATAAACTATCCAGCTAAACTGAGCATTTTCCTCCAGGGAAGAAGATGGACATTTAATGAAACAGATAAATTCCATTTGTTTCTAAGGGGAAAAAAAACAGAACTAAACAAAAAATTTGATCTCTAACCATAGCACTCAAGAAAAGCAGAAAAAGGTAAAAATAATTCTTGAGAACTGTATTTCTGTTATGGATATACATCAAGAATACATGTATAATTTGATTTTACTGCTATAAAAAAGGGAAGCAGAAATGGAAAGGGGATAATGTCAGAAAAGTGGGGAAAGGAGAATAAAAAGAGAGAAACTACATCCCATGAAGAGGCAAAGAAAACCTATCATATCTGAGAGAATTTAGAGAGAGGGAAGAACATTGAACATTGTGTGAATTTTACTCTCATCAGAGTTGGCTCAAAGAGAAAATAATTGACATATTTGTTTTACAGAGAATTTTCTCTCACCTCATTAAAAAGGGGGAGAGGAAAAAGGAAAAGGAAAAGAGTAATAAGGAAAGGGTATAAGAAAGGAAAAGAGATTCAAAGGAGGGAGGGAAGGATCCTAAAGAGGGTGAACAGCATGATACAAGTGGGGCCCATAAGTTTAAAACTGGGGAAGAGGGTTGGGGGGCGGGCAAGAAAAAGAAAAGCATAATCTGGAGATAATAAGATGGCAGGAAATACAGAATTAGCAATTTTAACCATAAATGTGAATGGGATGAACTCTCCCATAAAGGGGAGGTGGATAGCAGACTGGGTCAAAAGCCAGAAACCTATAATATTGACTATTTTAATGACCTAGAAAAAATAACAACAAAATTCATATGGAAGAACAAAAGATCAAAAATTTCAAGAGAACTAATGAAAAAAAAAATCAAATGAAGGTGGCCTTGCTGTACCAGATCTAAATTTATATTATAAAGCAGCAGTTACCAAAGCCATTTGGTATTGGCTAAGAAACAGACTAGTTGATCAGTGGAATAGGTTAGGTTCAAAGAATAAAATAGTCAATAACTTTAATAATTTAGTGTTTGACAAACCCAAAGACCTCAGCTTTTGGGATAAAAACTCATTATTTGACAAAAACTGCTGGGAAAATTGGAAATTAATATGATAGAAACTAGGGCGTTGAACCATACTTAATACCGTACACTAAGATAAGGACAAAATGGGTTCATGACCTAGTCATAAAGATTGAGATTATAAATAAATTAAAAGAACATAGACCTGTGGAAGAGAAAGGAATTTATGGTCAAAGAAGAACTAGAGATGATTATTGATCACAAAATAGAAAATGTTGATTATATCAAATTGAAAAGTTTTTGTACAAACAAAACTAATGCAGACAAGATTAGAAGGGAAGCAACAAACTGGGAAAACATTTTCACAGTCAAAGGTTCTGATAAAGGCCTCATTTCCAAAATATATAGAGAATTGATTCTAATTTATAAGAAATCAAGCCATTCTCCAATTGATAAATGGTCAAAGGATATGAACAGACAATTCTCAGATGAAGAAATTGAAACTATTTCTAGCCATATGAAAAGATGCTCCAAGTTATTATTAATCAAAAAAATGCAAATTAAGTGAGATACCACTACACCTATTAGATTGGCTAGAATGACAGGGAAAGATAATGTGGAATGCTGGAGGGGATGTGGGAAAACTGGGACACTGATACATGTTGGGGAATTGTAAATACAACCAGCCATTCTGGAGAGCAATTTGGAACTATGCTCAAAAAGTTATCAAACTGTACATACTCTTTGATCCAGCAGTGTTTCTACTGGGCTTATATCCCAAAGAAATCTTAAAGAAGGGAAAGGGACCTGTATGTGCAAGAATGTTTGTGGCAGCCTTCTTTGTAGTGGCCAAAAACTGGAAACTGAGTTGATGCCCATCAATTGGAGAATGGCTGAATAAACTGTGGTATATAAATATTATGGAATATTATTGGTCTGTAAGAAATGACCAGCAGGATGATTTCACAAAGGCCTGGAGAGACTTACATGAACTGATGCTGGATGAAATGAGCAGGACCAGGAGATCATTATATACTTCAACAACAATACTATATGATGATCAATTCTCATGGACATGGCTATCTTCAATAATGAGATGAACCAAATCAGTTCCAAAAGAGCAGGAATGAATTGAACTAGCTACACCCAGCAAAAGAACTCTGGGAGATGACTATGAACCACTACATAATATTCTTAATCCCTCTATTTTTGTCCACCTGCATTTTTGATTTCCTATTAATTGTACACTATTTCAAAGTCCTGTTCTTTTTATAGAGCAATATAACTATATGGATATGTATGCACATATTTTATTTAACTTATACTTTAACATATTTAACACATATTGGTCAACCTGCCATCTTGGGGAGGAAATTGGGGGAAGGAGGGGAAAAATTGGAACAAAAGGTTTTGCTATTGTCAATCCTGAAAAATTACCTATGCATATATCATGTAAACAAAAAACTATAATAAAAAAGAAAAGTATCATAGACAAAAAAGTAATATCAATACTAAATTTATATGCATCAAATGGTATAATATCCAAATTTTTAAAGGAGAAATCAAATGAGTTATAGGAGAAAGTAGATGGTAAAACTATCTTTGTAAGCAATGTCAATTTTTTTCTCTCAGATCTAGAGAAATGAAGCAACAATAAAATTAACAATAAATGATAAAGGAGATGAACAGAATTTTAGAAAAGTTAAATAAGGTAAACTTTTGAAAAAATTAATTTTTTTCTCAACAGTACATAACATCTATACTAAAATTTGACCATGTTTATGGCATAAAAATCTCACAACTAAAATACAAAAAAGCTGAAATATTAAATAGATTCTTTTAAGATTATAATGAAATAAAAATTACATTCAGTAAATGGCCATGAATAAATAACAAACATTTCTTGGAAATTAAATAAAAATGTGTGTGCGCAAAAGCAAATGATAGAAGCAATCTATAATTTCAATAAAAAGAATGATAACAATGGGATGTTGGGATAACACACCAAAATGCATGGGAGGCAGTGAAAGGAGTTCTTTAGGGGAATTTTATTACCTACTGATTATCTTCTCAATGAACTCATACTCTAATAGAAAATACAATAAATATAAGAAAGTTTAGCTATAATTATACAGCTAAACTATAGACTTCAAATTAGAAATAGAATTTGACCTAGCTTTGAATGGAAGTTAGTTTTTTAAGACATAAGTGAATAGGAGGAGCAGTCCACCATGCTCATCTCCTTATGCCCCATGATTGCCAACAAAGCCTTGTCTCAGCAACCTCTACACTGCCCTCTAATAGTCAGTTCTTAATTCTTTGGTAAAAATTCAAGACTAGTTGCAAAATCTGGTCAAAGGAAAGCCTAGATGTTGACTTTTCTGAGCTCAGGCCCCAATCCTTTCATCTAGAACTGAAAAAACAACAACAAAAAGTGTAAGGATCAAAACCTGTTTTTCAGGGCCACAAGGTCTCTCTATTTAAAACATTATCTTGAAGGTTGAGCCAAGATGTGGAAAGCAAACACAACTTTCTGTGACCTCCTCTAAACTTTCTCTCAAACCAAGAGGAGATTAAGCCTCTAAACTGGTTTTGAAGTGACAAAATCCACAAACATTTGAAGGACAATATATTTTTAGAAGAAGATACCTTGGAAGAACTTCAGAACAGGTTTGTTTCAATCAGGCAGGAGCACAATCTACCAAGCCCACATCCAAGTACAAGTAGCCCAGGACAAGGAGTTGGGGCAGGAAGCCAAAGTATTGCTGCATTCACAGACCAGAACCTTCTGTGAGTCTCTTAGGCTACTCTGCCTTATTTGCAGGTATGTGGCTTATTAGATTTGCTGCAAGACTCAAAAGCCAATACAATAGAAAGCCTATTCTGGGGCACTGAGTCCCAGAAGAACTCAGCACCTGGTCCTAAGGAAGTTTATCAGGAACACTGTCCCCAGGGAAAACTAAAGTAGCTGACAATCCTTTATCCTAAGAGCACATCTCAACACTAAAAAAATAAGTACAAAAGTAAAAAGAACTATGATTATAAATAGCTTTTATATATAAAGAGAACAGACATCAAACCCTGAGGTTCCCAAAATCAAATAAACTTCAGCTGAAGCCCCAAAGGGAGATATAAGGTGGTTCCCAATAAACAAGGTCTTTTTGGAAGATCTCAAAAAGAATCTTAAAAGAGAATTATAAGAAAAATGGGGAAAGGAAATAAGAATTTTACAAGAGGGTATGGAAAAGGAAAAATGGAAATTATCTGATTTAGATAGATTAAAATATATTTGATGAAATGGGATAAGCATGTACCTTCCCACAAAATAGATTTGATGAAATAGAAAAATCATATAACTTCTTGCAAAATAGATAGGAAAAGATACCAATTTGTTGAAAAACAGAATTTGTGAAATGGAAAAAATGCAATGAACAAAACAGTTCAATTGACCAAATGCAAAATGAGCTAAAAAAGAGAACTGAAGGAAATAATACACTAAAAATTAAAATGGAACAATTGGAAGTGAAAGACACAATAAGACTTCAACAATCAGTCAAACAGAACCAAAAAAAATGAAAAAAAAATTGAAGAAAATATGAAATATCTACTAGGAAAAACAACTGACCTGAAAAATAGACCTAAGAGAGACAATCTTAAGATTACTGGACTTCCTGAAAGCTATGATGCAAAAAAGAGCCTAGACATTCTCGTTCAGGAAATCATCAAAGAAAACTGCCTTGATTTCTTAGAATGAGAAGTCAAAATAGGTATCAAAAGAATTGACTGATCACCTCCTGAAAGAGACCTCAAATTAAAAAGCCAGGGCCCATCATGGCTAAATCTCAGAATTATTGAATCAAGGAAAAAATATTCCAAGCATCCAAAAAGAAACAATTAAAAGACTGAGGAGCCACAACAGGATTCCCCAGGGCCTTGCAGCTTCCACCTTAAAGGATCCAAGGGCCTGGAATTAGAAGTTCTGAAAGGCAAAGGAACTTGGATAACAGCCAAGAACAAGCTTTCCAGCTAAAATGAGCATTATCATTCAACAAAGAAGATGGACATTCAATGACACAGGTGAATTGCATTTATTTCTTATGAAAAGGCCTGAGCAGAACAAAAAATTTGATCTCCAAATACAGAATTCAAGAGAAGCATTAAAAGTGTGCCTATAATTTGATTTTATTATGATAATATGAAAAAGTAATAAGAGGTAGAAAGGGAATTGTACTGGAAAAAAGAGGAAAATGGAGATAAAATGAGGGAACTTACATCTCATGAAGAGGCAAAGAAGACCTCTTATAATTGAGGGAAAGAAGAGAGGGGCATGAGCATTATGTGAATCTTACTCTCATCAGATTTGGCTCAAAGAGAAAATATCAGACATATTTGATTTCACAGAGAAATCTCTTACCTTATAGTGAAGTGGAAGAGGAAAGTGTAAAGGAAAGGGGATGCTAATAGAAGGGATAACAGAAGTAGTAGAGGAAAGTTATAATAAAGTGGTAGGGATCTAAAAGGGGAAGACTGTCTGAGGGAGGTGGTCATCAGAAATAAAATACTGGGGAAGAGGAAAGAGGGAAGGAAAAGATAAAAGCATGATTTGGGGTAAATAAGATGGTAGAAAATACAGAATTAGTCATTTTAACTGTAAATGTGAATGGAATGAACTCTCCCATAGAATAGAAGCAGATAGAATATTGGGTTAAAAGCCAGAATCCTACAATATGTTATTTACAAGAAACACATTCAATGCAAAGTGATTCATACAGAGTAAAGGTAAAAGGTCAGAGCAGAATTTAGTATGCTTCAGGTGAAGTAAAAAACAAAACAAAACAAAACAAAACAAAACAAAACAAAACAAAAAACAGGGGTAGCAATCTTGATTTCAGATCAGGCAAAAGCAAAAATAGATCTAATTAAAAGAGATAAGGAAGGAAACTATATCTTGCTAAAGGGAACCATAAATAATGAAACAATATCAATACTGAACTTATATGCACCAGGTGGCATAGCATTTAAATTCCAAGAGGAGAAATTAAAAAAAAAAACTGCAAGAAGAAATAGACTGCAAAATTATATTAGCAGGGGATCTCAACCTTGCTGTCTCAAAACATATAAATTGACCCACAAAGTAAATAAGAAAGAAATTAAAGAGGTAAATAGAATACTAGAAAAGTTAGGTATGATAGATAATTTGATAACCTAAGTGCAATGGAGTGAAAAATATAGATTGCCTAGGTTAACAGAAGAGGAAATACATTATTTAAATAATCCCATTTTAGGAAACGAAATAGAACAATCTATTAATCAATTCTTTAAAAAAAAATCTCCAGGACTATATGGATTTACATGTAAATTCTACCAAACATTTAAAGAACAATTAATTCCAATACTATATAAACAATTTGAAAAAAAATATGGAAAGAAGGAGTCTGACCAGATACCCTTTGTGATACAGATATGGTGCTCATACCTAAATCAGGTAGGGTAAAAACTGAGAAGGAAATTATAGACAAATTTCCCTAATGAATATTGATGCAAAAATATTAAATAAAATATTACCAACGAGATTAGAGAAAGTCATCCCCAGGATAATACAATACAAGTAAGATTTATACCAGGAATACCAAGTTGGTGCAATATTAGGAAAACTATTAGCATAATTGACCATGTCACTAATCAACAAACAAAAATCAGATGCATCTCAATTGATGCAGAAAAAGCATTAGATTAAATCCAATACTATTCCTATGAAAAATACTAGAAATTATAGGAATAAGTAGACTTTTCCTTAAAAAGATCAGTAGCTTCTATTTAAAACCATCAGCAAGCATCATATGTAATGTAGACAAATTAGAACCATTCCCAATAAGATCAGGGGTCAAACAAGGTTGCTCACTATCACCATTACTATTTAATATTGTATTACAAATGTTAGCTTTGGCAATAAGAGAATAAAAAGAGATTAAAGGA
This sequence comes from Antechinus flavipes, assembly GCF_016432865.1. Taxonomy (NCBI): domain Eukaryota; kingdom Metazoa; phylum Chordata; class Mammalia; order Dasyuromorphia; family Dasyuridae; genus Antechinus; species Antechinus flavipes. Next base: position 239,453,675 of record NC_067398.1, read on the forward strand.
ATTAGAGTAGGTAATGAGGAAGCCAAATTATCACTCTTTGCAGATGATATGATGGTGTACTTAGAGAACCCTAGAGAACCAACTAAAAAATTACCAACAACAATACACAAATTTAGTAAAGTTGTAGGATACAAAATAAATTCCCAGAAATATCAGCATTTTTCTAATTACCAACAAAGTCCAGCAGCAAGAGATACAAAGCAAAATTCTATTTAAAATAAATGTTGATAATATAAAATATTTGGGAATCTGCTACACAACATTTTCAACACAAATAAAGTCAGATCTAAACATTTGGAAAAATATCAAGTCCTCATAGGTAGACAAAGCAAATATAATAAGAATGACAATACTCTCTAAATTAATCTACTTATTTAGTGCTGTACCAATCAAATTCCCAAGAAATTATTTTACACATCTGGAAAAAATAATAGTAAAGTTTGTCTGGAAGAATGAAAGGCCAAGAATTTCAAGGAAATGAGAAGAACATGTTAGTTTACCTCTTAGATCTCTGAAGGAGGAAGGAATTTGTGACCAAAGAAGAACTGGAACTCATTATTAAACACCAAATAGATAATTTTGATTATATTAAGCTGAAATGTTTTTGTACAAACAAAACTAATGTATACAAGATTAGAAGGGAAGCAATAAATTGGGGAAACATTTTTACATTTAAGGGTTCTGATAAAGGTTTCAGTTCTAAAATATATGGAGAATTGACACAAATTTATAAGAATTCAAGCTATTCTCTAATTGATAAATAACCAAACAATATGAACAATTTTCAGATGAAGAAATTAAAAACATTTCTAGTCATATGAAAAGGTGCTCTAAATCACTGTTGATCAGAGAAATGCAAATTAAGACAACTCTGAGATATCACTACACATCTCTCAAGAAGACAGGAAAACATGATGATAAATGTTGGAGGGAATGTGGGAAAACTGGGACACTAATACATTGTTGGTGGAATTGTGAATTGATCTAACCATTATGGAAAGCAGTTTGGAAAAATGCTCAAAAAGTTATCAAACTGGATCTCTTTAATCCAGGAGTGTTTCTACTAGGCTTATATTCCAAAAAAGATCTTAAAGGAGGGAAAGGGACCCACATGTGCAAAATGTTTGTGGCAGCCCTTTTTGTAATGGCAAGAAACTGGAAACTGAGTGGATGCCCATCAATTGAAGAATTGCAGAATAAATTATGGTATATGAATGTTATGGAATATTATTGTTCTATAAGAAATGACCTGGAGAATGATTTTAAAGAAGCCTGGAGAGATTCTACATGGCAACAAGAAGATTATACGATGATCAATAGGCATGGATTTTTCTAACAATGAGATGATACAGATCAGTTCCAATAATCTTGTGATGAAGAGAGCCATGTATACACAGAAAGAGGACTGTGGGAACTCAATGTGGACTATAACATAGCATTTTCATTCTTTCTGCTGTTTGCTTTCATTTTTTTTTCTATCTCAGTTTTTTTTTTCCTTTGTTGATCCAATTTTTCATGTCCAGCAAAGATAAGTGTATATATATATTGGATTTAACATATATTTTAATATATTTAATATGTATTGGCTTCCCTGCCATTTAGGCGAGGGGGTGAGAGGAAGGAGAAGAAAATTTGGTGCAAAATTTGCAAGAGTCAGTGTCGAAAAATTTCCCTTGCATATGTTTTATAAATAAAAAGCTTTAATTAGAAAAAAATTAAGAATTAAACCCATGATCACAAATATAAATAAATAAATAAATAAAATATAATCTCATACCAGATGGGGCAGCTAGTAGTTACTGTAGATAAAGTACTGGACATAGAGTTAGAAATACCTGAATTCAAATCAGGCCCCAGACACTTACTGTGTGATCCTGGGCAAGTAAATTGACCTTGTTTCCTCAGTTTCCTTATCTGTAAAAGGAGCTGGACAACAAAATAGCACATCATTCCTGATTACCCCTCAATAAAGTCACAAAGTCTTGAGGCTGATTGAAACAACTGAATAACAACAACTCTAACTATATATTATAAATTTAGAAATTCAACCACAAGTAAAGCAATTAAAAAAAAACAAAAACTGTTAAGTCTGAGGTCGTTTCTGAATTTTTGGAAGAACCTCTCCAATGTACTTCCATTACAGTCTCCTGTGTTTCATGTGTCAGCTAGAAATAGACTTTGAAAACTTTTCATATGAAGAGATACTCTTTAAAGCACAATGTGCATGTTCTATATCCCTATTACAAAAAACAAAAAAGATCCCTCAGCATTCATCATCTTTTAAAATTATATTTTATTTTATTTTCAGTACCAAATTATCTCCCTTCCTTTAGTCTCTCCCCCACCCACTGAAAAATATCAAAATAAAAAATAAACAAATAGAACTCATTACAAATATGTATAATCATGCAAAATACAGTTCCACATTATATTTAGCTTCCCTCCTTAAAAAAGCAAGAAAAAGAAAGAGATGAAAGCATGTTTCAATCTGTACTAAGTCTATCAGTTCTATAGCTGAAAGTACATAGAATGTTTTTGAAATTGTGTTTTCTTTTATTTTGTTGATTAAAGTTACTGTCTTTCAAACTCCTTTAAATAATGACTCTAAACAAATGTTATAGCATCAGAACACCCAAAAAGATGGAAAAGAATATTTTCCATCTGAAGGCAACTTAGAAGATCAGCAAAAAAGATCTATGACACCAGTGTGCAATCTTGGTGCAAGATACATCCATGCAGCCCTGAATCAGCACCAGTATTAGTGGTTTCTAGATCTCTTATTTAGCTATTCAGTTGAATTCAGCTATTCAGTTCTGGCTTTTCCATAACAAATGCTTGAAAGTCCTCCATTTCATTGAATATTCATCTTTTTCCTTGAAAGATTATACTCAATTTTACTTTCTTGGTGATTCTTGGCTATAATCCCAGCTCCATTGCTCTCTGGAATATCATATTCCAAGCCCTCTGATCCTTTAATGATGAAGCTGCTAAATCGAGTGTTATGTTGTGTTATGACCACATATTTAAAATCAGCTGGAGTCAGGTATTCAGGTTAAGGGAAAAATCTTCAATCTTTATTCTTTTTGAGGTGAAGGGGGATTGCGATATCAATATGGGCAGCTGCGACAGGAAGCCAGCCAGTAGAGGTGAAGGGGGATTGTAGGTGAAGGGGGATCAGAGGTGAAGGGGGGTTGTGATAGCAATACGAGCAGCTGTGACAAGATGCCAGCCAGCAGTCTCTCTTTCCGCTTCCCTTTCCACCCCCCTGCTCCACCAAATCGTCATTTCCTATACAACACATCAGGACTTGCACAAAGAGTGGGTGGGGGCCATTCTTTCTCCAAGCATATATATTAATAGAGTATAGTCCAATTACTATTTAGCCTCACGTGCTTGGGACCTCAGTGCACCAACTCAAGCCTCAGCCTATTACAATCTTGACTGTGACTCCTATACTTATTTCTTTTTGTATGCTTGCAATACTTTCTCCTTGATGAGGGAGTTTTGGAATTTGTCTATAATATTCCTGGTAGTTTTCATCTTGTGATCTCTTTCAGGAGATAATTTGTGGATTCTTTCAATTTCAATTTTATCCTATGGTTCGAGAATATTGGGGCAGTTTACCTTAATAATTACTAGAAAGATGGTGTGCAGGCTCTTGTTTTGATTATGATTTTCAAGTGGAAAAATACTTGTTAAATTCTTTCTAAAGATGTTAGATCTTTCCTATATCTATTTTCCATGTTCTTTCTTTTTTTTTTCAAAGAGAGAAAATTTCACATTGTTTTCTATTTTTTTAATTGTTTTTTTTGTGTCTTGATTCCTCATAAAGTCATTAACTTCCATTTCCTCAATTCTAATTTTTAAGAAATTATTATCTATAGTGAGCTTTTGTACCTTTTCCCTATTTGGTTGATTTTTCTTTTTAAGGCATTCTTTTCATTAACTTTTTATATTTCTTTTTTGCATCACTATCATTTCTCTTCCTAATTTTTCCTCCACCTCTCTTATTTGATTTTCAAAATCCCTTTTGATCTCTTCCATAACTTGAGATCAATTATTATTTTTCTTAGAAGCTTTAGATGTAGGAGCTTTGACTACAGTGTGTATTTTGATCTTTCTTGTCATCATCATAGCTTTCTATGGTCAGAATCTTTTACTCTTGTTTTCTCATTTCCTAACTTGCTCATTTGCTAACATTTTGTTAAAGTAGGGCTCTGTTTCCAGGGTAGAGAGTACAATGTCCTGAGTTTCAGGACTTTTGTGCAGCTGTTTTCAGAAATCCTTCTAGGGACCTGGGCTTTGAACCTGCACTGCTATCCAGATTTGAGTATGGGCAAAGCAACAGAGTCTTGCCACAGGGTCAGGGAAGAGGCCCCTGCAATCTCCCTCTCAATATTTGTTCTGGCCTCTCTACTTGTGGGGCTGAAATCTCCAGAACATGCAGCTATTATTGTTGCTGCAGCAGTTTCTATCACTGCACTATTGGCTGCTATCATAATGCTGCTGCTATTGATTCAGTGACTCCTCAAGCTCAATCTTAATTGACTTGGTCTCCCCTGACATCCAAGAGTACCAATTTTCTGCTGAGTAGTCTTAGCATCTGTGGGCTGAAAAGTCTGGAGATCAGTATCACTGCCACAGATTCAGACACTCTATGGCCTGCTCCTCGTTTCCTGGGGCTGGGCTGCACTAACTCAACCTGACATGTGATTGCTCTCCAGATCCACCTATGTGTAACAGACCCCTCCTGCCTACCTTATAAGCTTCAGTTGGCTGGAAAATTGTTCTACTCTGTCTTTTGTGTGTTCTGATCCTCCAAAAAAATTTAGTCATTATTTAAAGATAATTGGATGGGTTTGGGAGAGAGCTCAGGCAAGTCCTTGTTTTCACTCTGCCACCTTGGCTCTGCCTCTCCCTTCATCATTTTTATGTGATGGAATAAAAATGTGTTCCATCACATTTACATACTATAACTTGTTCAGCCATTTCAGAATCAATGGGCATCACTTAAGTTTCCAAGTGTTTGCCACAGTAAAAGAGTACTATAATTTTTTTTTTTTTGAAAATTTGGGTTCTTTTCCGCTTTCTTTGATCAAATAAGTGAAGTAGCAGCAGTATTGCTGAGTCAGAAGATATGCATAATTTAATAGCATTGGGTCATATTTCCACATTGTTTTCCAGAAAGATTAGACTATCAACATTTATAATCTTTAAGAAAATATTTTTATATTTATAAATATAATGGGGTTTTTTGGTCCGGTTCTGTGATATCATTAAAAGAGAAAGTCCCACTAAGGACATTCTCTCCCCCAATGCATATGAGCATTATTCTTTAACATTTATTGCCTTGGATATAATCCTCATCAGTCACCTATCAGAATGTTTTAATCTGTCCCTAGGAAATGAAATTCTGATAGACCAGTTATCATTTTATCTTACTCTCAATCAGACTTTTATGTCACTTCCTAGACATCATTACAGCACTGTGTTGTGTCCCCCATCTTCCTCTTCTAGTGTCCGTTTATATGTTATCTTCATTGATTAGCATATAAATTTCTTGAATGCAGGGATGTCTTTACTTGCTTATATTCATATGCTCAGTGATCAACATAATGCTTTTTCATAATAAACGTTTGATAAGTATTTTATCTAATTACCTGGGAAGTTGTCTATGACATTGAGAGGTTAAATGGTTCACATAAGTTAACAAAACCAATGTCAAGGAAAGACTTGTACCAAGGCTTTTCTTAAGTCTGGTTTGTTTATACAATGCAATAAGTTACATTTCTGTTGTGCAAGAAATATGTATATTAAGTTGTATGAAATCTGAAACAAAATATAAAATCAAAGTGAATTTGTAATTATTTTCTGAATAGATTTTATTTTTAAAGATAAAAAACAAGGTTTTATGAATAAATCAGATTATACGTATTTTTATACCTAATATTTTTTAATTTGCTGAAGAGAACTCTTAATTTTCTAAGTTTTATTTTATCCCAATTACATGTTGTTGTTGGGTTTTTGTTGTTGTTGATGTGTGTGTGTGTGTGTGTGTGTGTGTGTGTGTGTGTGATGAGGCAATTGGGGTTAAGTGACTTGCACAGGGTCACACAGCTAGGAAGTATTAAGTGTTTAAGGCTGGATTTGACCTCAGGTCCTCCTGACACCAGGGCCATTGTTCTATCCACTGCATCAACTAGATGCTCCTCTCTAATATTTTTAAGAACCATTTGCAAATACACAATCTCTTAAAACATTGCATACATTTTATTCCCACCTTCTTTTCCTTTTTGTTTCTTCATGGAAATGATTCTAATTTTCTGGGGATTTTGCATATTTAAATGCACTTTAGTCTTTTAAATATTTTGAATTTATTTCCATTCACAAATTTTGAATATTTAATATAACTTTTTAAAAGTGAGATACCTGGAACATCAAACTTTTTCAATGTTTTAGTTCATTTTGCTTAACTTTTTTTCCTCTTAAAAATCTTTCTTGGAAAATATGGCTCTGTGGAAGATGGAAAAATGCACTGGGAAATATAGAATATTTTAAAAATGAATAAATTTTTATCTAAAACAGTGAGGTAACTAGTACTTTTAACTTTTATATGGGTAAATTATAGAAAGTAGGACCAAAAAGTATTTAGACAATTATGTCATCAAGTCTGACCTCTCATTCACAGATCCAGACTTTAAAATGCAATTTGTAACATAAAGTTCTGAATTCTTCTTCCCAATGTTATCTAATGGTCCATTTCCCATTTTCCCAGCTCTGAATGACTCTAAAGTTGAGATTCTGAGAAAGATGTTTGTCTCTAATTGTATTAAAATAAAATAAACCCAGTAAAGATAGGTGATACCAGCATTTTCCAATATATATATATTATATATATATATATATATATATATATATATATATATATACATATATATTCTATTCCATGATAATAGTATTCACTTATATAGTAGATACATTTTTTTCTTCTTAAACCATTATGACACTATCACGTGTACAAAAGAATAGAGATTTATTTTTATGACTTAGAGGATGTATCTATTTCTCTGGCCTCTGGGCATATGTAGAAGTGGAAGACTGAAAACAATTAATAATGTAAGGAATTTACCTACCTACTTCATTCTATGTCAACACTTTTATAGGAAGCTATGAGTCAGACTATGCTTAAGGGTAAGATAGCTCATTGTGAGTGCTAAACCTTCATTCTCAAACCAATGGTCTCTTCCTACAATTCAAAGCATGTCCTACTTTGCAGAATTCTAATCTGTTTTTATAGCTTCTCCTTAAAGTCATCTGGTAAAGTGATCTTAGGGCAAAGAGACACATACTATATATTCATTGTACAGTGACACAGCAGCAATGTTATTAGTAGATATTTGTTGGGAGCCTACTATTTGCAAAACGAATGACCAGGGTAGTTTATTGGAGACTCTATAACTCAAGACAGTAAGTCTCAGGTCTATTGGTAAACAGTTCTATGACTCAGAAAAAGTGTCATGTTCCTCTCTGTGTCCTTCTACTCTTTCAGAGAGATCTTAAAGACAAAGCTGCTGATAGCCATAGTTTTTAGACAACTTGGCACAAGGAATCTAGATTTATAGAACAGATACATTTAAGATTAAGGGATCATGAAATTTTTATCTTTTCCAAATATGAAATATATCCCCCAGTCATCAATTATTTGTTTTATATGGTTTAGCAAATGTGCTTATAAGATTTTGATATGTATTTTTGATTCTTCATCATAAAAGATGATTTTACGTATTAAGCATATCTTTCAAGAACAGCTCATTTGTCTAAGTTTGGAAATCTTAGTCCTTTAGCTTATAATAAAGTTTAAAGCAGTCTAGTTTCCATTACGAAGTTTCCATATTGAAATGTGCTTATTTCCAACTCTTGGACAATATATATATTTTTTTTAACTTTTGTGATGAGTGGCATTATGTAATGTTATTGTAATTATAATTCTGAAAAAAAGTGTGCTTTTCAGAATATAATTACATAATTGGAGTTTATCATTCCCTTAGTAGTTACAAGATTTTCAGACCCAATTCTTTTTTTGGGGGATTTATTTTTTAGGGGATTGATAATTTAAGTAAGATAAAGATGTCCAAACCACATAAACTTGTCTTCACTTCTTCTGATAATGGCATAATCTTGAGAGAAAAAGTAAATTTAATTTATAAAAAAATATTTTCACATATTTAACATTCTAGTCTACGTATTATCTTTTTTGTAATGAGTGTATTTTTCTGTTTATTTTGACTAGTTTCACTATTCTTGCAACTTCAACATATTGTGGAAAAATCAATAACAACATATCAAGTTGCCAAGTACTTTTAAAGGTATTTAAAAAATATATATTAATTTGGATATATTTGGTAAAAATAGTTTATCAATTCTTGGCATTGTTTTTCATTTTCAAATGTACTTTTTGCATGTTTTGATGTCACATCAATCTTGTTTTGTGGTGCTCCTGAGTGATCCTTCCCCACACTCACAGCTGATGCAATATGAAGAGGCATCAAAATGTTATTGGTAAGAAACACAACTTTTACACATTGCTTTGGAGAAATATTCATTCTTAAAAATCATATAACTAAAAACAATGCAAGAGAAAGATGAAATGCATTGTATAACACAAAATATAATACTCAGTCATTATAGAGTTACCTAAATTAGTACCTAAATATAGTACTCAGTTATTATAGAGCTACCTAAGCAAAATGAACTATATCCTATTACATCTGGAAAAAACCCAACATTCTGAGTTAGCTCAACAACCCATTATAATTACTATTACAGAAATTAAACTTTATCAAAAATTATTATTTATCTTAAGTATTTAGCATAAGACAGTAAGTATTACAGTTATTTCTTTTAGAGAAAACCTGTTATTTCTTTGGGGATTTGTGGTGAGGATTTCCCTCTTACCAAGTTAAGTCTGGAAAAATTCTGCACACATTTTCTTAGAGAGCCAACTAAAAGATTATCACACAAAAATTATATATCAGAGGAATTTCTTGAATTCAAGCCCTTATGATTCCAAAGGCAAGTCTTTCATCAGTATATTTCATTTCCTTTCTTAATGAGGAAGCTGAGATTCAGGAAAAATTCCTTGTCCATGGTTGTACAATTGTTAGGGGATGGAATCTGAAGCTAAGTCTTCCCAAAATTAAGTCCAGAACTTTATCAACTCTGCCAGGAAAAGATGAGGCTGTAGAGTAGAAAGAATGCTGAATTTTGAATCATGAAAATTTAACTTGAATATCATATCATCTCCAATGTAACTAGTGCTATGTATTTTTAAATGATTTAGAACATATTTCTGAACTTCGGTTTCATCATCTGTAAAATGGGGATAATAATAATACTTGTGCTACCTTCTTTTTAGTGTTATTGTGAATAAAGGGTCTTGTAAACTTATAGAAATATAAATTATTATAATTGGTCTTGGATTGGAACCTGATTAGAAAGTTTCCTTTACTTCTTTGAAATGACTCAATATTAAGACATTCCAATTTATAACTTTGTAGGTATAAAGCATAAACTTAAATTGTGTGATTCTAAAAATGCATATTTTCCCCAATTTTTATATCTTATCATTAATGCTAAATAAAACCTGCTCCAGTATTGAGTATCTCATTATTAAGTGCTTAATTAAAGCATATTGACTTTATTCTGGGTAGGTTGACTTCTAAAGGAGTCTTATCTTTACTAGCCACATTGTAATGATATACAATGAATGTATTTGAATGATGGTCGAGACACAGAGATCAGAATTAATTTTTTTAAATACCATTTTCAAATATTCCGTTCAGAAAAGAAAGTATATAAGGCAATATAGAAAGACAAAAGAAAGGGAGGGAGAGATAGACAGACAGACAAACACAGAGACAGAGAGACACACAGAGAGAGATTTGGTCTGGTAGTCCATTTTACCTCTAGATTCATATTCTCTACCTAACTATTTTTTTTTTCTGTTCAAATAATTTGCCCAGATATTTCAAACTCCTTTGGAGAATTTGCAAAGCAAAAATCACAGATGGCTCTAAATGTAAAATATCCACTGGAATTACTCATAGCAGATCTGATATTCAAGACAAATGTTAACTAAGAGAAATATATAATATTAAAAGGGATTCTCTAATAGATAAATGGTCAAAGGATATGAAGAAATAGTTCTTCAAAAAAAAGAATAGAAAGCTATATGTAGCTATATGAAAGAATGTTCCATGTTACTAAAGAATCAAAAAAAAAGAAAACAAAATCAAAACAATTCATATTTAATCTTGTACTTTACAAATTGGGAAAGATGAAAATAATCAAAGTAAGAAATGTTCTGGAAAGAGAGACAATATATTTTTGCTGAAGTTATGAATTTCTGTGGCCATTCAGGAAATCATTTTGGAATCATATGAAGAAAGTTATCTAAAATATCACTGTCCTTTGACACAGAGCTTGCACAGCTAGTATGAACCTCAACAAGGTGAATAACAAAATGAAAGGTCCTATATACATCAAAATTTTCATGGAAGATTTTTTTTGTAACAGCAGCTGGAATTAATTGAGAAGAAAATAGTACCTTGAGGAGTACTTAAATAAATTTAATAAATTTTCTCAAATGATGAATATGATAAAGATAGAGCAAGTGCATATGAAATGATGCAAAAATAAAGAAAATAGACTAAATGATTATAATAATATGAATGGGGAAATGGTTGAAATAACATTATGAATGTTAGCTAGATACTTGATTGATTAGATTTTAATAATCATGTTTAGTTCCAAAGAAGAGATATAAAAATGGACATCCTACCAATTTTTACAAAGAATGTGTGCATATATGTGTGTCTCTGTGTGTAGTTGTAGAAATGTATTATGACTGTGGAATACAGATGGCCAGATCACATCTAAATTACTATGTTCAATCATCATTGCCAGAAAGACAATCTTGAGCATACCTGAAATGATGGCAGGATTAGAAATCATCCTAAACGAAAATATATTAGAGGGATTGTAGTTGTCTAGGATAGAGAAGAAAGGGAAGAGAAGAGATGAGGGGAGAACAGAGAAGAGAGGAGGAGAGAAGAAGACATCAGAGGAGAAGAGAAATATAATGGGGGCCTTTCATATAATTACAATCTTTTAAATACAAAGGAAAGCATCGATCCAAGTGTTATTTCAACCAATTTTCCCTTCAGACAACAAACCTTATAACATCCTGTCAGTGTTTCTATTTGTTAAAGTAACTCAAATCCTACTAAAAAGTTAGTAGAAATAATCCACACCTTTAGCAAAGTTGCAGGATACAAAATAAACCCACATAAGTCATCAGCATTCTTGTATATCACTAACAAAATCCAACATTTAGAGCTACAAAGAGAAATTCCATTTAAAGTAACTACAGATAGTATAAAATATTTAGGAATCAATCTGCCAAGGGAAAATCAGAAACTTTATGAGCAAAACTACAAAATACTTTCCACACAAATTAAGTCTGATCTAACCAACTGGAAAAATATTAAATGCTCTTGGATAGGGTGAGCAAATATAATAAAGATGACAATACTACCTAAACTAATCTATTTATTTAATGCTATACCAATCAGACTTCCAAAAACTATTTTAATGACCTAGAAAAAATAACAACAAAGTTCATATGGAAAAACAAAAGGTCAAGAATTTCAAGGGAATTAATGAAAAAAAAAAATCAAATGAAGGTGGTCTAGCTTTACCAGATCTAAAATTATATTATAAAGCAGCAGTTACCAAAACCATTTGGTATTGGCTAAGAAATAGACTAATTGATCAATGGAATAGGTTAGGTTTAAAGGACAAAACAGGCAATAACTTTAATAATCTAGTGTTTGACAAACCCAAAGACCCCAGTTTTGGGGATAAGAAACTCACTGTTTGACAAAAATTGCTGGGAAAATTGGAAACTAGTATGGCAGAAACTAGGCATTGACCCACACTTAACACCATACACCAAGATAAGGTCAAAATGGGTTCATGAACTAGGCATAAAGAATGAGATTATAAATAAATCGGAAGAGCATAGGATAGTGTACCTCTCAGACCTGTGGAAGAGGAAGGAATTTATGACCAAAGAAGAACTAAAGATCACAAAATAGAAAATTTTGCTTATATCAAATTGAAAAGTTTTTGTACAAACAAAACAAATGCAGACAAGATTAAAAGGGAAGCAATAAACTGGGAAAACATTTTCACAGTCAAAGGTTCTGATAAAGCCTCATCTCCAAAATATATAGAGAATTTACTCTAATTTATAAGAAATCAAGCCATTCTCCAATTGATAAATGGTCAAAGGATATGAACAGACAATTCTCAGATGAAGAAATTGAAACTATTTCTAGCCATATGCAAATTAAGACAACTCTGAGATACCACTACACATCTGTCAGATTGGCTAGAATGACAGGGAAAAATAACGTGCAATGCTGGAGGAGATGTGGGAAAACTGGGACACTGACACATGTTGGGGAATTGTGAATACATCCAGCCATTCTGGAGAGCAATTTGGAATTATGCTCAAAAAGATATCAAAAAAACTATGATCCAACAGTGTTTCTACTGGGCTTATATCCCAAAGAAATCTTAAAGAAGGGAAAGGGACCTGTATGTGCAAGAATGTTTGGTGGTAGGTCTCTTTGTAATGTCCAGAAACTGGAAACTGAGTCTATACCCAACAATTGGAGAATGGCTGAATAAATTGTGGTATATGAATATTATGGAATATTATTGTTCTATAAGAAATGACCAGCAGGATGATTTCAGAAAGGCCTGGGGAGACTTACTTACATGAACTGATGCTGAGTGAAATGAGCAGGACCAGGAGATCATTATATATTTCAACAACAATACTATATGATGATCAATTCTGATGGACATGGCCATCTCCAGCAATGAGATGTACTAAATCAATTCCAATAGAGCAGTAATAAATTGAACCAGCTATACCTAGCAAAAGAACTCTGGGAGATGACTATGAACCATTACATAGAATTCCCAATCCCTATATTTTTGTCTGCCTGCCTTTTTTATTTCCTTCACAGGCTAAAAGTACACTATTTCAAAGTCCAATTCTTTTTGTACAGCAAAATAACTGGTAGGACATGTATACTTATATCGTATTTAATTTATACTTTAAAATATTTAACATGTACTGGTCAATCTGCCATCGAGGGGAGGGGATGGGAGAAGGAGGGGAAAAATTGGAACAAAAGGTTTGGCAATTGTCAGTGCTGTAAAATTACCCATACATATAACTTGTAAATAAAAAGCTATAATAAAAAACAAGTAACTCAAATTGGATAATAGCTAATTCTCACCAATAAGAAACCCGATGATAAGGCAAGAGAAAGATTAATTTTTCTGTTTTAGATTTCTCTTATGTCACAATATTTCCCAGGTTATTGTACCCAGAATTTTCAGAAATGCATATAATTATAAGGCAAAGTAGGAAATAATTTGTCCCATTTTATTTCACATCAACCATCTAGCATATTTTTAGAAATAAGTAACACTTTAAAATCATAACATGCACATATAAGTTAACATACAATTCATGGAGACATTCTTAGATGACATGATACATATTAGTCATGATGGACTAATGATACAATAAGTTTTTAGGTATCTCCTCTCTGAACAGAAAAAAAACAAAACAAAACAAAACATCACATTGTGAAATAAGCAGGAATGGAATAATAGCCAAGAAAATCTGAATTCCATAAAAATTTGAGGGATCATGAAAACATCTGAAATTTTTAACAGGCCAAATGTGTCAATGATCCAGAGTGGATTATTTGGGGAAAGTTGAAACATTGAAATTAGAGAAGTGGAGATGGCAGGTAGGATTATCAAAGGTTAAGGGCCAGGATGTTTTAAGAGAAAGCACCAGCATACCTGAGAGTTTTAAATATGACTTTTTAAATTTTAAATATGGCTCTGTCACTATTGGACTATTTGACTGATATTGGACAAAGTCCTTCACTTCTTTGGACATCAATTTACTCTGCAGTAAAATGAGGGAGTTGGACTAAGTCTATGGAGTGAATAGCATACTGGATTTGGAGTCAGAAAAAAAATCTAATTAATATTTGTGAGACCTTGGTCAAATTATTTAAACTTTCTGACCCAATGTTTCTTTTTATATAAAAATAAGAAATGTCAATTTCTAAATTCCACAGATTCCACATAAAATTTTTGCCTGAATTGATGTTTCAGTGTAAACATCCATTTCTGTTCTATAACCTTTACTTTTCAATACTAAAAATTTTCTATACTGAAAAAAGCATTGATCTTTCAAGTATTCGTATATTTGAATGATGTACAGTAATTTAAAAAAAATATTTCAGTTGTCTACATAAGGCAATCATACAATTGCTAATATTCAACAATTAAGATGGTCATCAGATTGACTTGTGGCCCATTATCTTGAATATTTTTGACAGATCACATGTTAATAAGGAAGTAGGTTCTTAAAGAAAAAGAAAGAAAAAAGTGGGCTGGTACACATTTGGGAAATTTATCAATACTCTCAATGATCCTATTAATTTCTTGAAACAAAACTCATCTTTTTATTATAGATATTTTTCCCAGTGATGCCATATGGAATAATTCACATTATACAACAATCTCTAAAGAAGCAAAATTTTAGGCCACCAAAGGACAAAGGAGAAACTTATAGTGGTTATATAAATATGCTGAAATATATCATCAACAATGAAAAGAAGTCAAATGTGTGCAGTGGAGAACAAAAGAACAACCTACAAGGAAATAAAGAAAAGATGGATACTCATGAATACAATTTATTCTACTATTATAAATCCTTTCTTGAATTGGTAACTTGTTATATATTTTGAATCCTTCCTGATGTTCTGCTGGACATATGACAATATTCAAAAAATAAATTAAAATATAAAATATAAAAAGACATCATCAAAAAAATATAACAAGATATAAGAAGTGTATCAGGCATGTACAGAGAGTGAAAAGTAACAGAAGAATTGCATGTGTTCTAAATTAGTGTCACTATAATACTAAGAAACAGAAGATTTCTAAAATATTGTATGGAATTTCCACAGAAAATTTATAAAAGGACATGAACAAAAATCATACAGGATGAAAAGACATGTTTGGCATTCAAGGACTTCAATGAAAATCACACTGGAGGAGAAAGGATGGAAAGATTGCTAATGGTACCATGGAAGAGATTTTCCACAACTCTGAGATCACAGACATGTTGAGGTATCCAAAAAATTTTATGGTATTAAACAACAATATTTGGTTTCATAGTATATATACTGCACTAGACTCAAGAAGTTCATAATAAATTCTTATTTGTTTTTAAACACATAAGCCATTTAACATTTTAGCTACTTATCCCATTTTTATTCATTCAATTCAGAAATATTTATTAAGTATGCCCTTAGTGAGAGATATGTGTTAGACATCAGAAAAGATAGAAAATTTAGATCTTATCTCCTTTTCATCTATGCCGGGATCCGTGGATGTCTGATTTGTTATGTCATTTTCAAAAAGTGCCATATCAAATAATAACTCATGTTTGTATAATATTTAGAATTTAAATCTATTATCTCCTTTGATTCTTATAGCAACTTTGTGAAGGGAAGTAAGGAATAAAATGATGTGCCCAAAGTCACACACCTAGTAATGGCAGCCAGAGCTAGAACTCAGAGATTTTGTGTAGAAGTCCAGCGTTTGTTCACAATAATAAATATTAATGAATGTAACCCAAGTTGAGTTCTTCCCAGATTTTTTTTTCTGTCAGAAATCTGAAGTGGAGTTGTTGTATTTTATTTTCTCTCTTGATGCTGGAAACTAGAAGTTTCCATAAGTAGCTACAGCTGCAGAACTGGGGGAGACTCAGAGTTATGAAAGTAACTTGAAGAAGACTGGAAAGATTGTCTTCTTTCCCACTGACATGGGACATTGATCTCTGCTAGTAAGTATGATACCAGTAGGCTTTGGGAGGAGAATTATATTCTCTGAGGCACTGAGCCGGGATAGAAATATATAAAAATATTGTATTTATGTTCCAAGAACTCTTCATATATGATTTATAATGATTATCAAATTATAATGATATTTCTAATCCTGATTTCTACTATCAGACAAAAAAAAAGAGTAATATAGTCCATATTAATGCCAGAAGATGTGTACATCTGATTACCTTTTAATCAATAAATCAATCAAGAATCATTTCTTTAATATCTACTATGTGCTAAATACTGTAATATTGTTCTTACTAATATAAAGAATGAAAACAAATTCCTCTTCTGAAGAAATTTATCTTCTATTAGTGTAAAATCACATTTCTATCCTTAATCCTCTAGACTCAACAAACTAACATTTTTTTTTAATAATTCTAACTTTTTATTGACAGAACTCAAGCCTGGGTAATTTTTTACATCATTATCCCTTGCACTCACTTCTGTTCTGACTTTTCTCCTCCCTCCATTCCACCCTTCCCCCAGATGGCAAACAATCCTATACATGTTAAATATGTCACAGTATATCCTAGATACAATATATGTGTGCAGAATCGAACAGTTCTCTTGTTGCACAGGAAAAATTGGATTCAGAAAGTAAAAATAAACCAGGAAGAAAAACAAAAATGCAAACAGTACATTCATTTCCCAGTGTTCTTTCTTTGGGTGTAGCTGCTTCTATCCATCATTGATTAATTGGAACTGAATTAGATCTTCTCTTTGTTGAAGAAATCCACTTCCCTCAGAATACATCCTCATACAGTATCATTGTTGAAGTCTCCTGGCTCTACTCATTTCACTTAGCATCAGTTCATGTAAGTCTCTCCAAGCCTCTTTGTAATTGTCCTGCTGGTCATTTCTTACAGAACAATGATATTCCATAACATTCGTATCCCACAATTTATTCAGCCATTCTCTGATCGATGGGCATCCATTCATTTTCCACCTTCTAGCCATTACAAACAGGGCTGCCACAAACATTTTGGCACATAAAGGTCCCTTTCCCTTCTTTAGTATTTCTTTGGGATATAAGCCCAGTAGAAACACTGCTGGATCAAAGGATATGCACAGTTTGATAATTTTTTGGGCATAATTCCATATTGCTCTCCAGAATGGTTGGATTCGTTCACAACTCCATAATTCCAGTTTTCCCCTCCAACATTCATCATTATTTTTTCCTGTCATCTTAGCCACTCTGACAGGTGTGTAGTGGTATCTCAGAGTTGTCATAATTTGTATTTCTCTGATCAATAGTGATTCAGAGCACCTTTTCATATGAGTGGAAATAGTTTCAATTTCATCATCTGAAAGTTGTCTGTTCATATCCTTTGACCATTTATCAATTGGAAAATGGCTTGATTTCTTATAAATTAGAGTCAATTCTCTATATATTTTGGAAATGAGGCCTTTATCAGTACCTTAAATTGTGAAAATGTTTTCCCAGTTCGTTGCTTCCTTTCTAATCTTGTTTGCATTAGTTTGAACAAACTAACATTTAATGATAAACTGAAAGAACATTTTTATGTAATAAAAAATAAACCATTTGTTTTTAAAGAGCATTTGGAATTTCTTGAGAGAAGTTATTGTTTTATTCTTTGCATTGGCATTCCCATTATACAAGGCTTGATACCTGGAAGATATCTGATAAATGCTTGTTGATTGATTAAATATTAGTGATTTGAATGCCTTCAATCAGTTTTAAATATGCATAGTAGACACTACTATACTGATAGGATCTGTTAACAAGGTAAGAGCTATCAGGTGCTTAGTTAGTAGAACTAACTTCTGGAAGTTGAGATTGGAGGTGAGTGGGAGTGGAGGAAGAGAACAAGGATTTAGTAAGCCCCTTCTATGTACCAGACAGGGCTGCTAGGGAGCAGAGTGTATACAGTGCTAGGACTAGAATTCAAATCTTGCCTCAGACACATGCTATGTGACCTTGGACAAGTCATTTAACCCTATTTGCCTCAATTTCCCCATCTGAAATATGAGTTGGAGAGGGAAACAACAAATCATCCAGTGTCTTTGTATACTCCAAATTGGATCACAAGAATAGAACACGACTGAAAATGACTGAATAAAAATGGACTAGATATTGTAGTAAGCAAGCACTTGAACTTAGAACCTAGATCCAAAGTTGTGTCCACTGTGCCATCTAGCTGTGCCAGGAAAAATTGAGAAAGCATGAATTCAAATCCTGTTTCTGCCATAAGCTGGCTGTGTAAGCATAGACAGCTGGAATTCTTAGTGTCCCAGGCAATTTTCCAAGACTATAAATTATAGATACATTGCCAATCTGCCTAAATGAAGGGAGTTTCCATACTGGAAGTTTATGCACTAGTGCACACACAAAAATGAAAGTGAAAAAAATTAAAATGTTAATGAGATACTAACTCCAGCAATTCTGTTCTTGCCAAACATAGCCTTGCACATTGGTACTTGTCAGCTGCAGTTCAAAAAAGAATAGGTTGAACAAGTGTGAAGATTTTCCCAGTTAAGAGCCCTGATAGTTAGGAATAGTTATTTTGGAACTCAATAGTAAGGTCAGCTGATAGAGGATTTCAAAGGCAATTATAGTAAA
Source organism: Antechinus flavipes (assembly GCF_016432865.1). NCBI lineage: Eukaryota > Metazoa > Chordata > Mammalia > Dasyuromorphia > Dasyuridae > Antechinus > Antechinus flavipes. Next base: position 239,472,317 of record NC_067398.1, read on the forward strand.
TCAAACTGCGGAACATCCCCATGGGTGAATTTGAAGATACCTTGGAAAGATACTCTTTTCTCCCCCCCTAACCCTAGTGCTGCCACATCTAGCAGCTGCTTTCTTTTTGACAATTTGTCACTCCTGAAAATTGTTTGCAAGCAGTTTGGATAATTTCCAATTCATTCTTGCAGGAAATGAGGATTTGCTTCCTCACTTGGGATACCTGCTGCTAGGTTTATTCACTAATAAGCATGATAAATGTTTTAGCCTTTGATCAGTGCTAATTTAACAAGTAAGCTTCATAGAAAAAAAAGTCTTTGAGGCTCAGGGGCTCAAGACAGCACATGAGTTGGAAATATGATTGATTGTGTTGCTCTGTGAGAAATTTCCATAAAAAAACTTTTTTTTATCACACAGCTACGTTCTGAACAATTAAATCAAAACTAAAAGATAGTTACCTTCCAAAGAAGGACAGAAATACACCCAAACTTCATAAGATTTCTGTAAGATTTGAGTCTGACATATTATCAAGAAGTATTTCAGTTTTTTCTTTAATTAGTCGGATTTTTCTATTTCTATGGCTTCTTTTACCCTCCCCCACATATGCACATACAAATACAATTAATTCTCTCTGTCTCTCTGTCTCTCTCTGACTTTCTATCAATGTCTCTCTGTCTCTCTGTCTCTCTCTGTCTCTCTCTGTCTCTCTCTCTCTCTCTCTCTCTCTCACACACACACACACACACACACACACACACACACCACAAACACACACCTCTAGTTATTTTTTCCTGAAATCCTAAATAACATTTTGGTTCTATTCCAATGTTGGGGAAATCTACATATTTCTGGAAATTGATGCTGAGATCTAGTGTTTGGAGGCCTGGGAAGAGCCTGGGATACAGGATAATCAAATTCAAATGTTTCTTTCTATTTAAAAGTTAAAAAGTTTTAACAAACTTAAGTCCCCCAAAACAATTGTCAACACCTCAAAATCATCCAACCCCACTGACACTGAAACCAGTTTGGAACTCTTAAAAAAGAAGCAAAAGATAAAACTTCCTTTTTTACCCATAGAAAACCTTCTTATTTGTTCCATCAATTCAATTTAGCAAAAATTTATTAGAGTCATTAGGTGACAGATATTGTGTTAGACAAGAAGTGGCTTGTCTAAATGACTCAGTGGACAGAGGAACTGGAGTTTTCCTGAACTAACTCCTGCTAACTAGCTGTGTGACCATGGATGAGTCCCTTAATGCTGTTTGTCTTAATCCACTGAAGAAGGAAATGGCAAGCCATTTCAATATCTTTGCCAAGAAAGCTCCATGGACAGGATGGTCCATGGGTCATTCATAGGTTACAAAACTTCAGATACAGTTGAACAGCAACAAAATTGTGTTAAACACTAAGGATACAAAAACAGATTATGAAATTGATTCTCTCCTTAGGCAGCTTAAAATTTATAAGAATGCTAACTTTTGACAATATTTACAATTAGTAAAGTGCAAAAAGCATTTGCCTCGAAGTTAGGAATATGAATTCAAATCTAGTGTCAGACAACTTATTAGCTATGGGATTATAGGCAGGACATTGAGCTTCTCTTAATATCATTTTCTTCATTTGTAAATAATAATATTATTTGATAATAATACTACCTACTATGGGTTGTTGTAGGGATCAAATTTATAAAGCTCTTTGCAAAGAGTTACTTAGTATATCAATCATTATGTAATATGTTGATCTTCCAATGGACACATTTCAAAAGTACCACATCTTATAAAATAAGCGAAATCTTAGTATTTTAAATAACTATCTCAAACTATCCTTAGTTTCCAGGTTTCTCAATTGAAAAGTCTTCTAACTTCTCCTTACTTTAAATATTCACTAATATAATTACATATTAGATGTCAATATTACTCAAAACTTCTTCCAGCTACAAGATCAGGAATGTTAAAATTATTTTATTCTATATTCTATTGTAGGTTGATTATCCAGATAAGATTAAGGCTAAATGATGTAAGCTTCCTCAACTTCTCTCTTTTCACTCTCAAAATCTCTCTGTATTATTAATCTCCTTACATTCTGTTTCTTTATGTAAGGGAAATATATTCTTCCTTTTTGATAAGACTGGCCTCTGTCCCATGCTTCTGATCTGATATGACACAGTAGAATGAGTGCTGATCTTGAAGACAACCTAAATTCAAATCTTCTCTTTCCTGGTTGCTTATTGTCTTTTGTTCTTGAAAAGGACCAAAATGACATCTCTATGTTTGAGTCAAGTTAATGTATCTGACTGTGGCTAATCAGACCAATATGAGCTTGGAATGATCTGCCTCTGGTCAGACACAAATATTCTATATGAATGTTTGAGGCGTCTTCTCTAATTTTGCACATCTTATGGTTTTTTTTTTTTTGGGTACTGATTCAATTTTTCTCTCCTAGAGCACAGCATCTTTTCTGAAGAGGGCATGCCATGCTGGGCAGTCCTGCACCAGTGTTTCCCATACAATTAATTCTAAAGTTCTTAAGAGAAATCTCAAGAGTGTCCTTGTATTATTTTTTCTGACCACCTTATGAGTGCTTGCCTTGTATGAGTTCTACATAAAATAATCTTTTTTTTTGGCAAGCATATATTTGGCAGTTTAGTTTGGAAAAGGACCTCAATGTCTGGTATCTTACCTTGCCAGGTGATCTTCAGAATCTTCCTCAGAGAATTCAAATGAGAGTGATTATGTTGCCTGTCATGATGCTGGTATACTGTCCAGATTTCACAACCATACCACAATGAAGTCAGTAAAATGGCTCTGCAGACCTTTAATTTGACAATCACTCTAACATTTTTTGTCTCCTACACTTTCTTTCAGAACTCCCCAAACACTGAGCTAGATTTGGCAGAGTGTGTGTGTGTGTGTGTGTGTGTGTGTGTTTGTGTGTATGTGTGTGTGTGTGTGTGTGTGTGTGTAAAAAATACTTCCAAGTCTAGTTTTAAAATCCTTTGGTTTTAGAACAGTTGATGCAGTTAATAGAATGATGGATATGAAGTCAGGAAGACTTTAATTCAAATCCAACCTCAGATACTTATTAGTTGTGTGATGCCAGAAAAATTATTTAATCTCTATATATCTCAGTTTTAATATCCATAAAATGAGCCTAATAGTAGCATCTAACTCTCAGAGTTGTATTGAGAATAAAAAAAGAGGGATTATTTGTAAAGTGCTTTGCAAATCTTAAAGTACTATCTAAATGCTAGCTTTTAAAAATTGCTAATTATTTATTAATTTGTCTGTGAACTTGGAAAATTTATATATTTTTCTTTTAATTTCTCTTTCTCTTTCTCACTTAGTGTGTTTGTGTGTGTATGTATGTATGTGTGTATGGTAGATTCTTTTAGCAGTATGTAAAACCTATGGACCTCTTCTTTTAAAAATGTTATTAATTGTGCAAAATAAAATATTCAAATTACAAGGGAAATCATAGTCATTAAAAAATAAGAAAAGAAGACATGTAATGAAATATCACAAAAATACATGATTAGAAAGAAGTTTAAAAAGAGATACAGACAAGAAAATTAGTGTAATTTCAATTTAATACTTATGTTCAATTTAACATATATACATTTATATAATTTTTAAATAATTTATTTATTTTAATGACCATTTTTTTAAAAATCATGTTGAAAGAGAAAAATCACAACAAAAGGGAAAAAAAAAAACAATGTGAGAGGAAAAAAATAGAAAAAAGAAATGAACATAGCATGTGTTGATTTACATTCGATCTCCATAGTTCTTTTTCTGGATGCAGATGTACTTTCTGTCCAAAATCTGTTGGGATTTCTTTGGATCACTGAACTACTAAGAAGAACCAAGTCTTTCATAGCTGATCATCACTATACACACACATACATACACATACACACACATAAATATATTTTAAATGAACTAAGGCAATATACTCTAACGGTTTCATAAACAATTATATGGTAAATATTTATTTCTTTATTTATAGAATAAGTCTTCTTATCTTAGGATAGAAGTGCAAAGGTTCTTCCTTGGTCAGTTGCATTATTAATCAGCATAAAAGTTGTTTCCTATCTGTATCTAGTTATCTCTCTCTAGATTCCTTCCTTTCCCTTCCTTTTTTTTTTTTAGCAGTGAGATTATAATAACACATAATCAATTTAAAAGAAATAGGGAAAAAAGATGATTATAGTCAAAATTTGGCAAACTCCATCATAGTGTAGTTACCCTTAAAACATTCTCTAAAAATAATTCTCTAAACAATAATCCTGAAAGAAATCAGCTCATAAGTTTTTGAGACACTTTAAGGATCCCACTAGAGTCATTTGGGTCATAGTTTTCCATTAATTTGAAAAATAAGAAAAGGAAAAGTAGGCATTAAAATATCTTTAGTTAAGCATAAATCCATTTTCTGTCATTTACTATGCCACTCACAGATAAGTGAATCTGTTTTGTCCTTTGGTCTCTTCACTATCTCCAACATACATATCTTTAAGTCTAGGCCTTTATAGCATAGTTACTTCTACTGGAGATTATCCTATTTCTTCCCTTGCCTCTCCAATTCTTATTTCAGGAAAGATATTTTATATCCTTTAAATCCTAATAATTTCTGTCTACTCCTTGAAACCTATTATTCTTTCTTCGTTCTGATGCATCTTTTATTTCATTTTTCTGACTGTAATTACTATCATCATCATGAAACTTATTACTTAGATGTACTCTTGTTCTGTAAACCATAAAAACATAGATTTTAGAATTAGAAGAGATGTCAGAGGCCCTGGAGTCCAACTTTTAAATTTTACAGATAAGGAAAATGGGACACAGAGAGGTTAAGTGACTTTTCCAATATCATATAGATAATAAATGAGAAGAGAGAGTTTAACCTAGGTCTTCTTAACCCTGGGTCCAGCACTCTATCCAGTAGCATCAGTTATAAACTTAGTCTAAAATCACCTTCTGATCTGGAAAGAAAACTTGTTACCATGTTAGGACAAGAGGGAAATGGTCATTTTTGTTTATCTCATGTTTCTATGCCTTGAAAAATTAATGGAAAGATTCCATATATCAAAGCCTCTGGTTTTGAAATCCAAATTGTCCACTTACAGGCTGTGTGATATTGGATAAATCAATTAAATTCTGTAGGATTCAGTCTCCTTAACTGTAAAATGAGGGATTAGATTGACCAATTCATTCACTGTTAAACTCCAGTGGTTTCCTATTACCACTATGATCAAATACAAAATCTTCTTTTTGTCATTTAAAAGCTCTTCACAGCTTAGCTTTTGCCAACCTTTCCAGACTTATTAAATATTACATACCTCCACACACTCTAGGGGGCAAACTGACTTACTTGTTGTTCTTCAAACATGACATTCCATCTCCTACCTACCTTCACACAGACTTATCTCTTAAGCTTGGAATATGCTCCCTTGTTACTTCTGTATTTTAGAACCCTACACTTCCTTCAAAGTTTAACTAGTGTGTCATCTCCTATAAGAGCCTTTATTGCTCTCTCTCTGACCCTCACACTCACCCCACTTCTAGTACCTCCTTTACCTTATATTTTATATAGAGAAGGATCTGTCATAAAAAATAGAGAATTAACCTCAAAGATAGAAAGATCTGGATTTAAGTCTCTTCTCTGATACATACTGGCTGTGTAACCCTGGGCAGCTAGGTGGCACAATGGACAGAGGAATGGGCCTGAAGTCAAGACTCATCTTCATGAATACATATCTAACCTCAAATACTTACTACCTGTCATTTACCTCTTTGCCTCATTTATAAAAATGAGCTGTAGAAAGAAAGGACAAATCACTCCAATATCTTGGCCAGGAAAACCTCAAATGAGGTCACAAAGAGGCAAACATGACTAAAATGACTGAGTAACAAAACCTTGGTCAATCAGTTAATCTCTCATTGCTCTCATTTGCATTGCAGCAAAAATATTGATCTACATTGGTAGGGGAAGTTTTTCAATGGGAGTTCCCTATCCTACTGAAATTCTATGCATATATGTACATAGACATTGTGTATCCACAAGTGCACATACACATATGTGTACCCATATAGACTCACATATACATATTTATATATGGGGTTAATATGTGTGTGATTTCTATATATCTATATATGTATGCATGCATGTGTGTATATGCACATTCTGTAGTGTGTATATGTGTATAAATACATATATAATCTTATTTATATATACATATGTATACATGCTTGTATTTGCACATGTCTCTTCTTATAGAATGTAAACTTCTTGAGATCAAGGGATTATTTTCTTTCTGTTTTTGAATCCCCCATTGCCTAGTACAGTGTCTGGAATACAGCTGACATTTCATAAGTGATAAATTATCTAGATAATGCCTCAGTTTCCTACCAGTTCTCAAATCATAATTCTAAAGAAATATATCACTAGGGATTTGAGGTAAATGGTACAGATGTCTCTTTCAATTTACTGTCTATGTTGATGGGATGACCTTGCCCCAAGGCATTCAGCAACCAAGGGAATTTTCCAGTTGTAGCCTGGGGACCACAGAGGGAAATTATAAGCCTAAAGTCATCTTTTGGTTCTTACTCTGACTCTTCCAGGCTCTTCTTCTCATTAAAGACCCTGTGGAAAAATGCAGCCTCAGCTTCTCATCTTTGCTTTCTTTTTGAAACAATTGATAAAATAAAGTTGTCTCACATCAGAAAACTTCTCATCAATGCAGCAGATATTCTGTACACCTCAGCACTGTTTCCAATCAATCATCCTCAGATATCTCTCTCTCTCTCTCTTTCTCTGTCTCTCTCTCTCTCTCTCTCTCTGTCTCTCTCTCTCTCTCTCTCTCTCTCTCTCTCTGTGTGTGTGTGTGTGTGTGTGTGTGTGTTTCTCTCTCTCCATTATTCTGTCTCTTTGTCTGTCTCTCTATGTCTCCCTCGCTCTTTTCCTTCCTTCCTCCCACTCTCGCTTCCTCCCTCTCTCTTTCTGTCTCTCTGTCTCTGTGTGTCTCTGTCTCTCTGCCTCTCTCTCTCTCTCTCTATTTCTCTCTCTCTCTCTCTCTCTTTATTTCTCTCTCTCTCTCTCTCTCTCTCTCTCTCTCTCTCTCTCTCTCTCTCTGTGTCTCTCTGTCTGTCTCTCTCTCTCCCTCCCTCTCTTCCTTCCTTCCTGCCTCTCGTGCTTCCTCTCTCTCTCTCTCTCTCTCTCTCTCTCTCTGTCTCTCTCTCTCTCTCTCTCTGTCTCTCTGTCTGTCTCTCTCTCTCTATGTCTCCCTCCCTCTCTTCCTTCCTTCCTGCCTCTCTTGCTTCTCTCTCTCTCTCTCTCTCTCTCTCTACCAAAAAGGTTTTTTTTTTTTTTTTTTTTTTTAAAGTTGAATTTCACCTGAAATCATTCTGGCTCTGAATATTCTCCTTTCATTACTTTGCCAAAGGGGGTTACATATGTGCAATTATAAGCTACCCTTCACACAGAAATGGTGTGTCGTGCTTTTCATTTGCTGGGACTGCATGAATGAAATTCATTAGGCGATTGCTAGTGGAGGCTTTCAAGTTGGCTACAGGAAACTCAACAAAATCTCCGTAAGCTTTTTATGTAACAGTATCAGATCTGACAGGATCCTTCAAACAAATGAAATGAAGTTGCTTCATATAGTTGTACAGACATAAGCTATGGAGGAGTCAGAATCCAAAAAAGATAAAAAGCAGATGAGAAAGTAGCAGGTATTTTTACAATAGTAACGTTAACTGCTGACAATTACATTTTTTTTATTTGTTTTTGTTTTACCTTAAATATCATTTTCACTGTGGAAGAGGGGGGAAATCAGCATTTGGATAAGTATTTTTATGGTAAATTGCATTTCAGTTATTTTATATTTCGGGAAGAATATTTCTAAAGTAGTTAGTCCTACTAACAAGCAGTAATAACTGACTCGAATTTAACTATAGGCAGAGGTATATGACCCCTTATGTGGGGGATTTGACAAGCATCAAGAAGACTCTTCTGTTTTCCCCATTTCTCTCCTACACACCACACTTTCCCTAGCCTGTCACTAATGTCTAAAATACTGGATTCCTTTTGGAGTTAGGTATCACATGTTTAAATGGTGATGCTTTGGGGTGAGATAACACATTGTAAGCCTTATCTGTTAATAGGATCAACGTGTGAAATGGGAAAAGCGGCTAGATGTGACTTGGAAAAAGTAGAGAACTAGTTTTGAATTCATGCTTCAACACTTCTAATTGTGTGACCTTTGGTCAGTCACTAAATCAAATTGTCATAATGTTTTTCATCTGTCTAATGGGAATAATTATAATCTTCATGGCACATTTGTATTAATGAGTGAATGAAAAAGCAGTTAAGTTCTTAGTATGTACCAAACACTGTGCTAAGAGCTACAGATACAGATATAAATAAAGTTAGATATTTTCTGGTATCTAGGTATTTACCCTATAATTGGGAAAGATTATGCATAAAAATTAACTTTAATTTAAAAACTAAAACAAAAAGTTCATTTCATGGAAGATAGAAAAACATTGTAGTCTTAAAAAGTTAAAGAGTAGATGACAAGCCTCAGAAGTTCTTAGATTACATTTCTGGTAAGAAAGCATTAGATACAAAATGCCTATCAGTAAGAGAGAAAAAGGAATAAAGAGACTGATATATCGATAAAATATAATATTCTTGAACTAATATTATGGCACTTTTCTCTAAGGAAATGTAGAATATAGAAATGTATGGAAGACTTGCATGAACTACTGGTGAGTGAATTAAGAAAAATCAAGAAAAATACATACATAAATATAGCAATGTGAACAGGAAGAATAAAAAAAAAAATGAAATTGAATGTTATGTGATTTCAATGGCCTAATTTGGTTCCCCAGGAAGAAGAATTAAGGAAATATATTTCCTTAAGTTTTCTGAAAAGGGGTGGAGGTGACCTTCTGATTATGGAATATTGAATATACTATCAGATATATTTAATGCAATGATTGCTTTGCAGAATTTCACTTTCTATTTTTATCTCTATCTTTCTCTCTCTGTCTGTCTCTGTCTCTGTCTCTGTCTCTTTCTCTCTTGTTCCTCTCTGTAGTTGCTCTGTCTCTGTCTCGTTTTAATGTCAAAACAATCAAGAACTTAAGGTCATTTCCATGCCTCAGTGAGGCACCAGAGGAAGATTTTAGTAAAGAGAAATACTGTATAAGAAAGATGAACTTATTTTCAAAAATACACAAGGTTTCCCTTAATGTTTACATAGTCTATCATACCACCTATAGTTTATATTATTATTAAGTTTTTTCTGAGGGTTGCTTTTTAAAATGAATAATAGGACTCTTTCCTTTACTTAATATGGAAGATGGCATATTTCATTCCCTGCCCTATGAGAGAAAAAACAAGCTCTTGGACTGTTCATTAGATACCCTTGGGACACACTTCTGAAACAGAGCAGAAGCTAGGGAGAGGTGCACATATTTCACTCTGTTCTACAGAAGGCTCTAACCTAAATCTTCTGAAGTCCTGGATTATTGAAATATTCTTAATCACTGACCAATAGTCACACAGATTGATCCTCATTAAATATGCAATTACAACTTACTGCTCATAACCAAGGCTCTGGGATTACATGAATTTGTGTCTAATTTACAGTACTTCTTAATGAGTTAATATTCTCTGACTTTTGCCCTTCACCAGAGCTCACAATTTATTTTATTTTAGCTCTCCCTTAGAAATATTCAATTTTAATTCTTCAAGTAACAGGCTAATAATAAACATATAAATATATAGCATTTATTCAGGAAAAAATGAACAGTGAAGTATCTGTCTCTCTCTCTATGTCTCCCTCCTTCTCTTCCTTTCTTCCTCCCTCTCTCGCTTCCTCTCTCTCTCTCTCTTTTTGTGTGTGTGTGTGTGTGTTTCTCTCTGTCTTTGTCTCTCTCTCTGTCTCTCTCTCTCTTTCTCTGTCTTTCTCTCTCTATTATTCTCTGTCTCTTTCTCTGTCTGTCTCTCTCTCTAGCAGCTCATCTTTCAGTTACAGTCACCTCCTGCTATAGTTGCCTAATCACTGCTGTCATTGCTTCTACTTCCTTCAAAAGCCCCTTGGCTTTCCCTCAAGAAGCCTCCATACTCCTTCACAAGCTATGACTATAGATTGACTATTATTTAGCACATGATCTCTCCTACCTATTTCTACCCATCAACAAGGAATGTGGGAAGGGAAAAAAGGAAAGGTTCTCACAAAAAGTTAACAAATAATTTTGCCTCAGTTAGAACGAGGGGCACATGATAGGGAATACCAAAGACATGGACTGTCTTGGGAAAAAAATCTTTTCTCAATATAAATACATGCATTTATTTTAAAGATATATAGATATCTTCATATATAATGTAGCATCCTTAACACTAATTTTAAAATATGAGATACACAATTATTTATGAAAAGAGAATATCTATATGATCCCATGTTGAGGTAGTTAATATGTATTATATAAACATGCATACACATACATAGACACATATTGTTAAAACTATATGGTTCTCTGAGAATGAGAGACAAACAATACCAACAATATATTATATATTATATGATATATATGCTTTATATAAATATACATATATAGCCTTATCCATAAATATCTTAAGATTAAAATTAAAATGCTAGTTATAGTTATAAATTACATTTATAATTAAAGATCACTTAAATCATATTTTAATCATAAATTATTTATGCATATTATAAATAATAAATATATAATTAGTTTCTTAATACAGATCTTAAATATTTATTTTATGTATTTATACATGAAATATGTATTTGTATATACATATAAAAATAAATATAACATATATAATGTATCAAATATGGCATTTACAAATATATTATTAATGTCAACATATATACATTCATATACACACATATACATATATATGTGTGTGTGTGTGTGTGTGTGTGTGTGTGTGCGTTTGTGTGTGCTGTGTGAGTATGTTTGTAGCTGAGGTTGGAACTACCTTGATAATTTTCCATTACTAGCAAGAAGGGGAAAAAAGATTTCTAGTCATAATTCTGCTCACCAGAAGAGCAAACAACTTCCTAATTAGTGATCACAAAGATGGCAAAAAGCTACAATTTCCTGTCTTGCTCTGTCCTGAAGAAAAGTTAAGTAATTCATAGAGAGTGACTTACCTGCTAAGATGGAAAGAGAAAAGAATGAGCTCTAGTGCTAGTTGTAAAGTTCAACTATTAAATTTACAAAAAGAAAAAGAAAAAAGAATCTTCTGCCCTGTTGTCCAAGAAGATCAAGAAGAAGAAAAAACTGTTATGGTCTCTACTGTTTTGTATTTACCTGAGAAAGCAAGCAAGCTACATATGTATAGAATAACAGAAGATCTTAGACTGGAGCCTAAAATAGAGTTGTCCCAAAGGAGTCTGAGATGGTGCAATGATCCCAGCAAAAATTGTAAAGGCAGGAAACAGCCAGACCCCCAGGATTTAGCCTAGAGGCAGTAAAAGACCGATGTCCTACTGTGTTTAAAAAAATATTTTTTTTTACTCCTCATTTAACATTTACCCAGTTATTTTCTTTTTCTTTTTCACATGTCTAACTTTCTCATGACTTTTCATGGCATTAAATGACTTAATAGAGTGACCTAATAGCCAAAATAGTTAAAATGATCTTAGTATGCATTAATATAGCATCAGTATCCAAAATATAATTATTAGTTACCACTTAAGGATAAGACTTATGCCTAGTGTTTTAGTCAAGCTCAGTACATGGTGAGAGAAACAATTTTAAAAGTTGATTATTGGTTGGTATTTTCTTGATTCACACTTTCCTATAAAAGAGAAGATGATTGAATGGCCTAGAGATTATACAATAAATTTTATTGTGATAGGGCTTGTTGTTTTGCAACTCTATCTTGCTGTTTCTCCAAGTAATTATTTCTACTCTAACCAGTTAAATGAATTTCTTTACACTGACCTGAAAAGGTTTTACATCTGTTACTTTTATGTAAGCTAGATTTTTTCATTTACAGTAACAGCACTCTCAGTATGTGCCCTCCACCCTTGCAGAGAACACTTGTAGAAAGGCAATGCATTGGTTGTTTGTTAAATGAATAGCTTTTTATGCTGTTTTAGACTCCTCAAGCAGCACAGCAGTTGACTAGCTAATCCAGTGTAGGAACTTGGTGAAGCCAGATGTGGCTGCTGAGATGAATTTCCCAAGGTCAACAAATTATACAAATAATGATGGGTATCAATGTATGTTTAACTAGCTCTTACTTATCCAGTGTTGAAAAGATATCAATGCTTTCTGGTGGAGTTAGACTGTGAGAGGGAAAGCTCCCAAAGTTTGCATCTTGAAGTGACATTCCTTCAATTAGTATTTCATGAGAGCCATGTGTAACTTTAGTGAAAACTTCTAGGGAAACAGGTATTGAGCATAGTACCAAGCAAACCTTTGGGTAATTTGCAAATCCAATTAAATCCCATGTTTAGCTCAATATCTGGAACATGGTAAGGTCTAAATATATGTTCTTCTTTTTGTTTGTTTTATTCATTCGCTCATAATTACCTTAAATAGTTCAAATTTCCCCTGGGAATATATAGTTTTTACCATCCTGTGGCAATCTAATGAGAAAGAAAATCTAGAGGTCTTAGGGTATTGATGACTTAATATGAGTCATTAGAGTAAACTAGTAGCCAAAACAGTTAAAGTGATCTTAGGATGTGATAATACAGCATCAATATCCAAAAGAGAGTTGATAGTATTAATGGTCAATCCTGGGATCTGAATGCCATTAACAAGCCAGACAGGATTGAGGGAAGGATCCAGAATTATGAGGGGGTTTTAGTCTATGTCACATTTAGATTAGTTGAAAAACCTAAAGACATTTAGCCTAAAGAAAAATTAAAAAATGTAAATGAACAAGTACAACTATCTTCAAGTATTTGAGTGTCTGAAGAGAGTGAATAGTACAATGGGAAGAGCACAATCTCTACAACTCTGGAATGTACTATTTGTGTGACCTCTGGCAACCTACTCAACTCTTTTAGTCTGTTTTCTTATTTATAAAAATGAAGAAGGTGGACTAGATAATCTCTGAAATTTCCTCTGGCTCTATGCCTTTGATCCTCTGTCAAAGAGAAATTAGATTTGTTCTATTTGTATCACTGGAAGAGTTAGAAGCTTCATAGAAAATTTGAATTCAAATCAGAGAGACAGCATAATAATTATAGTAAAACTGTCCACCAAATGGGATATATCTGTCTCATGAGGTTGTAATACTTCACATCTGAAAGCTCTATGAAAATTTATTATTATCATTACTATTACAATCATCACGCAAACATTGAGAACTTTGAATAAAAGCTAGAGTTTTCGTTGAGAATATTGCAAAGGGAATTCCTGTTAAGAGGAAGATTGAGCTGGGAATATTTGAGGTCCTCTTCCAACTTATAGATTCCTCTGGAAGTTGAGTTGTGGAAGACACATCTTCTCCTCCTTTAAATAAACGTTTCAGAAACCTATATTAACTGAGTGAATGCAGATAGAGGAGCCCTGCAAAATTGTTTGTTCAGTTGTGTCCAACTCTTCACAACTCCATTTGGGCATTTTTCTTAACAGAGATAGTGAAGGGGTCTGCCATTTCCTTCTTCAGTTTATTTTTTAAAATGAGAAAACTGAGGCAAAGAGTGTTACATGACTTTCCCATTATCATATAGCTAATAAATATCTAAGACCAGATTTGAACTCAGGAATACGAATATTCTTGATTCCATATCTGCTATGCTACTATCCACTTTGCTACCTAAGAGCCCCAGAAAATTACTAGTTAACAAAAATAGTCAAATTCTCACTGTATACTTCTGTATATTAAAAAAAAAAGAAAAAGAAAAAGAAAAACCCTTTGAGGGATTTCATGCTGAGCCACTTCATCTACATGATAGGGAACATGAATTATTTTTCTTTTTCAACTCTGTGGGAAAAAAAATAGAGAGAGGTGGGGAAGACAAAGATAGAGAAAGCCTAATGGTCAGATTATTTTAGAATCATAGAATAACAGATCTGAAGGTAGAATAAATCTCAGAAACCATTTAATTCAATACTTCTATTTTAGAGATGAGTTAACTGAGAGCTAGGTGAATAAATTAAGTGACCAAAGATTACATAATAAAGGCCATAATTGGGATTTAAATGGGGTCCCCTGACTCCTTCAGTGGGTAAACAAGCAATTTTGTAGAACCTACCAAGTGCTAAGCACATTCTAAATATTTTCATTTTGAGAGGTAGGTGGTATCATTGTCCCCATTTTATAAATAAAGAAACTGAAGCAAGTTAACAACTTGACCAGGGTCCACAGTTAATAAGTATCTAAAGCTTCTTTTGAAATTGATTCTTCTTGATTCCAGGCACAGTGCTCTATCCATTGCACTATTTAGTTGTATTAGTAATTTCTTGACACTAATGTGTATCAAATACACAATCTAAGTACTGTTTTGGCATTGACAAAATATTTTTACAAGTCATAGAAGCAGACTTCTAACACAACAGACATAAATGATCCAAGGAAGAATAAATATTATACAAGGTGAGAATGATGGAATGGGGAAGACAGGAGCAATCTACATTGATGGAAGAATATTCCTTTCTGCATTGTTTACAGCATAAGAATTGAACTGAAGCTTCACACAAGGAAACATTTGCTAGGCTAGGAATTCTCAGTCATGGCAGTGATGCCATTAGACCACCACAGAATAGTAGCTTTGGCTATGCAAATGTCTTCTACCTACTTCCCTAAAGATACTTGAATCTGGGAAATTCTAGTGTCATTGAGACTATGTTATGACACCTAGAGACATCTACAGCACCACATCTGCTGAAAGGTTAGCAGATAAATGGAACTATCTATGAGTGGATCATTTATTCATAATAATTTCCTCCGAGTCTAATTAGAAAACAACAGAAACTCTATGAAACTCAGTCTAGTCTAAGTCTATAGATCTCAAGAATTAAAATGGGAAGCTAGAGTAGAAAAGATATTTACTTCAAAGTAATTTCTCTCCAAATAGCAATATTGTGTCTCCAGATGTTATTTCTAGAGTGATTGTGGACAATTTTTCACCTACAAATGAGTATGGAGGACTTAGTTTTGAGTTTTGCACCTTTGGCAAAAGAAACTAGGATGTGATTTTGTTCTCAATATTCAGATCTACTCAGTATAATCTGTCAGAAAATATATCATATGAAAGAATTTTTATTATTGTAAATTAGTGAAGTAATTGATATAAAAATTTAAATATGAGTTTTTGTATTTTACGTAAATGAAAATGATCCATTGACCACCCATTCCCCAATTTGAAAAAAAAAATTAGTAAACTAATACTACAAAGTATAAAATCCTTATTCCTATTTTGAGGAAATCAAATTAAGTATAACCAAGACAATAAAATTAAATTAAATGAGTTTTACTTAACACATAACAAAAAGAAAATTTCCCACTACTTTCTATAAGAAATATAGAAAACCCCTATAAGTAATTTTTGTTTTCCTCCCCTTACAATATGTCCACTTGGATTATGTAAATGTTATAGTTCTGGTGGTTCTGAATATAATCATTATTTACTGAAATCTTTTCCCCTCAAGAGGTAGGGAGGGAAGGAAAAAGAGAGAGAGAGAAAAGTTTGATAGGTTGTCAAGGAATATGATGAATTTTGAAAATACATCCTTTTTCACTTCAAAATTATCACTTGATTTTCTTTCATTCCATTAAAGAATTTGGTTCCATAGTATAAAGACATATTTAAAGGGTTGTTAGCCTTAGGTGGAATTGAAAATGTCTATATTCTATAAAATATTCCATATGTCTGTGTGTGTGTCTATTAAAAAAAAATTAGAGAACAAAACATTTTAGGACAGTAAGAGATTTTTTTCTCCCCTCTTTCCTCTGTCAATAAAGCAGCAGATTTGCTTGTCTTCTTATTCTTTCCATTCTAAAAAAGAATCTTTTTTCTCCAAAGGGTAATCAAAATTCAGCCTTTGGAATTTGGATAGTAGAGTAGAAAATCATGCCTTCAATGGTATTTCCATACCAAGACCCAAAATTATTGGATTTGTGAAATCTCTGACATGGTTTTAGAATTGAACATAGTACTTTAATCTTTCAATATCAGTGTATTACAAAGTGCATTACAATGACCCATATGACAGTGAGTTAGACACTGCCACATCCTTCAAAACATTCACTCATTTCTAGACTTTTTTTTTTTTGGTTTTTTTGGAGTTTTCCAAAACAGGCAAACTTTATTGAAGCATTCTCTTTTAGAAATGTTTCTCAAACTGCATTTGCCCATGTTCTTCCCTCTATAGCACTTTGATCATCAAATTCACTTCTTTTTCCCAGTTGCTACTCTCCCATATGGAGGTCTTCTCTTTCATTTTTCCTCCTCGGGAAAAGAAAAAAAAAATAGTATAGAAGATAGGATAAAATGTCATCTCACAGTTGGTATGGAGTGATTCAAAAAGGAGAAGAGATCATAATAAAACGTAATATTCTGTTTCTTATTTTGTATGAGGAATAAAGTATTTGCAGGGGACTAAGATATAAGTAGGGCTCAACTTTGAGCAAAACAAAGAGTAGAAGAGACCACAAACTTCCATTCTCCTTCCTTTTGGGGAAGTTGAGGTTTGACTCCTCATGTTCTTTAATCATTTGACCCCTCTGGAAGTCTGAGAAATAAATACCTTGATAAAAATTCAAATAAACAATGCAGGATCATGTATACTCATCAAGTCCTTCTTATTTCTCTTTTTAATCTAAAGTTATAGTTCAATCATACTCAAAAGTATATTCAAGGAAAATATGGGGAAAATTTGGAAAATCAATGATGGATTTTGTTTTGGAGTCCATGTGAAAGTCAGTAGGAGGCTCAGGGGAAAAAAAACTGGTTGTCATAAAAGATTAAGTAATTTGGTTGGCAAGTCTTTGCCAGTTTCTAAAGTGCCTCTGTGCCATCACCTTTGACATACTCATAAAATAAAAATAAAGCTTCCTCGTACTTATATTGTCTCCTTCCCTGAACTTAAAATATGGATATAATTTATTGAATTTATATCTATCTGGCAGGAAAAGAAACTTTCTGAGGCTTACTGGGACGCTTTGCATATTTTATTAACCCAATGACATGTGTTTGTTTTAATGACCTTGTTTTTTGGTCCTCTCTTGGTAGAAGGTATGACTAGTGAAGTGGATCAGAAGCGGTTAGAGGTAAGCTTCTCAGCCTCCATCTAGGGGACAACTAGTTTGTTTGACCAAAGAATGGAGTGGAATGTATTAATGCTAATGTCAGTATCTCATACCTGGGGTTCCTGAAAGCTGATTCACATTTTTTTCTTTACAATAAAGTCAGTGCTTCAGGTGTTAAGAGATTCTTCAGAAAAGGAAGAGTTTGGAAAAGCAGCAACCTGATTAATTATGAGTGGTTCCTCCTTCGTCAAAATCTTTCCCTCCCCTTTATTCATCCCAAAATGATTATATATATTTCTGGTCCCAGAACATAAATATCTTAAGGGCAAATATTTTTATAATCATGAGATACCCAGAACTAAGCAAGATGATTTATAGAGAAGATATTTAATGAATTATTGTCAAATTGAATAGAATTTAGATAACGCTCAGTGGATCAGGCTCTGACCTTGCTTTATATTTATAAACATTCTTCTACTTGCATAGACAATTAAAAAAGATGGGGGAAATGTGCTAAAGGCCAAGGAATGTTAGGAGTACCTATATCCTGCAGCATTTTTTTAGCTAAGATATTAAACAGCAGTTTGGAACATTTCTCATGAGGAGGGATTAATTCTGAGAAATCTAAGAGTGAACACAAAGATAGGATCCTGAAGATTTTTTAAAGAATTTACTTTCACCCCCTTAAAATTCTGCCACATTGCAAATCTGACTTGGGGTTTTAAAGAGTCTAGGTGGTGAGGATTAGATAGCAGATGCTATAGTCTTTTTTTAATTCTTCACCCCTTCTTTAACCAAAAACAAAAACAAAAAACCAACTCTCCATAAAAGGCAACTACATTATGATTATGCATTTAGCCTGACTTAGTTTATTTTAAAGAGAAAGAAACTGAAGAAAAGATGTATTCAAGGGCCATGTATTATCTCCTATGAACTGTTTTATAGTGTGGTAATGGGGGTACTTGTTCAGCATTCTGATAACTCTAAGAAACTCACTGTCAGTAATAAAGGGCTTTTTAAAAAATACACCATGTAAAAATTTCAGTATTTTATTTAATAGCAAAGAGTGTCAATGCCTATAGCTGTGATTAATTTTACTCTGAGGTGAAACTGCTTTAATACTTTAAAAAATTAGTCCCCAGGCAATTGACACCCAGGAGAGTGATCTAGTAAACTTTAAGCAATGTTGGAACTAGGTAAGTTATGCCCACTTCTGATGACTACAGTGATGACTTCTTTATTCAGGCCCGGTAGTCAGATTTGCTTCTTTGTAAAGAAACTACTGAATTGACAGCACACAATAAATCATGTCTAACAACACGCTGGAAAACTGGCAAGAGACAGCTTGTACAGTGACAAATACAGCTGACAACAAGTGTACACATCTGTTTGGTCAGATTTATGAGGAATGAATGCAAACAAGAAGGCAATGTGTGCATCAGTTTTACATGAGACTTTAAAGCCGCTTTTCTTTCAGCCCAAATCACAGAAACATAAGGAATACATATTAACCCCCAAGATTTATTTATTATAAGCACAACGAGATTACAAATGGCCTGTGAAGATTAGCATTTTGATTATCAACGGCTGCTCCAAATATCTGATGAACTGATATTAGAATAGTTCTTAAACATACTGATTAAAGAGACATTGCCGAAGCTATTTTTAACACTTGCTTATATTCAGGTGTAAATCAGGTTTTGAAGCCTATTCCTAAATCTTTACATGGAAGTGGGGGGAAAGAAGGAAGAAGAAGGAAAAGAAGGAAACAAAACTTATAACATTTTTCTTTGCAACATATTCTTCTCAAGGAGACAAAGATCCAAATCACAATTTCCCTGGAAATTTACTTTTGACTTAATAAATGAATTTTGAAGGAAGGTCAAGAGATTCAAACTCTCCTAATTAGTTGCTCAAGTAGCATGTGCAATAATCAAGGTGCCCTCTGATAATATATCATACATCTTGACTGCAATTGCCAAGGACCCTTCTGTATTCAATCTAGTAATGATTCAGACTTCAACTTAAGGAATGCAAAGCACTAATTTTCTTCCTTTCCCAAAGTAAATTTGTGCCTGAGGCAGCATAAACCATGCTTAGGGCAAGTGGCCTAAAAGAAGTCCTCCACTCATTTTATTCAAGTAAGCATTTAGAAGTAGAGCAGTCATCTAATAGTTTGACATTTCAATAATTATTCTTACTAACTAGGTGCTAAGTTCTACTATTTCAACATTTCAATGCTGGTGAAAAATTTTGTCTTTTCTAAGGGCACTCTGATCACTATTGCACCTAACTGACCACTACCACCACTTAAGTTACTTTATCTGCTTCAAGGTCATTTCCAGGTTTTATTATCCATCCTGATTATTTCATTATTGCAAATAGATTCTTCCCCTCTCCTCTATGGAAGAGACAGATGGTTCTAGGTTTCTTGCTTTGTTTTCAGACTTTTAGAACTGCATTTCATCTGTATTTGGCAAGATGCTGGTGATCACATGAATAGGAATTAGGGAAGGAATCTGAGGCTAATGAACCACTTTGATTGGTTCATCCTTCCATCTGACAAAAATAGGGGAAACCGTGATGGTGATTATACCTGATGGCAAGTCTGAACTCTTCCCACGCACATTCAGTTCTAAGCTCTGTAAGCCCTGTTTCAGGATCATAGCCATAGTCTTCCCACAGCCCCAACTTATTCTCCAGGGACACATATCCACCAGTAGTAATTCACAGCTATTATTTCCACTGAGCTGCTGGCACTTTTCTTGAAGTAATGAAACCTTGTCTTAATGACCCAAACATACCTGAAATGTCAAAGGGGTCACTCATGCTCTCAATATATTTAATTTTAAAAAGAAAAACTTCACTAATCATAGATTAGGGCTAGATAAGTCCTTTATTTCTTTTACTTCTTCTCCAGTAATTCATCCTGGTGTCAAAATCAATCATTAGAAAATTTTAAAAAGTCATATTCTGGAATTCCACATACGTAAGAAATATTAAAAGTGTTCAAGGAAGACTAGTATCTCTGTTGTGAGGGCTTGCCAAGCTTTCTTTCAGGGATTTTCATCCACCTTTACTATCGCTAAACTTCCAGGAAGCTATAGCATGCTCAGCTGTTACAACTCAAGTAAAACTTTCTCTGTAGAGGAACTAAATCAAGAGTTAGGGGAATATCTACCCCAAGCATGTGAAGGCTTCCCTCAGTAGAATAGATGAGAATAATTTATATTCCAGTGGCCATGAAGACAAGTAGGCACTGGGAACACTCAAGAGTTGGTCAGATATCAAAATGCTAAGGTTATTCACTGCATCCTGGACCATCTCTGTTCATTTGACTTTTGAACTGCCACTGGACTTTAATGACTCTAGAAGAGAGAATGAGGATGATGATTTTGTGCAACTCTACCTCATCTAAATCTAATTCACACACTAGTCAAGATATTATCTTATGATGTCATTGGTCCTCTTCAAAAACGAAGAAGGAACAACAACTAGCTGCCATTCCACCCAACAGAAAAGGGGGGGGGGGCGGGAAGCAAAGAAAGAAAAGAAAAAGAAAAAAGAGAAAAAACAAATTTATGAGAGAATATGGAGAAGAAAAAAATTCTTTACCATTGACATGTGCCTTTTGGTTTACACAAATTTTACGGCTATCTATTCTTTTTCTCTTTTATAAATAATTCTCAATAATGCATCTGTCACTAGTGCTTTAGTCAGACTCATGGCCTGCTTGTAAATAACTGTTTCTATAGATTACAGCATACTCCAATCCATTCAATGTCAATAGCCATATTAATTTTAAAAATGTAGGTGAGGAATGGAGATAGAAAGCTGTGCTGGGCCTACCTAAAAGTTAATTGTGAAGAATAGAACAAAAAATATGAAAGCATAAATATTTAGTATGACTAGCAATATATAATATAGCCTTTTCTATCTTGAATATTGATTCTAGAGCTAAATAAACAAATCATCAATTACCTCTAAGTTTCTATTTTCTGATATTGACAATTTATCAGGAATTTAATCAGGAGGTGGCATTTTAAGAATTAGAAGGTCTCTATAAAGATTAAAATAGGTTTCTTCAATTTCATAGGACTTCATTATTCTAAAAATCTTAGATGTTTCTACAACTTGAACAATCTTCTCTACATTCTCCATGATAGATGCTGACTCATCTTTCCAAATTTATCTCTGATATTTCTTAGACCCTGCTGACTCCTTTTGCTTTATCAAGGTGGAAGCCAGACACACTATTTCTAGAAATCTTATTAATCCCTACCCCAGAGATGCTATTCTTCTCTTTCTATAGGTTTTTTTTTCTGTTTTCTTTCATTAAAAGTGTAAATTGTCTGCTTAGCACTGTGTCTGATACTTAATAAATACTTTATAAACAATTTATGCTTTCTTTCTCTCAACTTCCTAATTCTTAGATTCCTTAGTTACATTTTGTTATGGGTCCATGTCATTCTTTGTCTCTTCTACAGAAAGAAACCCCAAAATTTGAATAAATTTACCATCCATTTACTAGACCCAATCTCAGAAGAACTAACCTCAACTGACTCTCGAGAGCCTTCATAAACTAGCCTCCATACCAAACCTCTTCCAATCTGCTTACATTTTATTCCCAGTACAATGAAATTGGCCTCCTTGTTATCCTTCAAACTTCTTTCTGCTCTGCTTTCTCTGACTGTTCCCCAAACCTGGAATGTTCTTCCTCCTTGTCTCTATATATTGCCTTCTCTGACTTTCTTTTAGTCCCAACTAAAATTTTGTCTTCCAGAAGTCTTTCCCCAAATTCCTTCATTCTAGTCCATTTCTGCTGTCAATTATTCATTATTTATACTGTATAAAGCTTATTTGTACTTTTGTTTGTTTAATGCATTTTCCATTATATTAAGGGGTCTTTGAAGACAGAGAGACTATAATTTACCTCTTTTGTGTCCCCAGCATTTAGCACAGGGCTTGATATATAGTATATTACTTAATAAATGCTTAATGATTGACTGAGCAAACACATAAAACACCTACCACTCCCTCTCTTACAATTATTCCTAGCTCCTAGTAATCATTGCCTCTTTTAGTTAATAACAACCATCTCAGAAGGATTCCATCTAGATTCTTTTCTTAGTAATCTCTATTGAAGATATTATCAGCTCTCTTAAAAATGCTTTGTTGATATTTTGATATTATTATATTGATATTAAAATGTTACATTGGCATTTTAATTTATATTTATAAATATCTATGGATGTTATTTACTGATATTGATATTAAAATATTTTATTGATACAATAGCATCCTATGTATCTTCTCTTTTCTCCCTCCCTCCCTGATAGTCATTCCATTTAACAGATAATATTTTTAGAGAGAAAAAAAGAAAATCAGCAGAACTCATCAGTATATTGAAAAAGTCCAGAAACACACAATATGTAATACCTGTGGACATTCCACATCCACAAAGGATTAAATTAGGAATATCTTCTCATATTTCTTCGAGTTCCACTTGATATTTATAATTTTGCTTTACTTACTTTTGTTTTTTGAAGTGTCACTAATATTTACATTGTTGTGGTTATTATTAATATATATACATATATGTATTTCATATATATGCTGTTTTGGGGGTTCTGCTTATTTCATTCTGCATCAATTCATGTATATCTTTCTATGCTCCTCAGTTTCATAACATGATTTGTTATAGTGCAGTGATATTTCATTATATTCACATGCCACTATTTTTTTAGTTAGTCCTCAATTGATGGATACTTTTTTTATTTCAAATTGTTAGGTATACCCCAAAATGAAACTGATATTATTTTGGACTATATGGGGATCTTTATTATCTATGACTTTGTTGGCATATGAATCTATTAACAGAGTGACTGGTTCAAAGGACATGGGTGTTTTAAACACTTTATTCACATAATTCCAAATTACTTTCCAAAATGGTTGTATAAACTTACATTTCCACCGACAATGTATTTAAAATGTCTTTCTATTTTCCCACTAGTCTCCAACACTAGCTGCTATGATTTTTGTCATTTGTTTCCTTTTGCAAGGGGTGAGGTAAAACATTGGTGTTATTTTGATTTGCATTTTTCTTAATATATTGTAAATACTTAATATAATTGTGAATACTTTGCAGTTATTTTGAGAACGATTTGGTTCATATCTCTTGATCAGATAGATAGATAGGTATGGTGATATGTGCATTTTATATATATATATTTATACACATACACACATATATACATACACATATACACACATATTTATACATATAGATATATTTAGGCATGTGTAGATATGTAGATAAAAACAATATATTATATTTTGGAGAACAAATTCCCATCAGGGAAATTTGATACAAAGATTTTTCCCCCATTCATCTATTTTCCTTCTTATCCTAGATGCAGTAATGTTGTTTAAGCAGAAGCTTCTCAGCCTCAAGCAATTAAGCTTATTTTTCATAATTTTCTCTATTTCTTATTTGGTTAAGAATATATATCTTGGCTTCTTAGCTGTGACCCTGGGCAAGTCACTTAACCTCAATTACCTCAGGGAGGGAAAGAATATACATATTGGTGCAGCTAGTTGGTGTGGTGGATGAAGCATCAGCCCTGAAGTCAGGAAGACCTGAGTTCAAATCTGCCTTCAGACACTTAACACTTCCTAACTGTATGATCCTGGGCAAGTTATTTGACCCCATTGCCTCAGCAATTGATCTATACCTGTGAAAGGTCTATATTATCTTTTCCTCTTTTATTTTATTTTTATCTTTTTAAAAAAATATTTTATTTTATTTTATAATAACTTTATATTGACAGAATCCATGCCAGGATAATTTTTTTTACAACATTATCCCTTGCATTCACTTCTGTTCCGATTTTTTCCCCTCCCTCCCTCCACCCTCTCCCCTAAATGGCAAGCAGTCCTATATATGTTAGATATGTTGCAGTATATCCTAGATACAATATATGTTTGCAGAGTCGAACAGTTCTCTTGTTGCACAGGGAGAATTGGATTCAGAAGATAAAAATAACCCGGGAAGAAAAACAAAAATGCAAATAGTTCACATTCATTTCCCAGTGTTCTTTCTTTGGGTGTAGCTGCTTCTGTCCATCATTTATCAATTGAAACTGAGTTAAGGCTCTTTGTCAAAGAAATCCACTTCCATCAGAATACATCCTCATCTCTTTTATTTTTTATATTATGATCTATAACACTGAGGTCACATATTCATTCAGAACATATTTTAGAGGTGGTATCAGGTATAGGTCCAAGCTTATTTTCTGCCAAAACACTTTCTAATATTCAAAGAAAGTTTTATAGAATATGGATTTTTTGCCTAGTTAACTTTTATTTCCCACTTTATCAAACATTGGCTTACTTGAGTTTTATTGTTTCCAAATCTCCAAATAAACAGATCCCAAATATTGTCAAATCTGTTCACAGATCTTTGTCTATATGCTTTAATCAATACCAGATATTTTTTATGCTTCACAATATATTTTGAAATCTAAAAGTACTATCTCACCTTCATTCAGATCTTTTGTTTCCCCAAATACTGTCAGAAGCTCTTTCATAATCCAGTTCTTTGTGACATATACAGAATAGAGTTCTAATGTTGATTGAAGGTTACTATGGCCCACCTGTGGACCTCTTACTCAAAGAATATGTAGGCTAATGTCATTTCATAGATGAAAACCAACACAATTCTATATCAAAAAAGTAAGTAAAGATTTCAAGGACACCTTTATGATTCATGATTATGGGTAAAGCAATAGTTTGTGCAGCCTGTGTTGATTACTCTGGAACTAGATAGAAGAATAAGGACAAAAAGCCAGGGAATATTATATCAACAACTTTAATGGAAGTGCATCAGAGTCCTCAGAATAAAAAAAAATACACTCAATAATGTTTGCTTTTGTAATTTTATAGAACTATAGAATATCATGGCTATAAGAGATCTTAAAGATCACCTTGTTCTGCATACTCATTTTCCAAAGAGGTAACTGAGGCTCAGAAAGGGGACCGTGCTTCAGGGTCATACATAAAATAAATGGTAATTTCCATCCTCAAAATTTATCCTCATTTAAAAGTGTTGAAAATTTTCAACGGTACCATGAAAAATGGTTTTTGTTTTACTATCAAAATTTTATTGAAAGGTTCTTTAAAATTGTCAAGTTATTGATGGTTTTGTTCAATTACTTTTATTTTTGTTTAACTAGAACCAGTGGAGGCTCTATAAAACCAAAGTTAGATTGGATCTGGTCAATGACCAATCTGGCATTTGGCACTATGGAATGATTCCAAAATTACCAACAAATCCATTCACCTATTGATTCATTCATAATCATTTTTACATGATGGGGAGGCAGTATGATATAAAAGAAAGAATATTGAATTTGAAATCAGAGGTTAAATAGAAAGGAAGGAAATAAGGATTTATTAAGTGTTCACTATGTTTTGGTAACTGTGATGAGTATTTTTACAAATATTATCCTATTTGACCATTACAACTATATGAGGTAAATGCTAAGGTAAATGTTACCTTTTTTTTTTCATTTTATAATTAAGGAAACTGAGGTAAAAGTTAAGTATGTTACCCAGAACTCACATTTTTTTTCAAGTTTAAGGCCACATTTGAATTTGTTTTCCTGATGCCAAGTCAAGATTTCTATCTACTGCACCATCAGCTGGACCTTAGAGAACCTGAATATTTACCTTTACTTACCATCTGAAAGATTTCCATGGGACTAGGTTTCCTTAATTATAAAATAAGGAGGTTGGACTAGATGCATGAGGGGCTCTCATTTTTAAATGAACAATCCTATATTTAGTGAGTACATATTATGAGCATAATACTTTACTAAGGAAAGGGAGAACATGTGAAAATAATGAAGTAATTATCCCTGCCTTCATATAGTTCATAGAAGAGGTATAGCATAATATGAAATGTCATATAAATAGATTTTAGAATAGCTTAAAATATGTTGAAAAGTGTAAAAGAGGTATAAAATACTATTGAAACTAGAGAAATAAAATATAATTTCTAAATGGTGAATTAAGAAAGATTTCTTGGAGTAACTGGTGTCTTGGAAGTTAAGACTATAACTATTTTAAGAAGCTAAGAATTGTGGGAAAGTAGGGGATGGAAAGGGTAGAGTATTGAAGAATATTTAGGGCATAGAGCATGTTATTAACAAAAGCATGCATTCCTAGGACAGTAAGGGACATAGATTAGTGATAATATTGAATAATATTAATGAATAATATTGTAGAAAATAATTTAGTACAGCAAACATGGAAATCAGAAGAATGTGATTAAGCTAGAAAGTTGGGAATATATAATATTATGGAAATCTTTGAATACCAGGCAAAAGAGTTTGGTGTTCATATTTATTTCATCAATAATTTCATCAATAATAATAAATAATTTCATATATTTTTGGAGTCTCTGATTTCCTACTTAATTATCCTTTATTTTAAGGATTTTCTAGGGCAGAATCTCACATCATAGCTCATCATGAATATGTTTTATATTTTACCAGACAAAGTTTTTTTAATGAAGAAGCAGTGTAAATTAAGTAATAATGTAGCATTCTCTTATTCAGTTTTGATTGCATTTTCCCACAAATATTTAACATTCATTGGACAGAAAAGATGTCCACAAAAGCCCTAAGTTAAACATCTACAAATAAGGAATTCCATACACAGAAAATACATATAGTCAGGGTACATACATGCAAAGTTAACTCATGACTATCAATACTGAAAAAAAAAATAAATTAAACAAAACAAACAAAAAAGAAGTGATATTTTCTTCTGATGACAAAATCTCTGTCAAGGATTCATTCTCTGCTTATCTCCATGATATATTGCCTTCTGCTCTTCACCAGTGGGGCATTAGTTTTCGTTTCAACTATTCATCAACTTTAACTCTTTTTATCCTATGCAAAACCCACTGAGTGTAAAGTACAGGCTAGCTCCCTGGAGGGCTTCAGGGTCAGCCAGAGTCAGGATAAATTAAAGTTCTTGGTCTTTAGTGGGAGAAGTGAAGGAGGCAGACAAACTGCCACGAGGCTTGCCAAAGATATCTCGCCAAAGATATCTCCTGGATTTTGGAGTCCTGAGTCCAGCCTCTCTCCTCCTCATCCTGCCACCAAGTGACTCTCTGGCCCCTCTCTTTCTGTCCTCCAATCCTTGCCTCTGATTATCTTAATACCAAACATTCAGCAAGCACCCAACAGTGAGAAGAGTCATTTATCCAAACATATGCTAATAGAGTGATTGTCTCACATTGAATAGGTAATTATCCTTAAGTGGTGGATTGTCTGATTCAAATATACTTTTGGAGTTTCAGCCCTCTACAACTGGGGAAATTGTGGTTATCACTTTTTCACTGGTTCTTATAGCTACCTTTATCATCCAGGTGAAGGAGGTGCCATGGTGCTTTTTCTCCTGAGAAGAAAAGCTATGTCTCTTCTTGGTCATTTTTAAATACAAAATTAAGAAATATAGAACAGAAAAAGGAAGATTACATGTGAAACTGTAAATACCCATCACATGCAGCTTTTTAAAAATATATATATATATTAATTTTATCACGGTAATATCAACATTGCTCTTGTCTTCTAGTGATGATTGCTTTTATTATACTATATTTACTGTACATATATATGTATATATATATAGTATCTATATATGTGTATATTACATTAGTATATATATGCATATAGACTACATTCGTAGTGTATATTACTACATTTTCATGTAGTATAAAATTAGAACATATACATACATATGTGTATATATATGTGTGTGTACACACATACTACATTAATATATATATATGTATGTGTATGTGTGTATGTATGTGTGTTTGTGTGTGTGTGTGTGTGTGTGTGTGTATGTGTATTGCTGGACCCTTTATAACTCAATGCTTTTTCATTTTTTTCTAGGGGTTATTTGGGTTCCTTCAGATTATTATTTTTTTTTATTAATTTGTCTACTTCTATTAAGTATTCCTTTGCTATTTTATTAGTAAAGCATTGATCCAGAAATTAACTTAGGTTATTTTG
The DNA here is from genome assembly GCF_016432865.1 of Antechinus flavipes. Classification (NCBI taxonomy): domain Eukaryota; kingdom Metazoa; phylum Chordata; class Mammalia; order Dasyuromorphia; family Dasyuridae; genus Antechinus; species Antechinus flavipes. Next base: position 239,500,633 of record NC_067398.1, read on the forward strand.
TAGCTATAGTTCAGGCAACTTTGTCAGCTGATTCTTTAATTAGATAGAATCTTTCTGTGCTTTGAATTCTTGTCATGACTTCAGGGTCATCTGTAATTCAATTCATTTACCTGAGAGGCAATGATTAGTAAGCCTTTCTCTTTTAACAAAACCCACAGAACTCAAAATTCTTAATTGTTATTCTCAATGAATAGCTGTGAAGCTTGCTTCAGAGATGCTCTCAGCTATCCAATAACTACAAGGATCTTTTCTTCTTAGCCAGGATGTACAAGACTGTGCAGAAACTTGTGATAAAATCAGATTGCTCTACCTCATTCCATTGTTACATAGCTAATCAGTGGCAAGGCTCCCCCTTCCCAGCCCCCATCTCTTCATACTGAAAACAATGCTTGTGTGCTTGCTTTCTGTTTATGGAATATAGATTATTTCTTTCCCAGACTAACTACTGATCTTTTTGTTTAAAAGTCAAAGTATCAGCAAGTATTTTGTTCAATTATATCAGTATCTGTCCAACAATCACATTGATGGTTTTCTTGTTGGCCCTTTTGAATCTCATTCAGAACTCTAAATGACAATTTTGGTATCCAGAGCAAGCAACATTAAGCTCAACTGATGGAAACAGTTTAAAATATATCCTGGATAAATAACATAAATTGTGCCTTTAAAAAAGTGCAATTACTGTTGTGAAAATAGTTTAAGAAGAATTTGATTAATCAACTGGATATTAGTTATTCTAATGTCTAGTTTCTATGTCTTTAAGGTAGACATATGTTTAATTTTAATGCCTTTGAAATTTCATTGTCCTGGACCAAAACTCTGTTTGGCTACACTTTTCTTATAGTTTTAGGATAGGCCAAGAAAATTTGGGTTGAATTTTGCATCATAACTTTTAGTAGATCCAATTAAATGTATGAGATATTTTATAATGTCTTTTAAATTACATAAATTCAGGTCAGTCAATTCAGTCATTTCCTATCTGATCAATTTTAAAGGACCTTCTGTGGTCTTCTTTTTTAATATCTTCTCAGGGATAATTTTACCAAAAGGCCTCTAGCCCCCTCCTCATCAATGATTTTATACATCAAAGTTTGAGCAAGTATACTTGGTAGAGATCTTAACATCATCCTTCTTCAAATCTGTGGAAAGATAATATTTGTATTAATTTTTTTTTTTGGAATACATAACTAAATATGGCATCTTATGGGCAAACTGTCAGCAGTAGCACTTGAATATAGTTTCTCATCTCCACTCTTGCAGTAAATATTGTTTTTGTTCAGTCATTTCCATCATGACCAAAATTTCATTACTCCATTTTTATTTCCTTGGCAAATATAATAGACTTAACATTTCCTTCTTCTCCTCATTTTACAGATGAGGAAACTGAGGCAAAAAAGGATACGTGACTTGCTTAGGTCACACATCAAGTAAGTGTCTGAGGCTAGATTTGAACTCAAAAAGATGAGTTTTCCTAAATCCAGACCTGTTACTCTACGTACTGTACCATCTAGCTGCCTGCAGTAAATATGAAAGTAGTCCCTATCCAAAGAACAAATGGCCACAAGTTAAAGATTACTGGATAAGAAAAGATTCTTACCTTTGGGATTTTTAATGTTGGTTCCTAATCATTCTTATTGGTCTAATTTAAAGAGAACTTTTATACCTTAATACAAAAATCCCAAATTATAAATATTATTTATAATAATTGCTTCAATAAAGACTCCAGATTAAGACAGTAGGCATTAAAAAAAAGGCAATTAAAAACAATCTCACTAGAATGCACCAAAAAAAGAATTTCTTCTACTGGACTTTTAATATTTTTAGCTTTAATTTTTATTATATAATCCTAACACCTACTTCCTGTTTCTCTTATATGTATTTAGCTAGTTTTTTAAAAAACAATATTTACTCAAATGCCATGTTTTACATAATTACTATAATTATACCTAAGTACATAATTAGTATAAATACATATAATTACATTATTATAATATGCAATGATCTTGCTTTTATTTAAGCCTTTTCAAAGTTTAGAGGCAAAATCTATATACTGGGAAAGCACATTAGACAATTATTGACATTTGAAATTTTGGTCTTTAAACTGATCCAACAAAATGTCTCAACTGGCTTGTGTGTAAGTCCTTGGACCAAGACATCTAGGTTGTTTTGAAACATTCCATGGTAGAAATATCTGGATAAAAATCTAGTTTCCTTTTCCTTCTTTTAATTTTAGTAGATCAGTAAAATAAAGAGATTTGTATTCAGATGTAAAACATGACGTTGGTTGCAAATTTCATTCTGTTAAAAATTAATAAAGCTGTAATGAATAGTGTGATTAAAAAATAATGGCCTTTCATTGACCCACACATGACACCATACACCAAGATAAGGTCAAAATGAATTCATGATCTAGACATAAAAAATGTGATTATAAATAAATTAGAAGAACCCAGGATAGTTTACCTGTCAGACCTATGGAGGAGGAAGGAATTTGTGACCAAAGAAGACCTAGAGATCATTATTGATCACAAAATAGAAAATTTTGATTACATTAAGTTAAAAAGTTTTTGTACAAACAAAACTAATTAGACAAGATTAGAAGGGAAGCAATAAATTGGGAAAACATTTTTTCAGACAAAGGTTCTGATTAAGACCTCATTTCCAAAACATATAGAGAACTGACTCAAATTTATAAGAAATCAAGCTATTCTCCAACTGATTGTAAATGTTCAAAGGATATGAACAAATTTCAGATGAAGAAATTGAAACTGTTTCTAGTCATATGAAAAGATGCTCCAAATCATTATTGATCAGAGAAATGCAAATTAAGACAACTACACACCTCTTAGATTGGCTAAGATGACAGGATAAGATAATGCTGAAGGTTGGAGGGGATATGGGAAAACTGGGACACTGATACATAGTTGGTAGAATTGTGAATGATTCCAACCATCCTGGAGAGAAATTTGGAACTATGCTCAAAAGGTTATTAAACTGATCCAGAAGTGTTACTACTGGGCTTATATTCCAAAGAGATCTTAAAGAAGGGAAAGGGGCCCACATGTGCAAAAATGTTTGTGGCAGCCCTTTTTGTAGTGCCTAGAAACTAGAAATTGAATGTATGCTCATCAGTTGGAGAATGGCTGAATAAATTGTGGTATATGAATGTTATAGAATATTATTGTTCTGTAAGAAATGACCAGTAGGATGATTTCAGAAAGGCCTGGAGAAACTTACATGAACTGATGCTGAGTGAAATGAGCAAAACCATGAAATCATTATATTCTTCAACAACAATACTATATGATGATCAATTCTGATGGACATGGCTCTCTTCAACAATGAGATGAACCAAATCAGTTCCAATTGTTCAGTAATGAAGAGAACCAGTTACACCCAGTGAAAGAGTTATGGGAAATGAGTATGAATCGCAACATAGCATTTCCACTCCTTCTGTTATTGTCTGCTTCCATTTTTGTTATTTTTACCTTTTTTTTTTTTTTACCTTATTGCCTTATTATTATTTTATATTACCTTATTTCTAAGTCCGATTTTTTTCTGGTGCAGCAAAATAACTATATAAATATGTATGCATATATTGCATTTAACATATACTTTAACATATTTAACATGTATTAGATTACCTCCAATCTAGGGTGGGGGGAAGGAAAGGGAAAGTTGGAACAGAAGGTTTTGCAAGGGTCAATGTTGAAAAATTACCCATACATATGTTTTGTAGATAAAAAGCTATAATAATATAATAATAGTAATAGCCTTTGATGAAAATGTTACATTCCCCTTAATTGTCTGGTGCTATCAGATATAATAATAATAATAACAACTTCAATTTTTAATCCTTATGTAGATAAAGGATAATATTCAGTAAAAATGATAATATTCCACCCTGAAGAAATGTAATCTTTTTCTTGTTGCCCTTGCCATGTCTAGTCTTTATAAAACTAGTTGGTATCTTTTCACTAAAAATCATTTCACTCCATTCTTTCAGTCCTATAATAAACCGTAATTAATCTTCCATATTAAATTGAATTTCTGTCTGACTGACTTTCCACACCTTTTATAATCTATTTCTTCCCTCTGTTTCCTTATCAATACTAAACATGGATTCTGGACAGCATGTATAGTTTCAGACAAGATCATCATCATACTTTCACAGTACTTTTTTTTTTCTCTTCTCCCACAATATGACTTTATCTCAGGTGTCTTGCATGGATGAAAAGGAGTTCTTTTTCATTTCTGCCAAGATGAACTTCATAGCATCTCTTCAAGAAACCTTTATTTTATGAAACTAGCCCTTTTTGAACCATTAGCATTGCTTCATGCCTACTCTTTTCCTTCACATTCATTATTTTATTTACAATGTCTATATACTTCTCTTTATTATCCTGATAGTTTGAAATTAATCCTACTTAGGACAAGAAATATGTGTGTGTGTGTGTGTGTGTGTGTGTGTGTGTGTGTGTGTGTTAATATTAATTAACAACCTTTTTTTTCCAGAATGTATTGGATCTAGCTTGTAAAAGTTCAGGAGACCTCTTAGTTAAATTTTCTGAGTAAAAATGTATATCTTAAAAATAACCAAATACTATAAATCGGGCTCAATTTGTTTTAATCTTGATGATTGTCTAGAGATAAGAAACCAATGGAGAAATTTAACAATATATACTATATTTAGAAGTTTGTTGTGCTACATTTCTTTTTTCAGAGAGCTGGTTCTCAAATATTTATGAGTACACCCTTGTAAAACTAAAGTGCTTAAATCCTATGAGATACAATAGAAAAGGATCCTGGATTTTGAATCAGGATACAAATTTGAATTTTTTTTTTCCTGCCACTCATTTGTAAAAGTGAGGAAATTAGTTTAGGCAACTCACAAAATATCTTCCAGCCCAAGTTTATGATAATATAATTCAGAGTTTCTTAAATTAACATTCATGGATCCCCAAGAAGGTCAATGAATTTGGATAGGGAAAAAAAAACATTATTTTAACTAACTTATAGCTAAAATCTATCATTTCCCTCCATTATGAATATAGACAATAAATGTTATTCCGAGAAGCGGACTAAATAATATAAAAATTAAAAAAATTCATGTTATAATTTCCATTTTCCCCAATTTTTAAAATTAGACCTCTAGTGTCATTCTACCTGTACAAATTTTCATCTGTTTTATGACCTACAATTTTAGAGAAATTTCTGAGGTACTGAGAAGTTAAGTAAATTAACCAGTCTAATATAAACAGTATATGTCATATGAGTCTTTAACCAGTCATCCTGACTCCATAGACAGTTTTCCATCCATTATATCATGTAACTGCATATGATACAGTTGGCAAAACTGTCTAAAGAAAGATGTTCAGAAACATTTAATTAAAATGAATCTGTAGTGTGTAAATTCATACTGACTGATAAACCCACTCAATTCCCAATCCTTGCAACCAGGTCTTGGATATAAAAGATACATTCAAGAGAGCTGGTTGAGATACACTTCTGGGCAAAATGTTCATGAACATATATCTAGGAAATTTCAGAGACAGTATTTGAAGCTAAGACTTCCTGGCAGTAAGTCCAATATTCCATTCACTACTCCAAGCTTCCTTTACAAGAATAAGAAATGGAACTATGATTTAATTAATTTAGGAAACTCCCAGGTGAGGAAAATTCTTCTACATGCTAGCACTGTCTCTCCAACTAAAGTCTTAGTTCTTTGAGAAAATCTTCATATCAATCTCAGCACTCTGTTCTCTTCTCCTGCTCAATGGAACTTTGGAATCTGTCTCTAGAATGCAAGCTTATACATCTTTATCCTGTCTAGAACTAGTTTTCTATACTTCCCCTGCCCCTACCACTCTACACAAGGAAACCATTTTCCCTTCCCATTCACCTTCAAGTCACTATTGCTCCCCTTTAATGAATTGTCATCCCCCATTAAAATACAAGATTCTTGAATTCAAGGAATGTTATGCTTGTCTAGATCTAAATTACCCATGTTTTGTGTTAAATAATAATTATCTAATAAATGTTCCATAATCTATTTGTCTGTTTATTGTTTATCTATCTATCTGGGTATCTATCTATCATCTACTGAATTGTAATTTACATCCAGCACTAGAACTAATGGAACTGTTCATGGTAGTACAGTAACTTGTCTTAGAAGTACTTAATGAATCCAGGTGTTTGTAGTTTTAAGGCCTGTTCTCTATCAACTACAGAACACTACCCTTTTGCCTCTAAACGTCAGTAAAAAAACTGAACATATCATCACTCCTCTATTAACGTTCTTCTCCCCTGTCTTATCATAATAGAGTTTACTCTTGGTTTTTGAAAACTATACTGAGAGAGTACAAATCTGGTTTGTCCAAAACTCTGTAAAAACTCCAGTCAGGAGCATAGCAATTCACTGAACTTCTTTTGTATGAAAATTGTCCTAATGATAGGATATCACTAGAGGGTTGATTACCAAGTGATATATTTGTTTTGGGCTATGGAGATTCAGGTATTTTTCTCTTTGCTTCTCTTCCCTTCTCTTTTTTCTTCCTTTCCTCTCTCTTCCCCTCTGTTACCACCCCCCTTTCTTCTTTTTCTTCCTATATTCTCATGTTCTCTCCTTTCCTTTTTTTCTCCCAATTCCCCTCCCTTCCCTACTTTCCCTCCTCTTCCTTCCTTTCTTTTTCTTCCCTTCCCCTTCTATTTCCTATCCTGTCCTTCTCTTTTATTCTTCTCCTCCTCAAAGGAAAAAAGAGACATATATTTCCTTTAAAAATAATACTTATTTTTTGTAAAAGTCCTTTATTAATTTATTAAGAGGGTGAGATCAGCATTGGTAAAGGAACACAAGCTAATCTTTGACATATGGAAGAAAATGTAAAAAAAAATAATATTTTAGGTTCCAGAATTATGGGTAATAACTTAACCTAAGAATTTGGTAACTAGTTTTGGAGTTTCTCTTTTTTGAAAGGGAAAATGAATGGATTTTTCCTCAGTCAGATACATGGTACAAAATGAAGACATTTCATTGTGACAGGTTATGTGCAGTATATTTAAACTGTGAATTGGATCAACTTGGCTTTGTTTCATATGTGCAATTAGCTTCCATTTCCAAATATGTCAAATAATCAAGAGTGCCAAGATTGCACTTAGAAACCTGCTCTGTAGTGAAGAGTAAGAACTTTTATAGCATTAATTCCTATAGAAAGAGCAAACTTCATAATAAAGAGCTAATTCTCCAACTCCTTTTATTTTAGCTAGGGCTGCAGAGGGAGTGAGAATGTCATCAGGGCAATGCTAATTACTCTAATAATCCTACTAAGTACAATGATATATAAACATTCTAATGAAACTCAAGCATACATTAAAATTTGAAAGGAAATATTTTTATCATATTAAAGAGAAAAAAAACAAGCTGTTATTTTTAAAGACTTTTGTCTTATTTCATTTCAAAAACTCCTTTATAGTCCTATGTAAAACTAATGGACTTGTTGGAAGTGATTGGCATGAAGTTTATGAATTTTACAAATTTATGGATACACACAAAGAGTTTTGAGTCATTCACCAGAAAGACAAGCACAATTCATATATACATATATGCCCATTATGAGAAATAGTTTTCTCTATGGTAGTTTTTTAATACCTATTTTATTTGGGGCCTTAATTCAAACCTCATAGATTTGGAGCTAAAAGGGACCTTAAAGGCCATTTAATAAAAACGCTTTATTTTACATGTGAGCAAGTTGTTGCTGAAAAGGGATACAGAATTTGGTTGAGATCATGAAATAGTAGATCCAGAATTTGAACTCACAATCTCTGAATCCAAATTCCCTTTATTTTCCCCTACACCCTTTTGCCTCTTGGTAATTGAAAACTTTTGACTGAAGTTAGAAGCTGAAAGAAAATGTGGCTCAGTTGAAAAAAGGCTTCCTCCCCCTCCCTATTTCTCCACTTGAAAATTCATTCTACTAAAAACAACAGTACCAAGAAACAATTTTTAAGCCATTCTTCATGATGTAGACATATCATCAACACAGGAATTGCCATTTAGAGGTGATAATGAAGCCTCTGTTTTCACACAATGGGAGTTATTTTCGTATTCTTTCCTCAGCTACTTGCTGTTTCTGGCAGTTCATATTATCAGATAAGCTAATGCTGAATGTGGAATATCATCCCCATCTTTTATATCTAGCCAATGAAGAAATGATTAAGTAAGAAATGAAAGAATCTGCTAAGGATGATTTTTTTTTCTAATACACCTAAGAAGTTGATTTAAATATTTCTCCTCATCATATTCAATCCATCTCCATATCCAGATCTTTAATATTTATTCATTTTCAAAAACTATACCACATAGTTCATTGACATTATGTGACCCAAAAACTTCTTCCCATGGCACATGTATCTATCTCTAATTTTTAATTGTTTTGGGTTGAGTAATACAAAGAAGTGCTCCATTTCTCTCTACTCTGATGTCAGGAATTACTTTAAAGAACCTTAATTAGTTTTCTAAAAAGAACCTGGTGAAAAAAAAAGTTCCTCTTCCCTCATTTGTGTGATCTAATCCCATCAATATGGGATGACTATAAAATAATAGCAATATTGTTTAAGCAAATATTTCAAACCTTAGAGTTCCAAATTACTGATATTGTTGAAAGCAATTATCTTGAAAGCTTATGAAATACATTCGATAAAAAAGAGGATGAAACATTATGAAATAACTGAAAGAACATTTATTTGAATGTAAAAGAAGATTCTACTACCTACTCTGCTATTTAATAATTACTAGTATTTATAGTGCTCTAAGGATTGCAAAGTCTTTTGCACAATTAACTCATTTTGTTCTCACAAAAACCTTAGGAGGTAGATGATATTATTATCCCCATTTTACAATTGAGGAAAGTGAGAAAGACAGAAAGTAAATAACTTCCCCAGTGTCTCACAACTGTTAAATGTCTGAGGCCTGATTTGAACAGAAGTCTTCTAGATTCCACGTACAGAGATGTTAAATCTAAAGTTATAATCCCATGATACTAAGACATCTCACAATTTGGAAATCATGAAGAAATAAAATTTCATCTCTCAAGAAAATGCTAATGGATAAGTTTCAATATATTTCAAAGTGATAGTTTCTTTAAAAGAAGTGTCAGAACATCTAGGATAGCTACTTTGAAGGAAAAAAATAATCTTTAACTATTTAATTTCTGGAATGTGTTTAGACAAGTCACCTACCCTCTCTGAGTCTTGACTTACTTCTCTTTAAAATTAGAGGATTGTAATTCTGAAGCCCCTTCTAGTATTAATATTCTGAATTTGTTTATATATGTTGGTTAAATTCCGTATTATATTTAAATGAAATGAATATTAAGTTTTTAGTTGAAGTAAGGAAAGAAAAAAAGGAAAGAAGAGAAGAAGAAAGGAAGGAAGGAGGGAGGGAGGGATGGAGGAAAGGAGGGGAAAACAAAGAGTGGAAAGGAAGAGAAAATGAAAAGTGGGAAGGAGGGAAGAAGAAAAGAAGGAAAGAAGGAAGGCAGGAAAGGAGGAAGGAAGAAAGAGAAGGATGAAGGCAGGAAGGGAGGGAAGGAAAAGTGAAGTGAAGAAGTAAAGAGAATAGAATACAAGAGGAAAATCATACATCTTACTTTATCATCCTACCTTTTATTCTTAAGGTGTTGTATATCTTAAGATCAAAGCACTTGAGCAAGCAAAGTGATACTTAATCTAAGGAACGCATACTTTTCCCTATCTCAACAATTGTTTACTTTCATTTTGCAGTGATTGTCTTCCCCAACTAAGCATTGGTTTGCATGAGGGGAAAATTTATTAACAATAAAGTTTAGGGTAGAGGAAGAAAACACTGTACCTTAACCCCTAATCCTAGGTAAATATCTGACTGGAGTCTGGTACATGAAGAAGGACCTTTCATTGATCAAGAGATTTGAGTTTCTTAGAAAACAAATAAAATAGGAATGCAAAGTACCATTATCAAATATGCCAACTGCTTTCACCAAATACTTGTTTTCTATGCACTCAGCACTCCCATGTTTGATTCATTTTCTCACCTGAAATGTGATGAGATCCGGAAAATCTGAAGGGAAAGAATAGGATTCTTTCCATTTCTTCTGAAATGGGTCAGCAAAGTTTGTCTGTATTCATCAATATTATCTGTGGAAATTGACATAGGTGATAAGAACGCTTCTTGAAGTTAAATCATTAACATATAGTCTTTTTTAAAGGGAGTACTTAAAAACATTTTTCAATAAATCTTTAATATAAAGGTGATTGTGTTAATTTAGTTAATTATAGAAAATAGGGATTTATGGGAGGAAAGGTCTACAGGTCATTTAGTTCATCTTCTCTCAATATAAAATTAATTCATGTGCTATTTTTTGCAAGTTTAGATTTTAGGTTTTAGTGTGCTTAAAAATAATGGTACATTGAGATGGAAGCTTGGCAGCTCTATGAAGGGAAAACACAGATGAATTTAAAGTGTGACCTTCATTACTGAATCACTTTATACAGATTAATTTGCTTATGACTGGAATATTCAGAGTTGAAATGACTTCTAAACCTTACTCCTAGGAATTATTACTAGGAATTTTGATAGTGTAGTCTACTAGATGAGTCATTGTTCTAAAAATGAAGTGCCCTGAAATCTAATTTTGATTTTCTTATTTATTTGCCATAGGGCACCGAGCAAATGGTTTATTGTTGCATGCTTAATTTACCATTTTCATCTTCATTTATTTTTGAAAATGTAATGTTAGATTAAGAAAATGTCAATCAATGAACATTTGTTAATAATCTTATTTGTGTTAATAACTGCTAGATTTTGAGTATTAAAAAAAAATGAATTTTTTGTGTTCTCAAGAAGCCTTCTTTTAGGATAAACAACATGTAGATGTATAAGAATTTATAAACTATATCTAGAGTAAATAAAAGATAATTTCTAGGAGAATGTACAAGCAAGGGCAGGGAAGGGGAGAGAGGTGTATGCCAAAGAAAGGTTTCAGGGAGCAATTTGAAACAATGCCAAAAGTCTTTAAAAGTGTGCATAGCCTTTCATCCAACAGTAATTTTACTGGGTCTGTATCCCCCCCCAAAAAAAAAATCATAAAAGATAGAAAAGAAACCTCTGTATAAAAAAAAAAAAATTGTGACAGTCTTTTTTGTAGTGGCAATGAAATGAAAATTGAATGAATGCTTTTCAGTTGGAGAATAGTTAAATAAATTATGATATATAAATGTAATGAAATATTATTGTTCTGTAAGAAATGATGAACAGGGTGATTTCAGAAAAGTTTGAAAAGGCTTGAAAAGACTACATCTAATGCTACTGTGAAGTGAGAACCAAGAAAACATTGTAGACAACAAAATTATGTAGTGATCAACTGTGATAAACTTCTCTTTTCAACAATGTGGTGATTCAAGATTATTCCAGCAGACTTGTGATGGAAAATGCCATATCTATGCAGAGAAAGAATTATGGACCCTTAATATGGATCAAAGAATAATATTTTTCTCTGGTTGTTGCTGTTTGGTTACTTTTTTTTTTCCTTACTCATATTTTTGTTTTTCCCTTTTGAGTTGACCTTTCTTATGTAGCATGAAGATTATGGAAATATATTTAGAAGAATTGCACATTTAACCTATATTGGATTGTTTGCTGTCTTGGAGAAAGGGAGGGGAGACAAAGATGAAAAAAACTTTGGAGCACAATATTTTGCAAAGGTGATTGTTGAAAACTATCATTTCAATATTTGGAAAAAGAAAATACTATTTTAAAAAAGTTAAAAGGAGAAGATATTACTTAAGAAAAACTTAAAAAGAATTTGCTTCTAAGAAGCAGAGATAAAGAGAGAGTGCATTATACAAATGGAAACAGGAGATAGACTTCACCATGTGAGATATGAAGCCAGAAAGTTCGAATTGCAAGAATAAAATACAGTTGGCAAAATGTTGCCATTAATATAATGGCATAATATTAATTTATTTATTAAGCCCATTTGTTCCCTTGATGAAACTGCTAAACTGCTGGAAGAAATATTATATTCATTGTATATTTTGGGGTCTTTCACTTTCAAAATTACTTGGTACAGAATGGCAGCACTTTCTCTTTTCTCTTCCCCCTCAAATTCCCTGTGTTTCCAACAAGATGTTTTTAATTAGTATCTCCTAGACTTGTAGGAGTGGAGCCAAGATGATGGAATAAAGCCATTACCAAAAAAATCTTCAAGTACGCTAATAATTTTTAAATTATCTCACTTGGATGTGTTTTCCAGATTGGCTGTTTTTGCAATGAGGTATTTTACATTTTCTTCCATTTTTACATTTTTTTATTTGTCTGAATGATTCTTGGTCTCATATAATCATTAGCTTCCATTTGCCTCATTCTAGTTTTTAATTTAATTTTTTGATTTTCTTCAGTTAGATTTTTTTATATCTTTTTCCATTTGGTCTACCTGAAGGCCATGACCAAAAAAAAAAAAAAAAAAGTCTGGATATTATTCTACATAATCAAGAAATAAAGAGATAAATAGTCATTGAAAGAGTCTATAGATCTCACAAAGAAAACCCCAAAGGATATTGTTGCAAAATCTCAGAACTACAATATCAAGGAAAAAATACTGCAAGCTGCCAGACAAAATCAGTTCAAGCATCAAGGAACAACAGTCAACAGGGTAATCCTGATCCTGGAGATTTGATAGCAAATACAATAAAGGATCTGAAGGCCTGAAATACCATATACCGAAAGGCAAAGGATCTGGAATTACAACCAAGAATTAATTATCCAGCAAGACTAAGCATCAACTTTCAGGGGAGGTGATGGATATTCAATAAAGTAAGAAACTTTCAATCATTTCTATTATAAAAACCAAACTAAACAGAAAGTTTGATCTTCAAACACAGGATTCAAAAGAAGCATAGAAAGATCAACAGGGAGAAAATATATATTATTTAAAGGTTAAACTTGTTTATATCCCTAGATGGGAAAATGATAACTGTAACTCTTGAGAACTATATTGAGACAGTTAGAGGGAGGTATCACATGAACAGAGGCTGTGATTGTGATGAACTCTGATGTAATCACATTGAAGAAAAAGACATTAAGGGATAGGAAAAAAAAACTATACTAGGAGAAGAGGAAAGGGGAGGTATAATGGGACAAATTAGATCACATGAAGAGGTATAAAAGTCCTATGACCAGGGAGGAGGATGAGCACTGTCTAAATCTTAATCTTTTCAATTTGGGCTCAAAGAGGGAATAATCATACTATTGGTATAGAAATGTATCTACCTTATTAAGAAGTAGGAGGAGAAAGAGGAAAGGAAAGAGAGGGATTGAATAGAAAGGAGAGGAGAAACCCTTAGGTGAAAGGGATAAGAGAAGGGAAAGGGGTGGTAGAAGACAGGGGAGGTAGTGAATGGGATGGGTTACAAACAAAACTTTACTAAAGAGGGCAAGAGTGAAAAGAGAGAATAAAAGTAGATATAGAGGAGAAAATAAGATGAGGGAAATAAAAAGCTGGTAATTATAATTGTAAATGTGAGTGAAATGAACTAACCCATAAAATGTAAGCAAATAGGAGAGTGGATTTAAAAAAAAAAAAAACAGATCCTTTATAAGAAACACATTTGAAACAAAGAAATACATACAGAGCAAAGATAAAAGGCTGGAGTAGAAGTTATGCATCAGATGAAGCATTATTTATAATAGAGAGAAGCTGAAAACATCCCCAATAAGACCAGTGGTGAAACAAGGATGCCCATTATCACCATTATTACTCAACATTTTACTAGAAAAGTTGTCTTTAGCAAGAAAAAAAGAAAAATAAATTGAAAGAATTAAAATCGGTAATGAGACAAAACTATCATTCTTTGCAGATTATATGATGATATACTTAGAGAATGCTAGATAATCATCCAAAAGTCTACTTGAAATAATTAATACTTTAGCAAAGGTGAAGGATTTAAAATAAAGCCACACAAGTCATTAATATTTCTATAATTACTGACAAAGCCTATAAGCAAGAAGGAGAAAGAGAAATTCCATTTAAAATAATTATAGACAAAATAAACTATTTGGGTATCTACCTGTTAAGGCAATCCCAGGAATTATATGTACACAATTACAAAACACTTCTCACCCAAATGAAATCAAATTTAAACAACTGGAAAAATATCAATGGCTCCTGGATAAGTTGAGACAATATAATAAAATGACAATTTTGCTTAAATTGGTCTAATTTTTCAGTGCCATAACAATCAAACTGCCAAAAAAAAAAATTTTATAGCGCTAGAAAAAAAATAATAAAATTCCTCTGGAATAACAAAAGCACAAGACTATCAAGGGAATTAATGGGAAAAAATTCAAAGTATGGTAGCCTAGCATACCAGACTTAAAATTATATTCTAAAGCAACAATCATCAAAACCATTTGGTACTGGTTAAGAAATAGAGTGGTGGATTAGTAGAAAAGTCAGACACACACAACACAATAAACAATGACTATAGTAATCTCATATTTGATAGTCCTCTTTTCCCCCAAAACTCCAGATTCTAGATAAGAACTCACTATTTCACAAAAAATGCTAGGAAAATGAAAAAATAATATGTCAGAAACTTGACATAGACCAGCATCTCATACCCCATGCCAAAAGCCAAAAAAAGTACATGATTTGGTCATAAAGGGTGATACCATAAGCAAATTAGGAGGACAAGGAACAATTTATCTATCAGATCTTTAAAGAAGAGAAGAATTTGAGACCAAATAACTAGAGAACATTATAAAATGAGAAACAACTTTGATTACATTAAATTTAAAAAATTTGCACAAACAAAACCAACACAAACAAGATTAAAATGGAAGTATAAAGATGAGAAAATAAATTTACAGCCAATGTTTCTGATAAAGGTCTCATTTTTAAAATATATCAAAAAAACCTTGTGTCTCATTTATAAACGTACAAGTTTTTCCCCAATGGATAAATGAATAGTCAAAGGATATAAACAATTATCAGATGACAAAATTAAAGCCATCTTTAGTCACAAGACAAAGTGCTCTAAATGACTATTGATTAAGTTGCAAATTAAAACAACTTTTGAGATACCACTGCACACTTCTCAGACTGACTAAGATGACAGGAAAAGGTAATGATAAATGTTGGAAGTGATGTAGGAAAACTGGGACACTAATACATTTTTGTTGGAGTTGTGAAGTGATGCAACCATTCTGGAGAGCAATTTGGAACTATAACCAAAGGGTTATCAAACTGTGCATACTCTTTTGACTTTGACTCAGCAGTACCACTACTGGCTCTATATCCCAAAGAAATTATAAAGGACCTTCATGTGCAGTAATGTTTGTAGTGGACCTTTTTATGTGATTATGCAAGATTATGTGATGATCAATTAAGAAAGATTTTGGTTCTTCTCAGCAATTCAGTGATCTAAGACAATCCCAATAAACATTCATAGAAAACACCATTCGCATCCTGAAAAAGAATTATTTAGATCGACTATAAATCAACATATTCTATGTCCACTTCTTTTTTCTGTTTTTTTTTTCTCTCATGGTTTTTCTCTTTTGTTCTGTTTTTTTTTTCTCTCCCAACATGATTCATAAAGAAATAAAATATAATATACATATATAACCAGGAATAATATAAAACAATTTTTAAAAGTTTGTGTCACCTAGAGGACTCTAGGCCAGGATCTCATAGGTCAGTGTTTCTTCTTTCTAACAGGGGAATAAAGGTAGATGAGGACAAAGGAGACGTTGCTTCAGTATTTATCAGTGCTAGGAAAAAGTAAATAGAAGATACCTTATCCTGTGATGAGATATAATTTTCACTTGAAGTCACTTGACTCTTCCATCTACTCAAGCTACCTCTATAGCTCCCATTCCTTCCACAGCTAAGCTACAAGGAATTAATCTACATTGTTTTCATATATTGCTACTCACTCTTCATCCTCTTGAAGCATCTGACTTAACTATTCAAATGAAACTTTTCTCTCTGAAGTTACCAACCAGTCCTTATCACTTTTGATCTCTCTGTAGATAGTGATTGCCCTTCTTTCTAGTTCCTTTTCTTCTTAGGTTTTCATAATTCTTTTCTACTTTAATTTTGCTTCTTTCCTATCATGCCTATAATCAGTTTCATTGGTTGAATTATTATGCATACCTTGTCCTAAATGTGGTTGCTTTCCAAGTCTCTGTTTAATGTTTTTTCTTGAGAATCATATTAAGGATGAGAGGAAATGAAGGCAATAAACATTTATGTAATACTCATTAGATATTACACACTGTACTATATGAGAGAAACACAAATATAAACAAAATTTTTTTTTTCAAATTCTTAGTTGATATCTCCAACTAGATGTCGCTTGGGACATCTGAAACTCAACATGAATAAAATGGAGTTCATTATATTTCCTCTTTAATTCATATCTCTTCCAAACTAGTTTTTTTTTTTCCCTGTTGAATAAACCACCAATCTTCTAAACATTTAGCTTTTCAGATGCAGAATTATCCTTGGCTTTCACTGTCTCTCTCCACACCTCCATCTACTATTTCATTTCCCACCTCCTTAACTTTATATAGGATTCCCTCCATGCTTGGAATCTTTTACTTCTTTACCTTCATATCTTATAATCACTAGCTTCCTCTCTCTCTCTCTCTCTCTCTCTCTCTCTCTCTCTCTCGACCCTTGAGGTCAAGGAATCGTTTTCATTTTTTTCTTTGCATCTCTAGAAGCTAGAAAAGAGATTTGTAGCAGTCACTTAAGCAATTTTTGAATTGGATAGATTGTTTTGGATTAGAATAAAGTTGATTGGAGGAGATTTGATAGAATGGGAAAGATGGAATGAAAAGTAACCAAAGGTTGATTAAATTCTCTAGTGCTCTACAGATAATTTAGAAAGGTTCCATAAACTGACAAGGAAGATGAATCAATGTCCCAGAATTATGAGACAAATATTCCATAATTCTGCATTGTGAATCACCAAATGCCACCTTATAATAAAATAATCCCAAATGATAATTCTTAGTTTTATGCTGAACCACCCCCACTACTGAGATGACCAGTTCTACTTTATTGGTTGTGCTCTAATGCCTTCAATTTTTTTCACATTTGTTTTATTTCAGTTACCAGAGCAATTGCACATGGCCTTTTCTTCTATAAGTGTTCTTGGAATGTTAGCACTTAATGATACAAAGATGTGAAGAATCTCTACTATTTCATTCAGTCCATAAAACCACAAAAAAATCCATTTTATTTTATAAACTGAATGTTATTTTATGAACAGAGTAGAACGTTAACATAAATTAATGGACATGTTATTGCAGTCTGCTCCTACTAAATACACTATCCAATGTATCTTTTCTAAAGTTTTTAGCTTCTTACTTTTAATACATTTTTGATCCCTTGTACTAACTCATAGGTGAGGTATAGCTGTGGGTGTTGTATTTATCAGATAATGAATGGATTCTATAAACAAGTCCAGTCCTTCTTGGGAATCCATTTGAAAATGTCTTGGAAGTATTCCTACTGAGAGATTTATTTTGGCAGATCAGTCTACAGAATAATTATTTAATTAATAATACTGAAGCTCTTTAGATGAGTCATGCTAAAGCAGACCCTTTCTGCATCAAAGTAGAATTAATAAGAGATGTATCAATGCAGAAAAGGAACAGTAATGGGCACATTATCAAATGACATCTTTAATGTCTGCCCCATGATTTAGTGCTGCCACTATCATTCAATAGATGCTTGCAATTAAGAATCTTAATCTGGGCCTTTGGTTGGAAGAACATTGATATTTAAAAGATGAGGTTTTGATTAAGGGAAAAGCTTAGGGTCATTAATGGCACTGCACAAGTTCCCATTAGCAATCCAATCTACTAACCTCCTTTTTTTTTCAATCCTGAAACTGTTTCATTGATCCACAATATCTGTCTAAAAGTTATGTCCTGATGAATTATTTCTTCATGTTCTCAATTCAGGTGCATTTTAAATAATAGGGACAATAGGCATTCTTCATCCATTTGGTTTTTCCTTAATGGATAGTTAGGTTTAACTTTTTTTAAGTGTTCATGGATATGATTCAGAAGATTCCTTGAAGTTAGGAACTGATTCATTTTAGTTTTCATATAACTTGCATAATGTCTGGAATCAAGAAAACCTTAGTTTAAATCCAGCCACAAAAACTCCTAGCTGTGTAACTCTGGGCAAATCATTTAACTTTTGTATTATCTCAGTTTTATCTATTGTAAAATGAGTATAATAATAGTATTTACTTCCCAGCATTGCTGTGAGGATCAATGACATGAGATTTGTAAAGTATTTAGCACAGTGATGGAATATAAATGCTGGCATTTATTATGTTGTTGTTATTATTATCATCATTATTGCTGTTTATAGATGGGATGAAAAATATTATTATAAAATGTTCATCAAAAGTAATTATAGATGTTATTAATGCTCAAACATGTTCTAAAGAGAATGTTGCTTAAATTGTAAAAATAAAAATTCTATGATGTCTAACTTAGCAAAGGTAACAAGACTTGATGATCATTATCAGATTCCTAAAAGTCCTTACTTTTACTATCTTATATTTTGCACTATGCTCATGAAGGAGCTCTCTCTTTGCACAATTGGTAGATGTATGTCTTACTCCTACATGAAATTCTGGCAAATTTTCCATCAATCAGCATTATTGTCAGGCAAATACAGGATATCCAAATTCTCAAGTTCAGAAAATACAAGAATTTTTTCTAGTCAAGACTCAAGAGCAGATTTGAGAGATGTACAAAGTTCATTAGCAGTTATTTACCAAATCTGAGGGAGTCACATAAATATACATAGCACAATGCATAGTACAAAATAAGCATTTAATAAACATTTGTTGACCTACTAGGTAATACATGGAATTGCCAAATTATTCCACTCAAATGTTTATCTTAATACAGGAAAAAAATTACATCCATTTAGATATATTACATCAAAAGGAGCAGAGGAAGGTTTTTTGAATGTGGGCTGATTCTTTATGGAGAATTTATGGAAAGACATGGACAGGAATGGCACAGCAAGAGAGGAGATTGATGGATTGCTATCTGAGCTGGGATGGCTCACTCTGACAATATTATAATTTTTTTGAAATATTGAAGTTTAGGGGAAGAGATAAATTCAGAAAGATTCATTTTTATGAGAAAAAAAATACTTGATTTTTAGGTAGTGGTGGTTATTCTTCATTCTTGAAGAGAACCAAAATGACAAAATTGGGATTAAATTACAGTGTATTGACTATGCTGATTAGACCAATAAGAGCTGGAATACTCTGGCACAAGTTAGGCACAAATAGTCTATGCAAACATTTAGAATGGAGATAATTCTGTATTTGCAGAATTCATATTTCTTTTGAGTTACTGCTATTCTATTTTTCTCAGAGTCTGGTACCTTCTTGATACTGGCGAGCCATGTTGGGTGATCCTGTGCCAGGGTCTCTCCAGAAGTAAAGGTTAAGCAATTCCAAAGTTCTTCAGTGACACCTTGAAAGTATTCTAGTATCACTTCTGATCTCCATGTGAATGTTTGCCTTATATGAGTTCTCCATAAGAGATTATTATAGGAAAACTTATATTTCGCATTTGAGCAACATAACCAACCCATCAGAGTTGCACTCTGCAGTAGTTTGAATGGTTGACAGTTCAGTTTGAGAAAGGACTTCTGTGTTCAGTACCTTATCTTGCCAAGTGATATTTAGAATCTTCTTAAGACAATTCAAATGGAAAGGAATGTTTCCTGGTATGTGTCCCTGGTAATCTGGCCAGGTTTCACAGATTTCTGCAAGTCTTTGGTTTGAGAAGATGTCTAATACCTCTTCTTTGCCAGACTTTCTGAACTTCTCAAACACTGAGCTAGCTGTAGCAATTCATTCATCAGTCCTATAATCTATGTGTATATCTTTGGAAATTATACTGCCACAGCATTCAAAATTTCTATTTTGCTCCAACCAATGTTTCCACACATGGATGGTGCTGTGCTGGCTGGTGGAGAACCTATATTTTTTTCTATTAATTGATGGATCAAAATTAGCACCACCAGCAGAGAATCGATCCATACTTTGTTGCATTTCAGCCTCAGAGGATGCATTAGGTACACAATCAATATGGATTTAAGTAAGGCATTATTGCATGAAGTCATCAGCTCCACTTTCTCTTCTAGAATCATTGAAGTCAAGTGGCAGGGCAAAAGTCAAGAAGTTGGTGATAGCACATGATATAATGGATGCCCTTGTCATCTTCCATGTTTAACCAAGCTGTAAATACTCCACAGTACCTCCTTCATGGACCTTTATAGTTATTAGGACAAATTGTTCTCATTTCCCCATTCTATCAAGGGAATTCTTCATATGTTTGGGGTAGACATTCCCCAACTTGACAGTTTCCCTCAACTTGGTTTAGTCCATCTACCATAATGGTTTATGGCCACAATGGATGCTCTAGCTTTTTGGAATCACAGATGAGAGTTGGGTAGATCAGGTGGATAACAAAGGTGGAAAGCAGTCCTGAAAAGTCTCGGAAACTCTTACACCAGAAATTCTAGTCTTCCCTGAACCATCTACATCCCATTTCTTTAAGCAGAGTTCCCAGGAAGGAAGATGCTCATTTTTTTTTTAAATGACACAAAACTGGGAGGAATATATAATAGATTAGAAGAGAGTCAAAAGTCAGTATCCAAAAATGTAAAGGGCTGAATCTTTGAGCAGATGCACTTGGATAACTGAGCACTTAAGGCTAATTACTTATTGGACAATACTCTATTATCATTTGTTTGGAAAATGGCCCACCCCACCATTCTGTGCAGCCTTGATCTGTTGGTGTATAGAGAGATTGGGAGGAAAATTTGGAGGGTAGAGTAAGAAAGCAGAGTGACTCCTGAGCAGATTCTTGTGGCCATTCCCCTCACATCCACAAAGAATAAAGATCAAGGACTTTTGCTTATCCTGACTCCGGCTGATTCTAAAGTATCCAGGGTGCTAACACAATCATCACACAAAAAGAACATGATAGAGTATTGGATTGAATTGAATAAGGTAAAATTTGGGATTTTAATTGGCCTGTGATTTTTTTGGTAGAATAAATTCCTGGATAAGGAAGCTTCCCATACTAGTGAAAGTCAGAAATTTATCATCTTAAAAATTTACCAGGAAAATTTAGACAGTAAGTGATTTGCCTAGGGCCACAGACAATATCTACAAGAGGACTTGAAACCAGGTCTTCCTAATTTGGAAGTTGGTTCTCTATCTACTTTGATACATTAAATTTAATAGGAATGCTATTGGTTAATAATAATAATAATAATAACAAATGTATGACTAACTAAGCTCCTATAATCATCATTAAAGTTTTTTTTATGATACATTTTAACATATTGCAGTGTATTTTTATCCAACTTTTGTCTTTACATTGTTATTTGTATCACCTTTTATTCTAATTCCTTTGAAATCATAGTGTGTTGTGACAAAATCATATATATCACAAAGAGAATAACAACATTTAAGAAATGGGTTTTTGTGTTGGAGAACATCTTGGCAGTAATTGAAGATATTTCACAATTTCCTCTTCTTTTCCAAATCTGATACAGTTTATGTGAAATTTCTATTGTTCCTATATATACTTTTGAGTTATGAAACTAATTTTCCTTTCTTCTCTCTATATAAATCTTCTTTTTTTTTTTTAATGTTTTCTGAAGCTATGTTTACATGACACCACAATAATGGGTTAATTAAGTTGTTTATTTTTTAAAGGTCTAATTCAATAGAATTGTACTGATCAAAAATTTCATTTTGTGAGACTTCATATAAACACAATCTAGATGTCATTGAAATTATGTTTAATAATAAGAAGCACAGAGTAATGGAGCTGAAGTCAGAAAAAACCATCTTCTTGAGTTCAAATCTGGCCTCAGACACTTACTAGCTATGTGATCTTGGGTCAGTCATGTGTAACCCTGTTTGCCTCAGTTCCTCACTGTAAAATGAGATGGGATAGGAAATGGCAGACTACTCCAATATCTTTGCCAATACAAGAATATGGTATTCTCCTGAGAGGGAGAACCAAGGCTACTTCCACCCTTGATGAACAATAAGTTTTCTGCCATATTGCAGAAATGCTCTTGTTGAGCAAGGAGCATTGATTCATGATTATGGGAATGAGTGTAAATGGAGGATCAACAACCAGTGGCTACATGAACAAGGATGCCTAAACAGGGCCTCTTGCCTGTGAGTGAACTCCTGAATACTTGGATTGGCTCTCCTCCCATTGATAGATACAATGCATACACCATGCCCACAAGCTGCTTCTCTGAATGATGATTGGGGCTTGCCTATCTGTTCATGCACTGATCACACTTGCAAAAATGTATAACAAGGCTGTACAGCATAATAAACTGGAGCTCTTTTCATACTCTTTGAGTCTCCAACCCTATTCATCTTGCCTCTGAGATCAAAGGCTTCATATACTATGAGTTCTTAAAAGCTGGCTACAACAGCCAAAAAAACCAAAACAAACAAACAAATAGGATCGCAAAGAATTGAATATGACTAGGATGATGTTACAGCAAAGACTCTGGAAGAATCAGAGTATCTTTGGAGTTTTTAATTCTGTCTTGGACTCAAATGATAAAGGACAAGTTGGGCTTCACAGTACTGTTCTGGGCTGCTCCCAACTCAGGCCAGTTCCTCATTCATTTATTTTTTAAGGGAAACAAAATCCAAAAGCTTATATAAGGTGATATAGATATCCATAACAAAAGAAGGATATTCAACAAGGATCTGAAGTGAGGAAATCTTGAATTGATTCAGCTGAACAAATGTCTCTTGCCTGTTATATTCTATCAACTATGCATCAGAGTGATTGTTTTGGACCCAAGTGAATAGGAACTAGTATCAACAGTCTGAGTCCTTAGTTCACTGAGCCAGTTAAGTATTTCTTATATCTAACACTTTTTTTTCTGGTATTTCTGACACTTTTAAAAGTTAAAACAACCTTAATTGTATAGAGGTGCAGGTTAGGATATTATTCCCACTATAGTTTGTTTATTAGCTCTAGGTTGGGAGATTCAAAATGAGCAAAGGCTAAATGAATCTTTGGGTGAGTTTCTAACATATATTTTAGAAATACAAGGAGGTAGAGCTTTCTTGACATAATGAATGTTTTTTAAGTTGTTGCTCTTAAAAAAAAATCAATTATGACATATGCCTGTGAATGAGGAAATGTATAGCTATACCTGTCAATATCCTTGTTGAGTGTTTGCATAAGTAATGGAATTTTTTTTTTCACTATGAGTTTTGCTGACTCAGTCTCTCCAAATCCTAGTAGTCAATGTCTATGACTTTACCTTTATGGTAAATGAGAATATACTACGATTATATTTACTGCATAACACTAGGGAAGCCATTTAACTTTTCTATGCCTTGATTTCTTTACCAATAAATGAAAAGATTGGACCTCATGGCCAATAAGGTCTCCAGCTCTAAATCCATAAAGCTATGACTGTATAACTAATTGTTCTCAATAAGTTCAAGACATTAGGCATAGAAGAACTCCTTACCAGGTGTCTCCAATGGAGACTTTATTCTATTATAACTCAAAAAAGCACTTGGGATGTTGAGTATACAATCAAGCAGCTGTTTTATTTAAATAGTATCACAGAGGCACAAATGAGAGAGGCTCTCCTTAGCCTTCTATTTTCTGCAAAGAACCTCTCAGTGACTGAGGTAGAGACCTACAGGGAGGAGAAATTGTATTCTGTCAAGTCTGAGGAGCTCTTGAGGGGCAGATGAAACAATTGTGTATGCTCTTCCTAGAGGCACTATCTAGACTAGATGATTTCCCATTTGAGATCATGCACCTGCACTCCAGATCCTCCCCTTCCAAGGAAGTACCTAATTGGTGGTTGCTGGCAATCTTGGTCTATTTCACCAGGTAACTGAAAGAAAATCTTTTTATTATTGCTAAACCATTTTGAAAAAAAATGAAGAATAGTTCTAAAAGATTGGAGAAGAAAAAATCGATCTGTTTCAAAAGGAAAAAAAAATGGATAGGATATGGGATCCCTGGTCTGGTATTTAAAGGCCTTCACCTGGAGCTCCAAGATACTTTTCTAGCCTTTGTTCACATCATTCTACTTCATGCATTACTGCCTTTGTACATTTTATAGATTATTTTCCACACTTCTGATATACTTTCTCTTTATCTCTCTCTTATATCCTTTTTATTCTTCCAGATCAGTTCTTTTGTCAGTTACTCCATGTAGACTTCTCTGCAACTGTCAGCTGATATTTTCTCCCTCTTCAAATATTTTCAGAGCCCAATGTCTCTGTGTCTTTATGCTCTCACCATCTTTTTCATGGGCAACAGCTGGCTCTCAAAAAAAAAAAAAAAGAAAAGAAAAACTATGCATGATACACTTTTCAATTCTGATTTTTATTGTATTATTTTCTTCAGTTACCTTTTTAGCTCCTTTTGTATTTGATCTATTGAATTGTTTTGTTCATTGCAGTTTTTTCCATTTCAGAAATTCTGTTTTTCAATGAATTAGTATCTTTTTCATATCTATTTTGTAAGGCATTATATGCTTTTTCCATTTCACCAAATCTATTTTGCAGAGAGTTATATGCTTTTCCCATTTAATCAAATCTATTTTTAAGGAGTTTTCTTTCTTCTTTTTTTTTTTTCCTGAGGCAATTGGGGTTGTGACTTGCCCAGGGTCACACAGCTAGGAAGAAATACCTCATTGGAAAAACAGGTGACCTGAGAGGAAAACCACAGGGAACCTTGTTGCAAAACTGCAAAACTATAATCTCAAGGAAAAAATACTGCAAGCTGCCAGACAAAAACAATTCAGATATCAAGGAGCAAAAGTCAGAATTACACAGAATCTAAAAGCTTCTATAATAAAAGATCAGAGAGCCTGAAATGCCATATTCCAGAAAGTGGAGTTATAATCAAGAATTAACTACCCAGTGAGATTCACCTCATCTTTCTTTTTTTATTCCTATATTCTCTAGTGTTTTTAATGGGAATGGCTCTTGGATTATAGCAAATGCGTTTTCTGCATCTATTAAGATAATCATATGGTTTTTGTTAGTTTGGTTACTAATATAGTGCTATTATGCTAATAGTTTTCCTAATATTGAACCAGCCCTGCATTCCTGGTATAAATCCTACTTGGTTTATGGTGTATTATCTTTGGAATGACTTTCTGTTATCTCTTTGCTAATATTTTATTTAAGATTTTTGCATCAATATTCATTAGGGAAATTAGTCCTACCTCATTTAGGTATCAGTATCATGTCTGTGTCATAAAAGGAGTTTGGTAGGAGTCCTTCTTTCCCTATTTTTTCAAATAATTTATATAATATTGAAGTTCATTGCTCTTTAAATGTTTGGTAGGATTCACGTGTAAATCCATCTGGCCCTGGAGATTTTTTCTTAGGCAGTTGATTAATAACTTGTTCTATTTCTTTTTCTAAAATGGTACTATTTGAGTAATTTATTTTCTTTCCTGTTAATCTGGGCAATCTATATTTTTGTAGGTATTCCTCCATTTCACTTAGGTTATCAAATTTATTGGCATAAAATTGGGCAAAGTAACTACTAATTATTGCTCTAATTTCCTCTTCATTGGTGGAAGGTTCTCCCTTTTTATTTTTGGGACTAACAATTTGATCTTCCTCTTTCCTTTCTAATCAAATCAACTAAAAGTTTATCTATTTTATTGTTTTTTTTTCATAAAACCAATTCTTAGATTAATTTATAATTAAATAGTTTTTTTTTTTTTTACTTTCAATTTTATTAATGTCTTCTTTTATTTTTAGAATTTCAAGTTTGGTATTTGATTAGGGGCTTTTAAATTTGTGTCAGCTTTTTTAGTTGCAAGCCCAATTCATTGATCTTCTCTTTTTCTATTTTATGCAAGTAAGCATCTAGAAATATAAAATTTCCCCTTATTACTACTTTGGCTGCATCCCACGAATTTTGGTATGTTGTATCATTATTGTCATTCTCTTGGACGAAATTCTTAATTGTTTCTATGATTTGCTGTTTCACCCATTCATTCTTTAGGATGAGATTACTTTCTGTTTTTCCTTCTATTTAGCTTACCTCTTCCTTTCCCGTTTCCCATAAGTTAAGAGGAGTTTCTCTGTGAAACCAAATATGTCTAATATTCTCTCTTTAAGCCAATTCTGATGAGAGTAAGATTCACGCAATGTTCATTCTTCTCCTTTATAATAGGTTTTCTTTGCCTCTTTGTGAGATGTAATTTCCCTCGTTTTACTTCCACTTTCCTTTTTTTCTGGTATAAACTCCTTTATACCTCTAGTTTATTTTTTATATTATAACAGTAAAATCAAATTATATATGTACTATGTATACCCATAATAGATATACAGTTCACAAGAGTTCCTAAACAGAAAATTTAATCTACAAACACAGAATTCAAGAGAGCAATAGAAAGGTAAACGGGGGGAAATTTATTTTAAGATTAAACTGTTTACACGGGAAGATAATATCTGAAACTCTTGAGATATGAAACTGTCAATGGGGAATGGGGGAGGGGCAGTACATGGATGGAGGTTGTGGCTGTGAATGGACTGTGATGTGATGTCATCAAAAAAAGACATTAAGAAGTAAGAAAAGGTCTGTACTAGAAAAAGAGGAAAGGGTAGGTATAATGGGACAATTAGTTCACTCAAAAGAGGCTCAAAAGACCTATTACAATGACCCGGGAAAAAAAAAGGGGAATGAGTATTATCTGGAGCTTTATCCCATCAGTTTTGGCTCTAAGAGGAGAATAATTTAATCATTGACTTGGATATAGAAATTTATCTAATTCTATAAAGAAGTAGGAGAAAAACTCTAAATTGTTGTTATAAAGCAACAGTCATCAAAACCATTTGGTATTGATTGAGAAATAGAGTGGTGGATCAGTGGAGTAGATGAGATACACACAACACAATGATCAAGACCTATAGCAATCTAATATTTGGTCAATCCTCAAACTCCAGCTTTTGGGGAAAAAAGCTCACTATTTGACAAATTGCTGAGCAAACTGAAAAATAATGTCAAAAAATGATCAAAGACCTACATCTCATACTTTGTACCAAAATAAGGTCAAAATAGATACATGATTTGGGAATAAAGGAGGATACCATAAACAAATTAAGAGAACAAGGGATACTTTACCTATTGGATCTTTGAAGAAGGGAGAAATTCATGACCAAATCAGAATATTATGAAAATAAAATTGCATTTGTGTATGCATTTTTAACTTTGCATTAAAGTAAAAAGGTTTTGCACAAATAAAATCAACAGAAACAAGATTAAAAGAGAAATACAATGCTGAGAAAAAATCTTTAAAGCCAGTTTTTCTGATAAAAGGTTTCATATCTAAAATATGTTAAAAAAAAAAAAAAAACTGTGTCAAACTCTTAACAATATGCCATTCCCCAAATGATAAGTGGTCAAAAGATAGGAACATTTTTAGATGATGAAATTACAGCCATCTGTAGTCATATGAAAAAAATGCTCTACATCATTATTGATTAGAGAAATGCAAATTAAAACAACTCTGAGATGCCACTTCATACTTCTCAGACTGGCTAAGAGGACAGGAAAAGATAATAATAAATGGGCAAAGTGGGACACTAATGCATTGTTGGTAGAGTTGTGAAATGATTCAACCATTCTGGAGAGCAATCTGGAACTATTTCCTAAGGGCTATGAAATTGCATACACCCTTTGATCCAGCAGTGCCAATACTGGGTCTGCATCCTAGGGAGATTCATAAAGAGAGGAAAAAGACTCACATGTACAAATATGTTTATAACAGCTCTTTTTGTGGTAGCAAAGAATTGGAAAAGGAGTGGATGTTCATCAATTGGCGAATGGCTGAATAAGCTGTGGTTTATGAAGGTAATGGAATATTATTGTTCTATAAAGAATGAGAACAAGATGATTATTGAAAGGCCTGGAAAGATTTATGTGAACTGATGCTAAGCAAAACAAGCAGAATCAGGAAAATACATTGTATACAATAACAGCAAGAATGTGCCATGCTATGATCAACTATGATCAATGTTTTCAGTGATCCAAAGCAATTCCAAAAGACTTTTTTGCCATGTACGTCCAGAAAAAATGATCTAGGGAGACTGAATGTAAATCAACACATGCTATGTTCACTTTTTTTTAATCTTTCCCATGGTTTTTCTTTTTGCTCTTATTTTTCTATTGCAATATGATTCATAAAGCAATGTGTATTAAAAATACACTTGCTACAATTAAAAATAATAGCTATTCACTAACAGAGAGCCCCTATTTTTCCTTTGTTTTGCATAGTTTGATATTCGTGTTAATGATTTAGATGAAAATAACACTTTTTTTATGTAACAGGAGATAATATGCGAAAAACAGCTAATATATTAGATGGCAGACTAAAGGATCAAAGATGATTTCAACTACTTAGAACAAGGAGCTTAAACTAACGAAATAAAAGATAATGTTTCCACTGAAAGACTGTAAGCTCTTTGAGGGCAGGGTATGGTTTCTAACAGTGATAAAATAATTTGAAATAAACTGCATTCTATTTATCATCTATCTATAATCTATGTACCTATTTATATTATCTATGTTTATTCATTTATTTGTTTACTTCTCTGTTTTATGTTTTTGTATTCTTATCATATGTGGATCATAAATTCTTTGAAATCAGAATATATGGTACTACTCATTATATTATATATTATCTATAACTATATAGAATATAGTGCTATATTTTGTAGCATTATATAATATATGTAACATATTATGTAATATTCTTTTAACAAAGCAAGCATATTGATTGAAGAAATTCAATTCCTCAAGTTTATTCCTGTTTTTGGTTCTATTTACAACTTTAATAGTTACCTGAAGTATATCATATTTTATAGATCCCTGAGCTTGCTCCATTTGGGTTTTAAATTAATATTGAGTTCTCAATGTGTTACCTTTAAAAGACAAAACAGAATAGAAATGTATTCAAATTCTACAATGAGAATTGTTCAAAAATTCAATTTTGTAAAAATAATATCTTTGGTACAACCCTCAACATCAGATTGTATGAAAATGATCTATGGATTAGAGTTTATTGCCTCTATTCAGCATGAAGAAATAACAAAGTAGATATTTGAATCTTAAAGTATATTGAGTGGCACAGTGTACAGAAAAAAGGAAGGTGACAGTTCCAATGCACACAACACTTTTTAGAACACATTTCAAAGCCATGCATTTTGAGAAGAACATCGACAAGCTGAACAACATAAGAGAAAAACAGTCAACTTATCAAAATGACTAGAGTCCATATGGCATATAGCTCAGTGGAAAAGAAGATTCAGAGCATAGGAATCACCTTTTTTTGTAGTTTAGTTATTCTGAATCTTTCCAACCCCATTTGGATTTCCTAGGCAAAGACACTAAACTTTTTTGTGCCATTTCCTTCTCCAGCTCCTTTTACAAATAATAAAATTGAGATAAGCAGGGTTAAATGATACATGAGGTCCCACAGCTTATGTATCTGAAATCAGATTTGAACTCAGGAAGGTTCGATTTCCTGCCTTCTAGCTCAGTGCTCATTGCTGACCAGGAGATGCCTAACTTCAATCTTTTAAAGTTTAATTGTGAAGAAGAAATAGGTTTGATTTTTAAAAATGCTAATTCAATGTATAGTTCGGAATTAGGAGCTATATGCAATATGTTAGATTTGTATTGCAATAATGGAAAAATTCCTAATAATTATAGCCATCTAGAACCAAAATGGTATCTTTAGAGGCAAAAATCTTACTTGAGCACTTTAAAGTGAGGCCAGATAATCATTTGCAGAATATATCATTGAGGGGATATCTGTTCATATACTATTTAGATTCCATTTAGCTCTGGGCTTCTTTCCATAATTTCTCTTTTCCTATGATTTTGCACAACAAAAAATAAAGAAGGGCATCACAGATTTGGAATATATAACTTGAGAAAGAAAAAATAATATACCTCTTCTTCCTCAAAATTGTTTTTCATATCATTTTTGCCAATTCATGGTAATGATTGATCAATTTGGGTAGCACCTGGATTTAACATAATTAGGAAGTTAACATTGCCCTACTATTATCTGGCAATTTATAAGGAACTGGAATTTTCTTACTATTAGACTCATAGTCCTCAGGAGCTAGTGACGTTCTTGAAATTATGAGTATTAATAATTTCAGATACCATTGCCTCTGTAAACAGATTTCCTACTCCCCTGGCTGCTGACTTGTAGGAAATGTTTCTGTTTTTCGAAGTGGAGTTAATTCCTTTTTCACCCCTCAGGATGATTTTCAATCTTTCTTATTTCTAATCTACAAAGAAATGTTACCCCAAGTGAAGTTTTAGCATTCAAGCTTTTAAAGTGCCTGTGGCCAGCTTTACAATGCGAGTATAGATATGGAAAACTTAAAAAAAAAAAAAAAACACTTATTTGATAGTTCAAGTTGACAATGCATCTATATTTCACTTAGAGAGAAAAAGGTCTAAGGGCTTGTGGATAAAAAAATAAATAAATAAATAAACACAACAAAAATATGAAAGGACTTCTCCAGAAAGTTCTTTAGATTTGTTCCAAGACAATCTTCTGAGAATTAATGAGTTTGATCAGTTGCTGAAGTGTCATTTTTCTCCAGATGTTGTCATCTAGCTCAAGATTACAAGGATTTCCTTGATGGTTTATTTTGCATGTAACAAAATAAGAAAAAGGGAAATCAATTTTGTTTAAGAAATCAGCTTTAATGACTTTTCTTAGTAAAAAAAAAATTGGCAAATAATTTTGCAATTACTTATTAATTTTATACCTATGAACTATTTTCCTAGGAGCATCTAAAGCACTTCAGTTGATATGAAGAAAATATTTTGATGTTCACTTTGTTTAAATTGCTCACAGAATAATAGAAGGTAGTTTTTTTTTTTTCTTTCTTTGGTAAGTTAAAGATCTTTCTATTAATTCATAACAAACCATCATAATCTAAGTTGCTCAAAGAGATACTTGGTACATTCAAGTAAAAATAACTGCAAGACTGATTTCACACAGAGGAAAATATTCTGTCAATTGGCTGGTGAAAAAACAATTGTATATACTCCCTTTGTGGTAAAAACACTTTGGACTGTGATATTGTCAATGATAACAGAGAAAATCAATCAAGACAGAGTAATTATAGGCTTGTGTATTAGATATGCTTGTTTATTGTTTTAATTTTTTAAATTATGTATATGATCAAGGTTGTTTCAATTATAAGAAAATAAATAATTAACAATACTACACATTGCTATTTTAACCACTTCTGGAAATGTAAAATAATTACTCCATATTCTGAAATAAGTTCATGAATGAAAAGCATTTTTAAATGCTTCTGTAGGCTCAACATTGTCCTAAGTGCTAAGGAAAAAAATTCAAAAACAAGAGAACCACTGCCTTCAAGGGTTTTACATTCATAGGAAAGAGACAGATGGCACTGATAAAGGAATAACAGTCAGGGAAGGGAGTATGGTTTGAGATGAAACTAGAAGGTTGATTGAAACAGAGAATTACCTTAATATGCTTTCAGTAGGTGATCATAGATCTCAAAAGGCAAAAAATCAGAAATGTGTGTTTGGGAAGCAAAGTGAAAGGGGAGAACATGATTATTCTGTTCACTTAAGCATTAATAAATAAATAAACAAATAAATAAATAAATAAATAAATAAATAAAGCCTTACAATGAGCTTCTGGTAACTGCTGGCATATGTAAAGAAAGACATAAGCAAACAAGACAATTTCTGATCTTAAGGAATATATGAGAGAGTTGTGCATGTAAACATTTTGATTTTTATAAAAAAGATTTATAAATGTTTATTTTAAAATTTTATAAAATTGAGTTTTATAAAATTATAAAATTTTTATTAATTTTTTTATAAAATTGGCAATACAGTCTATTGCCTATATTACAAGATATTGTAGGTAGTATGAAAGAGGAAGATGTATTGGATATAAGAAAAAAAATCTTACAAAAAAAATCTTATATTGGATATATATAATCTTGTATTGGATATAAGAAAAAAATCTTACAAAAGGTGGGATTTAATTGAGCCTTGAAGAAAGTTAAGGAATCTAAGAAGTAATGGTGAGAGAGAACTCATTAGAAAGATATAGAAACAAGACATGGAATGTCCTTTTGGAGAAACAGTAAACAGACCAGTTTAACTAGATCAAAAACAAACAAACAAACAAACTTGGGATGAAAATAAACTATAAGAAGGTTGACAAAGTAGGAAAGTGCCAGGTTTAGCAAAACCTTAAAGGTCAAATAAAAAACTTTATATTTAATCCTGAAAGCAAGAAAGCCATTAGATCAATAGAGTTGGAGGTAGTGACATGGTCACCTCTGTGCTTTAGAAAAATTACCTGGTAAGTTGAGTAGAGAATGATTTGGAATTAGGAGGGATTTGAAAAAGGAAGACCAATTACATGCTATCATAGCAATCTAAGTAAGAGGTGATAAAAGCCTGGATAAAGATGGTGACCAACACAGGCCTAAGAAGTACCAGGTGGAGTGACTTAATTCTTCTGAAATATGGTTTCTAATGATCCTCTGATTTGGAGGGTTGATCAGCAACAACTTCTAGAAACGTAATGGGGTGGAGTTAGGGAGAAGGGAAAATGCTTATCATACTGGAGATTCTGCTATCACCTCTAAACTATACAGTTGTCTACTTCTTGCATAATAGTGGAATTGTAAACTTCCCTAAATGGGCAGAATTATTCAATGTTATCAGAAATAAAGAATTTCACTATAGTCATAGAGGTTAGCTGAGGAAAGGAACTAAGGTAGACAAGTTAAACATAAGGGACAAGGGTAGGAAAGAGAAAACAATAGAAAAACAATCCATATGGCAAAATCAGAAGATATCATGAGAAACAAAAACAAAATGTGAAGCTAAAAATAAGGTTATAAATCTAATCTGGAAAGGACCTCAGAAGCCTTCTTTCTAGGCCAATTCCCTCATTTTATGAATGAGGATATTAAGACTTAGGGAGATTGGGACTTGGTCAAAGTCAAACAGATAGTATCAGAAGCAATATTTTATATTGTATTTAACTTATACCTTAACATATTAAACATGTATTGTTCAACCTGCCATCTGGGGGAGGGACGAGGGGGAAGGAGGTAGAAAAATAGGAACAAAAGGTTTGGCAATTGTCAATGCTGTAAAATTACCCACACATATAACCTGTAAATAAAAAGCTATAATAAAAAAAAAAATGAAGCAATATTTTAATCCATGTTCTCTGACTCCAAATTGGAAATTTGCTTAAAAAGGGAAAATATTTTTTAAAGACAGATGATTTAAAAAAAATAATAAAAGCTCCTTGTGGGTAAGAATTGTTTTCATTCATTAAATTGATATCCTCAGCACCTAGCACAATGACTGGACTATAGTATTTGCTTAGTAAATACTTGATTGACAGAAGAGAAGAGGAAAAAAAGAAAAGATTTTCTACATGTAAGAACACAGTGCAAGGATTTGGTTTTTGGAACTTGAAAGGAAGCTATTAGATAAAAGCAAGATATAGGCACTGCCCTATTTCTGCCACTCTTAGTTACACATCATTTTTTTGGTGCAGCAAGGCACAATAATAAGGGAGTCTTGTTAACTAAACAGGTCAGCTATGTGTGTAGATGTGTGTGAAAAGAAAGTTTTGATTGTTTGTTTTTACGGGCTTATCTGTGATTTCATTGTTAAAACTGCAGAAACATCTTTCATGGATGAATGCTGACTGACAATTTAACTAAAATAAGTCTTTAAGTCTGAGGGCACTGAGAAGATAAATGACATGGCTCCATTCATTCAACTTATTTCTTTTTTTAAATCATTAAAGCTTTTTATTTTTCAAAACATATGTAGACAATACTTCAACATTAGCTCTTGCAAAATCTTGTGTTCCAAATCTCCCCGCTTCCCTCATGCCCTTCCCTGGATAGAAAGCAGTCCAATATATGTTAAACATGGGTAGAAATATGTGTGTGTGTGTATATATGTATATATGTATGTGTGTGTATATATATACAGACATACAATTATTGTGCCATACAAGAAAAAAAGAGAAGCAAAATAAAATGCAAATAAACAACAACAAAAAGAGTGAAAACGCTATGTTTTCTCATAGCTCATATTCAGTTTCCAGTCTCTCTGGGTGTAGATGGCTCTCCTCATCACTGAACATTTGGAACTGGTTTGAATCATCTTATTGTTGAAGAGAGTCATGTCCACTAGAATTGATGAATATATAGTCCATTGTTTAGTTTTTTTTTTTTTTTTGTTGCTATGTATAATGCTTGGTTCTGCTCATTTCACTTAGCATCAGTTCATATAAGTCTCTCCAGGCCTCTCTAAAATTATACTGTTGGTCATTTCTTACAGAACAATAATATTCCATAACATTAATATATCATAATTTATTCAGCCATTCTCCAATTGATGGGCATACACTCAGTTTCCAGTTTCTTGCCTACTACTACAAACATTTTTGTACATGTGGGTCCCTTTCCCTTCTTTAAGATCTCTTTGGGATATAAGCCCAGTAGAAACACAGCACAGTTTGATAATTTTTTGAACATAGTTCCAAATTACTCTCCAGAATGGTTGGATCCATTCACAGTTCTACCAACAATGTTTCAGTGTCCCAGTTTTCCCACATCCCCTCCAACATTTGTCTTTTCTGTCATCTTAGCCAATCTGACAGGTGTGTAGTGATATCTCAAAGTAGTCTTCATTTGCATTTCTCTGATTGATTTGGAGTATCTTTTCATGTGGCTACCAATAGTTTCAATTTCTTAATCTGAAAATTGTCTGTTCATATCCTTTGACCATTTATCAATTGGAGAATGGCTTGAACTATTATAAATTGGAGTCAATTCTCTATATATTTTAGAAATGAGGCCTTTATATGTTCACAAACATGTAAAAATATTTTCCCAGTTTATTGCTTCCTTTCTAATCTTGTCTGCATTAGTTTTGTTTGTACAAAACCTTTTTAACTTAATATAATAAAAATTATCTATTTTGTGATCAATAATGATCTCTAATTCTTCTTTGGTCACAAATTCCTTCCTCCACAGATCTGAGAAGTAAACTATCCTATGTTCTTCTAATCTGTTTATAATATCATTATTTAAGTCTAGATCATGAACCCATTTCTATCTTATCTTGATATATGGTGTTAGATGCGGGTCAATGTCTAGTTTCTGCCATACTAGTTTCCAATTTTCCCAACAATTTTTGTCAAATAACGAGTTCTTATCCCAGAAGCTGGAATCTTTGGTTTTGTCAAACACTAGATTATTATACTCATTGACTATTTTGTCCTGTGAATCTAACCTATTCCACTGATCAATTATTATGTTTCTTAGTCAGTACCAAATGGCTTTGGTGACTGCTGTTTTATAATATAGTTTTAGATTTGGAACAGCTATGCCACTTCATTTGCATTTTTTCATTAATTCCCTTGAAATTTTTGGCCTTTTGTTCTTCCAGATGAATTTTGTTGTTATTTTTTCTAGGTTAGTAAAATAGTTTCTTTGGAGTTTGATTGGTATGACACTAAATAAATAGATTAGCTTAGGTAGTATTGTCATCTTTATTATATTCGCTCAGCCTATCCAAGAGCACTTAATATTTTTTCCAATTGGTTAGATCTGACTTTATTTGTGTGGAAAATGTTTTGTAGTTTTGCTCATATAGTTCCTGACTTTCCCTTGGCAGATAAGTTCCCAAATATTTTATACAATTGACAGTTATTTAAAATTGAATTTCTTTTTGTATCTCTTGCTGTTGGATTTTGTTAGTGATATATAAAAATGCTGATGATTTATGTGGATTTATTTTTTATCCTGCAGCTTTGCTAAAGTTATGGAATATTTTCAATAATGTTTTTGTTGATTCTCTAGTGTATTCAACTTATTTCTAACAAAGGCTAGATTTGAACCCAGTTCTTCTTGATTAGTCTTTGATCCACTACACTTTGCTGCCTCTGGCAGAGAAATATACACGAAAAGAATATTACTAGGAAAAGTTGGTGCTGAAGCTGCTGAAAAATGTGCCTTTTGAGTGTGGTTATATCTAAACCAAGGAGGAATGATTTGAGATCAAATTCTAAGCCTTAAGTCATAATTCCATTCCTTCAATGGTTTTGAGTTGGCTCATTCATGCTATTTTAAAACAGCTTTGTATACAGAATAGCCTACAGCAGGGCCAGCAGAGGCCAGCTACAGACACAGATGCTCTTGCTGCTGAGAAATAATCCAAAAAGGACACAGAGGTACAAGAGCTGCCAAGTCCCTTCAGTGGTCACTCAGAGTGGCAAAAGGCAAAGGAGTTTGGCAGATACAGATAACAGGTGCCTCTTTGGGGGAAATACAAATGATAGTGCCACCTGAGTCCTTTAGTATCTATGCTTTCACCCTGTGACCTGAGTAACTACAACTCTTCTCTAAAGGAGTTTTATAGCAGGGAGGTCGAAGGGACCATGTGTCATGGACTCAACAACACTAGTGTCTAGTGCCAAGTAAGGATCCTGCAGCTGTGGAAGAATTGTTTTGTTTCCTAAAAATGAAACTTATGTGTACTAAAGCCTAAATTTATATTTATCCACACATCACTCATCTCTTTATAAAAACAAGACTAGTTGTCAAAATAAGCTCTTAGTTGCTTAGTGTTATATTTTCTAGGTTAGAGCAACCAGGTAAAATGTTATGGTAACTGAAAAACACTGTGCTGTGTGATTAAAATATTGAACATGAGAATCCAAATAGAGGATTTTGTTATTTTCTGCAAACCGACCAGCTCCATGAAATCACCTATAATGACATCTTCAATTAAATTCTCACTTTTAAACAAAACAAAACAAAAAACAAAAACTTGTTCATTATATCAATTTCTTCTCTCCTAGTCAATTTAATCCATGCTGCCAGCCATGATGTATAGACTCCAAATGGCTGTAATTCTTCTGTTTAGATGCCTTGAGTTTTCCTCTTTCTTTACCTGAACTCTAAGACTTTCCACATACTCTTTTAAAGTTATTAAATTCAGAAAGTCTAAGAAATAGGGTGACAATCTAAGACTATTGCATCCTAATATCCTCCTTGTCCTTGCATTTTCCAACAATATAATTCATCCTAAAAAAAAAAAAATGCACTACTTGTTTTCTTCCCAGGACTTCCTCAAGAAAAAAAAAAGCTTTTCACTTATTCTTCACATCAAACTTAATGCATAAATCTGAACTTTTCAAATATGCTGCAATATTAGCATTTTATGTAAACATCATCTTTTTGGCAAGTACAGTTGAAAACTGAACAACAACAAAAATTCTTTAAACTGTATCCTCAATGAAATTCTTTTTTAGGTTTTCATCAGAAATAAATTGGGAGGCAGCTAGATAGTACAGTCAGGAGGACCTGAGTTCAAATGTGGCCTCAGACACTTAATAGTGCCTAGCTGTGTGACCCTGGGCAAGTCACTTAACCCCAATTGCCTCAGCGAAAGAAAGAAAGGAAATTATTTTTTCACTATTACATACTGACTGATTCAATATTTCTTATTTTTTGAAATCAGATTAATCAACTAAATCACCTTTAAATAGTAGTATGGGTGGTTAGTTACTAGACCAAAATCAATCAACCAGTCGGCCAATATTTCTTAAGAATTTACGATGTATAAGACATTAAACTCCATAAATCTCACAACAGTGAATAAGAATTATCAAAACTTTGTGTCTCTCCCAACAAGCAACATAGTATTATCTACATTTAGTGAATATTTCTGAATTGAATTAGTGCTTGCATAATTATTTGACTGTGTAACTCAAATAATTATTTATCTTAGTAGCCATATCCTTTCAAAGATAATATTTTTACTTAGAGCTTTGAGTAAATTGGTTTGCAAATTGTCTATTCATTGATCCTAAAACTGTTCTTTTAAAAGAGATTGGCATAAAGATGATAGGTAAACTAATAAAGGTAAATAAATAAAGGTAAAAAATAATAAACATAATACCTCTTTTTTTTTTTATTAGAATGAGATTGGCTGTCACCCATCCCCAACATTTTTGAATTCCAAATGTCTTAGTACATTAATTCTTTTATTTTTTACATGTCATCTTCTCATAACAGTAAAAACAATATCATCTCTGGATATATTCACCTGAAGGATGATGAAAACTTCAATGCTTTTGATAAAAACTTCAAAGATAGCTTTGTTCTTGGACTTTTCATGTAGCAATGCATACGCAACACAAACAATATCTTAGAAGACAAGCACTTAGCACACTGACTGGCATATAGTAGGAGCTTAATAAGTGTTAGTTGACTGAATAAATCAAAAACATAGTTATATGAAAAACATAATAGCTGAATAGAGAAAAACAATAGATACAGGAGTCAGTTAATTCAAATTTGTTTGTTTTACAGGTGAAAGCAGTATTTGCAACTGTCCTTCTGTAAATTCCAACATAAAATTTATTTTTTATGAATCTGAGAACAATAATAAAAGTTATTTCTCAGAATGTTATGCACCAAAATTTCATTTTAGAAAACACTAGGAGGGGAGGGGTAGCTGAGAAGAAAAAAAGGAAGAAAGACTTTGGGACAGAGGACGATAGGGAACCTTTTTTTTCCTCCAAGAATAATGGATAATGTGGGACATGTCTGTTTTGGTAAGAGCTTTTGAACCAGCACAGAAAAGGAGCAGAAACCAGAAGTAGAAAAGTTCTGAGGGCACATCAAATCTTTAAATCAAGAGAAGAACGAATGGGGAAAGACAGAAAGATGCTAGGTGATGAGGAGGGAAATTAGATCTGAGAAACCAGTAACATTTATGCTGCAGAGATTACTCCATTAATGTTGTGAATTTGTTCTGTTCTATTGGTCCAAGACCCATTTAAATACTTATCTTCTTTGTAATAAACAGGGCATCCTTATCAAATAAAGTATCTAAATGCTTGTATCCATTGACTGCCTTGAAAGATTGTAAGTGAGTTGACACAAAAATCTAAGAATTGGGAGAAATTGATATGTTTTATTTATCTTGGTGGGGATTTAAGGATCAGTGATGTTTTTGGCATCAAACAAATTGGTAGTATAACTTATTTTTATCTTGTTTTAAAGTTTAAAAATACCTTCCTCACATTCCACCTTTTACACACAGACACACACACATGTGCAAGCATGCACATGCACTTTTTACATAAGTAAGGAAATATGATTGTGGAAGACTGAATATATCACAACATTTTGATATTTTACTATTTTGCTAAACTATTTTTTTCTCTTTTTTGAAAAAAATTCTTTCTGATAAAGGATGGCTTGAGAAGGGACAAGGGTAACACATTGAACTTATAAGTGTTATAAAAATTTTTTAAAAATAAAGAAAATTATTGGTTTTTTATAACAAATCTATAATATAGAGAATGCATATGCTATTGTTTTTATTTAGACAGACAAGGAAGCAAGATCAGAGAGACTGCTATTTGTTTGTTGGTTGTTTTTGACAGTGTGTCTCCCTATCTGGCCCAGACTGAAGTATAGTAGCCACTCAAGGTCCCTATCCCATGGTTATACTTTAATCTGCTCCATTTTAATCTCGTCAAATTTGTCTCTTCTTAGTCTGTTGACCCACACTCCCATAGTGATTATCATATTGGTGCCAGGTAATTCAGGTACCTTAGATTGCCTTAGATTATTGAAGCAAAAAACTCCTGAGTTCAATCCATAAACCAGCATCAACCTCCTCAGTAGCAAGTATTATAGGTATGAACCACCACACTTAACCAGATTGAGCAGATCACAACCTCATAGGTAACAAATAATAACTTTATGATTTGAGTCTGAGTTAGCTTATACCATGTTCAGTGCCCTTTTTCATTCCCTAAGAAGAAAAACAACATTGTTGTTACAATGCTACATGTCAGGAAATTTAAATTTATTCCTCTTCAGGGACTTACTTACTTAGTAATGATGTGATCATATTACTTACTTTCTCAGGGTCTCAGTTTTCTCATTTGTACAATTAGGGTATTAATTACTTATATCTAGCAAAGCTATTATATATAGGGAACTGCAAATTTTTGATTACTACCTTATTTGTTTTAATTTAGTAATAAAATCTAAACTACTTCTTTCAGTACTCAATTTTCAAATTTCCAAATTTTTTAAAATTTTCAAGAGAATATCCTTTGCTTATCCCTTGTCTTAAAACACCCATCCATTGAGAAAGCAAAAAAGAGGATACTCCTTACACAAATGATATCATGTAAAACATATTTTGACATTAGCAGTGTTGTGGGAGAAAACCAAAATAAACGGGAGAGGAGGAGAAATGTGTTTCAATTTACATAGCATTCATTTGTCCTTTCTCTTCAGGTGAATTACATTTTTTAAAAACCATGAGTCCTTTGGAATTATTACAGAAGATTGTATTAATCAGAGCATCTGAGTCTTTCACAATTGATTATTGTTACAAAATATTATTACTGGTACAATGCTCTCCTAGTTCTGTTCCCTGGAAGCAGAGTATGTTGGTAAAGACCCTTGAGATATCATAAAAGAAACCTGAGTTATAGTTTCCCTTCATTACTTCCCAACCATTTAGCCTTTTTGGCATTTTGGCTCAATTACTTTATAGATTATAATACAGCTAGAATGATTCAAAATTGATAGAATAACCTTACTATTTAAAATGGATTGAGAAGTTTAACCTTCCTAAAGGCAAGGAGCTGCAATAAATCATTTCTTGAGGTCTCTCTCATCTCTAAGAACAATATACAGAATTAAAACTCAAGATCTAGGCTTTTTCATGTATTAACAACCATACATGTGATTTAGTATGCATGCAGATACTCCAGTTTCACAGGTATTTTAGTCTACTATTAGGTAAATGATAAAAGTACTAAATTTATTAAAAAAATGAATAATTATTTTTTCCCTCAATTTTCAGAAAAGATACTAGAATATCTTCACCAGTCTAGAAATGGTTATTATTAGATTTTTTTTTTGTTTGGGTCTGGTTTGTTTTAATCTTCTCATCTTTATACCAGAAAATGCTGCCTTCATTCAGGACCTTCCCCCTATTCAGTTCAAATTCACCTCTTCCAAGAAAACTTCTCTTATTTCTGTACCTCAAATACAAATCTCTCTGTACCTCAGAGATTCTAAATCTGAGGATCAGTCTGTGCAATTATTTAATACAGTCTGTGAATTTGGATGAATTTTAATATAAATAACTAGACATGTCTTAAAGACATTGAAAAGAGAATCCATGTTTTGGGGTGGGAATGACTTACTCCTAAATTAGCTCCCAGTTCTTGGAGAGTATTCATATACAATCCACAGATCAGAGGCCAGGATAGCATAAATCAATAGAGAAACTCTCCATTACTTTTTATAAATATGGGGAATTCCTGTCCCTTTTCCATAGGATTGCTTCATCTAAAATCCCTTGTAGTCTGTGTATTATTATCACAACCCACTTATTTCAAGTTAAGGATGGAGATAGAATTATTATTAGATGTACACACTCTTAATGCATCTTTCTATAA
This sequence comes from Antechinus flavipes, assembly GCF_016432865.1. NCBI lineage: Eukaryota > Metazoa > Chordata > Mammalia > Dasyuromorphia > Dasyuridae > Antechinus > Antechinus flavipes. The sequence continues at coordinate 239,542,329 of NC_067398.1, forward strand.
AACAGTCTATGCTGTACTATTTCATATTGTTCTGTATTTTAGTTTTTCATTTCATGTGCTACAAATGTATTTTGGCTGTTGTTCAAAAGTTCAAAGAATAGGATTTTCTAGCTGTTAAAATTTTTTTCTACACAATGGTATCTTAAGTGTTCCCCTGGTAGTATTACAAGATGAAGAACATCTGGCTTTCTATCTGTTCCTCTCATATAAACCTCTGTCTCTCATCTCTATATCTTTGCAAAGATCTGGAATGTACTTAATCTCCTTACTTCCATCAATGCCTGGTATATAGTATGGGTTAATAAATGCTTGTTCTCTGCTTATTCCACCTCTTTGAGTCTCTGGTTCCCTTCAAAATTCTGCTCAGATACTACCATCCCCATGTGACATTTTCTGATTCCCGCAAGTGAGGAAATGACTCTCTTCTTCACATTATCTCTTATTTGTGCATTTTGTTTATTTTCCAAATATAGTTATAATATTAATAATGATGATGGCTAGCATTCATATTAGACTTTAATGTTTGTGAAGCATTTTGCATATATCATCTTGTTAATCCTTACAACAACCCTGTGAGGTAGATTATATTATTATCACTATTTTACAGAGGAGAAATTTAAGATTTGGGGAAGTGACTTTCCCACACTCCCACAGCTACTAATTATCTGAGGCAGGATTTAAATTCAGATTTTACCAACTCACAGCCCAATAATCTTTCCTAGTGCAAAGGATGGAGTTAAAGACATAGAGTAAGGAAGACCTCAATTTCAGTCTGGCTTCTGTCACTACCAATAGACTGTGATTTCTAAAAGGTATTTTTCATTTGGATTTTTGTTTCACTAATGCATAGCACAACATTTGGCAAATAGATGCTTGTTCAGTTGATAAACTGATTGAGACTAACTCCAGTTAATATCATCTAAGTAAGCTACCCCAACACTTCCAACTTCTTTCCACTCCCTCTTCCCTCACCCTTGATCTCTTTTTTCAGACTCACTGCATTCCAAGCTGGATTTTCTCCTCTTGCAGCTGAGGTGCATATCTGGCAGTGATAACCTTGTCCCTCCTGTTGAAATGGAGGCTCTCCAAGGCTGTGCCCCCTTGTGCAGCTGCTCTCCACGGCTGTAGCTGCACATGCACGTGTCAACTTGCAAACCCCACTCTCAAACTGAGAAGGAAAGAGTCCTTAAAGGATTAGCTTGTGCAGATTTTAAATGCTGGGCTCAGCTAGTCTTACAACAAAATTATGGAAATTTATTTCAGAACCAATGTGCCTTCCCCCAACTTCACCAGTTCTCCTTGTAATTGTCAAAACTAGACCCTTACAATGTACTTTGGACCCCTATTTTTTTTTTCCCTTTTCTGTTATACATTATTTATGGCCCATGAAATACAGGGCACAGGGCAGAATCAGGCAGTTCTTCTCCTTACCCCATATAAAAAACAAACAAACAAACAAACAAACAAACAAAAAACGGAGGAAATTCTGGGCCAGGGCTTCAAGCTGGCAGGCATCAATTACACTTTCAGAAAGACAGAAAAATCATTTATAACCCCTTCTGAAAACATTCATTCAGCATAACTAATTGTCTGTTATAGAAGCATTCTGGGCAAGAGGAGCTGTTCATTCCTGCAGCAAAGGTGTTAATATGTAAGGCTCATATTCAATCCATTGCTTTTGCTCACAGGTAACTGATGATTTGCTTACTTAACAAAGCTAGTGTAACTAAGATGGAATTTGTTGCCCCCCTTGGGGGCCTGGTTTTCTTCTACAAAGAAATATCAAAGAAATTTAAATGTGTTCTCATTAAACAGAGTGGCCCAGATTCCAAGGTTGAGCTGAATTGCCCAGATCCCCGTTCCAGTTTGGCAGCCTTCCTGTGGCTTCGACTTTTCTGTACTAGAGGCCAAGAGAAAGCCTTTCTTTAGGTAGATCTTCTTTCAGATCACCTTTCTTTTGTCTTGAAAGATCATAGTAACAGCAGATTGAGCAAAGTGCAGATGAATTCTGGCCTCTGAGGACTTGCAAAACTGAAGATATATGAATATCTTTCTAAAGAAACAAACTTCAAGACAAGAGAAGAATCAGAATTCTTTATCCTAAGACTGAATTCTGACCTAAAACACATCCCCAACTTACTATGCACAAACTGGGAGGCAGATTTCTATAGGGAAAGATAGTGCATAAGCCTGGATAATTAAAGCTATAGTAGGGAAACAGTGAGGTATAGAGGAAAAATATTGGAATTGGATTCAGTGGATCAGGGTCCAAAGTCTGGCTTTATGATTTTTATTTATAGTCAATATAAATTTGACTAACTTATAGTCAAATTACTTAATCCCTTTTAGAAATAGTGTTCTTGTTTTTAAAATGATAAAAATTAGATAACCCATTGTCATCATCCCAGTCCTAAGGGCAATATCCCTTGGCATATCATTTTGACTCTTCATGCAACCTTGTAGGCCACCATCATTAATTGATTATTTTCATGAAATCATTTCCTTGTAGCAAGTTATGTGCCCTGCCAATGAGATTTTCCAGGACCCCAGAAGCATATGCAGTCTCCTTCATTATTCCAGAGAGTCTTATTTAATGTAAGCTTCAAAAATGGAAGCATGAGAATGAAGAAATGTCCCATGCTGTGTTTGTCTTGGTACTATAGCCTTGCAGGGTTGATCTGTATGGAAATACAAACCACAGGAATCATGCTTCTGTGAAAGAAAGATGCAGAAAATATTTATTGATGAGCAGTGGACTAAGTCATTGCACTCCAATCCATCCCATTCTTAAATGAAATCTACAATTCAAATAGCATACTCTGCAAATCAAGCCATGAAGGCTTGGGATAGGGAAATGCAATCCCTGACTACTCCCTTCGAAGGCAGGACAGGTATTTATTTGAATTCCTAAGTTTTTTTCCTACCCATGGAGAGAGCGCCACAGTGTTTTGTTTGTTTTGTTTTTTTTTTTAATTGTTTCCCATAATATCAACTGCCTCTAGGCAACACTTCCACATATTATGTTAAATTATGGAGGATACCATATGTGGTTATCCTAGTGGTATCTTAATGAGTAGATACAGAATCTAGGTATTTTAATGTTTCTCGATCTGTCATTCACATGGAGGTTATTTATTCAAAAGAACAAAATAAAAACAAAGACGAAAACACCTCACTCAAACATTTAGCAAAAACAATTTTTCATCAGTGTGTCAGTAGTAGCAGAGCTTCACTAAGCTGATGTGGACTTTGTCCTTTAAATTTTCAGTTAGCACTTTTTTAAATATATATTTTGAAGATTTTTATTCAATGAGATAAACTGGCTGACAAATTGGAAATGATGCTGTATAAAAAGTGCTATACATTTTTTTTTGCTACAATATTCCTTTACAACAGACACAGCATTGAAAACAAACAAAAGATTTTTAAAAAGATGCAAATACTTCTCATTCACATACAACTACTTCAATTCACGAATGCAAAGGACCAAGGGAAAAGGAAAAAAAAAAACCTCCAGCATGGCTGCAGCTTTGATCATAACTATAAACTTTTTCTCTTTAAAATATTTTATCCTACTTCCGGTTAAGATGGCGGAGAGGAGGCTCACAGTTGCATAAGCTCCGCGCTTTCTCTCACTATCCACTTCATTACAAGCCTCTGAATCAATGCTTGACTGAAAAAAACCCACAAATAGTTACCAAGAGAAGCCATCCTTGAGATCCGCCAAGAAAGGTCTGTCTTTACTGGAGGGCTGGGGCGGTTTTAGATCGGGCGCAGGCGCGGGCAGCGGCAGTGAGAGCACGGGAGCAGACTGGAGAGGGGGTGGAGAGTGATCGTAGCCGTTTCTGCGGGGAGAGCTTCGCTACAGGTTTGGATAATTTCCTCCGGCAGCAAGTCAACAGCCCAGCAGAGAAGCTAAAAACACCGGGGCTGAAGAATACAACCGCAAACAGCTGGAGTCTCTCAGGACCTGGCCCCCCCCCCTTTCCCCCCCCTCAGTGACTCAGCACGCTTTGGGATCTCAGAGCGCAGGCGCAGCACAGTCCTGCTAGTGCCTCACTGCTGCCACCTGCAGTCTGTAGAGGAAGCTCGATAACACACCCAGCCCCCCCCCAAAGAAAGACTCCAGTTTTTTCTGTTTTTCTTTGGTAGTTTATCTCTGATTAATAGACAGAATGAGCAAGAAGCTGAAGAGGACTTTAACCCTTGACAGCTTCTATACAGATAGAGAGCAGACTCTAAATCCTGAGGAGACTAAAAACAGGCAGTCCCCAGGTGATTCCCCAAAGGAGGAGATCATCTGTTCCTCAGCACAGATGAACCTCATAGAAGTGATTAAAAAGGCTCTCACAAGGGAGCTAGAAGAAAAATGGGGAAAGCAGAGTGAGGCTTGGCAAAAGGAGAGGGAGGCTTGGGAAAAGGAGAGGGAGGCTTGGCAAAAGAGCCTGGAGAAAGTTAAAGAGAGAGTGGATAAAGAAGTAAAATCCTTGAAAAATAGGATTAGTGAACTGGAAACAGAAAACAGCTCTCTAAAAAACAAAATTGGCGAAATGGAAAAAAATTCCACAGAACAAAAGAACTCAATTGGACAATTAGAGAAAGATTTTTAAAAAAGTGAGTGAAGAGAATACTTCACTGAAAATCAGAATTGAACAAGTGGAATTGAATGACTCGAGGAGACAAGAAGAATCAGTCAAGCAAATCCAAAAAAATCAAACAATGGAGAAAAATGTGAAATACCTTCTGGGGAAGACAACAGACCTGGAAAACAGATCCAGGAGAGACAATCTGAGAATCATTGGACTCCCAGAAAAACATGATGAAAAAAAGAGCCTGGACACTGTCTTCCAGGAAATTATCAAAGAGAACTGCCCAGAAGTCATAGGAACAGAGGAAAAAATAAACATTGAAAGGATTCATCGATCACCCACTGAAAGGGATCCTAAAATCAAAACACCAAGGAATATAGTGGCCAAATGCCAGAACCCTCAGGTGAAAGAAAAAATATTGCAAGCGGCTAGAAAAACCCAATTCAAGTATCAAGGAGCCACAATAAGGATCACCCAGGATCTGGCAGCATCCACATTAAAAGATCGAAGGGCCTGGAATATGATATTCCGAAAGGCTAAGGAACTTGGTATGCAACCAAAAATAACTTACCCAGCGAGAATGAGCATCTTTTTCCAGGGAAGAAGATGGACATTCAACGAAGTAAGCGAATTTCATCTATTTCTGATGAAAAAACCAGAACTTAACAAAAAGTTTGATCTACAAATATAGAACTCAAGAGAAATCTAAAAAGGTAAAGATTAATCTTGGGAACTATATTTTGACTATATAGATGTATAAAGAATACATGTATACCTTGTTCTAGAAATTGATGTGGAAAGGACATTGTACCAGAAAAAGGGTAAAGTGGGGTAGTACATCTCATGAAGAGGCATAGGAAACCTATTATATCTGAGAGAAAGAATGGAGGGGGATGAATATAGTGGGTATCTTACTGCCTTCAGAATTGGCTTTAAGTGAAAAATCTTAAGACATATTCAATCTATAGTGAAACTTCTCCCATCTCATTGAAAAGTGAGAAGGGAAAAGTGGAAAGGGAAGGAATAAGCTAAGCGGAAGGGAATACGGGAACTGGGAGGGAAAGGGGTAAGATAGGGGGAGGAACTCTAAGGCGGGGGGAGGGATACTAAAAAGGGAGGGCTGTGAGAAGCAAGGGGTGCTCACAAGCTTAATACTTGGAAGGGGGGAAAGGGGAAAGAAGGGAGGAAAGCATAAACCGGGGTTAACAAGATGGCAAGTAATACAGAATTGGTCATTCTAACCATAAACGTGAACGGGGTAAACTCCCCCATAAAGAGAAAGCGGTTAGCAGAATGGATTAAAAGCCAGAATCCTACAATATGTTGTTTACAGGAAACACACCTGAAGCGGGGAGATACATGCAGGTTAAAGGTAAAAGGTTGGAGCAAAATCTACTATGCTTCAGGTGAAGTCAAAAAAGCAGGGGTAGCCATCCTGATCTCAGATCAAGCTAAAGCAAAAATTGACCTAATTAAAAGAGATAAGGAAGGACACTATATCTTGCTAAAGGGTAGCATGGATAATGAAGCACTATCTATATTAAACATATATGCACCAAGTGGGGTAGCATCTAAATTCTTAAAAGAGAAACTAAGAGAGCTGCAAGAAGAAATAGACAGTAAAACTATAATAGTGGGAGATCTTAACCTTGCACTCTCAGAATTAGATAAATCAAACCAGAAAATAAATAAGAAAGAAGTCAAAGAGGTAAACAGAATACTAGAAAAGCTAGATATGATAGATCTCTGGAGAAAATGTAATGGAGACAGAAAGGAATACACTTTCTTTTCAGCAGTTCATGGAACCTATACAAAAATTGACCATATATTAGGACATAAAAACCTCAAACTCAAATGTAGTAAGGCAGAAATAGTAAATGCATCCTTTTCAGACCACGATGCAATGAAAATTACATTCAACAAAAAAGCAGGGGGAAGTAGACCAAAAAATAATTGGAAACTAAATAATCTCATACTAAAGAATGATTGGGTGAAACAGCAAATCATAGACATAATTAATAACTTCACCCAAGAAAACGATAATAATGAGACATCATACCAAAATGTATGGGATGCAGCCAAAGCGGTAATAAGGGGAAATTTCATATCTCTAGAGGCCTATTTGTATAAAATAGAGAAAGAGAAGGTCAATGAATTGGGTTTGCAATTAAAAATGCTAGAAAAGGAACAAATTAAAAACCCCCAGTCAAACACTAAACTTGAAATTCTAAAAGTAAAAGGTGAGATCAATAAAATTGAAAGTAAAAAAACTATTGAATTGATTAATAAAACTAAGAGTTGGTTCTATGAAAAAACCAACAAAATAGACAAACCCTTAGTAAATCTGATTAAAAAAAGGAAAGAGGAAAATCAAATTGTTAGTCTTAAAAATGAAAAGGGAGAACTCACCACTAACAAGAGGAAATTAGAGCAATAATTAGGAGTTACTTTGCCCAACTTTATGCCAATAAATTCGACAACTTAAATGAAATAGAAAAATACCTCCAAAAATACAGCTTGCCCAAACTAACAGAGGAAGAAGTAAATATCCTAAACAGTCCCATCTCAGAAAAAGAAATAGAACAAACTATCAATCAACTCCCTAAGAAAAAATCCCCAGGACCAGATGGATTTACATGTGAATTCTACCAAACATTTAAAGAACAATTAACTCCAATGTTATATAAACTATTTGAAAAAATAGGGATTGAAGGAGTCCTACCAAACTCCTTTTATGACACAGATATGGTACTGATACCTAAACCAGGTAGGCTGAAAACAGAGAAAGAAAATTATAGACCAATCTCCCTAATGAATATTGATGCTAAAATCTTAAATAAAATATTAGCAAAAAGATTACAGAAAATTGTCACCAGGATAATACACTATGACCAAGTAGGATTTATACCAGGAATGCAGGGCTGGTTCAATATTAGGAAAACTATTAGCATAATTGACTATATCAATAACCAAACAAACAAAAACCACATGATCATCTCAATAGATGCAGAAAAAGCATTTGATAAAATCCAACATCCATTCCTAATAAAAACACTTGAGAGCATAGGAATAAATGGACTTTTCCTTAAAATAGTCAGGAGCATATATTTAAAACCATCAGTAAGCATCATATGCAATGGGGAAAAACTGGAACCTTTCCCAGTAAGATCTGGAGTGAAGCAAGGTTGCCCACTATCACCATTATTATTTAATATCGTATTAGAAACACTAGCCTCGGCAATAAGAGTCGAGAAAGATATAAAAGGAATTAGAGTAGGCAATGAGGAAACCAAACTATCACTCTTTGCAGATGATATGATGGTATACCTAGAGAACCCCAGAGATTCTACCAAAAAGCTATTGGAAATAATTCATAATTTTAGCAAAGTAGCTGGCTACAAAATAAATCCCCATAAATCCTCAGCATTTTTATACATCACCAACAAAACCCAACAGCAAGAGATACAAAGAGAAATTCCATTCAGAATAACTGTTGATACCATAAAATATTTGGGAATCTATCTACCAAAGGAAAGTCAGGAATTATATGAGCAAAATTATAAAAAAAGTCTCCACACAAATAAAGTCAGACTTAAATAATTGGAAAAATATTAAGTGCTCTTGGATCGGCCGAGCGAACATAATAAAGATGACAATACTCCCTAAACTAATCTATTTATTTAGTGCTATACCAATCAGACTTCCAAGAAAATATTTTATTGATCTAGAAAAAATAACAACAAAATTCATATGGAACAATAAAAAGTCGAGAATCTCAAGGGATTAATGAAAAAAAAATCAAATGAAGGTGGCCTAGCTGTACCTGATCTAAAATTATATTATAAAGCAGCAGTCACCAAAACCATTTGGTATTGGCTAAGAAATAGATTAGTGGATCAGTGGAAAAGGCTAGGCTCACAAGACAGAATAGTCAACTATAGCAATCTAGTGTTTGACAAACCCAAAGCCCCTAACTTCTGGGAAAAGAATTCATTATTTGATAAAAACTGCTGGGATAATTGGAAATTAGTATGGCAGAAATTAGGCATGGACCCACACTTAACACCATATACCAAGATAAGATCAAAATGGGTCTATGACCTAGGCATAAAGAACGAGACTATAAATAAATTAGAGGAACATAGAATAGTTTATCTCTCAGACTTGTGGAGGAGAAAGAAATTTGTGACCAAAGATGAACTAGAGACCATTACTGATCACAGAATAGAAAATTTCGATTACATCAAATTAAAAAGCCTTTGTACAAATAAAACTAATGCAAACAAGATTAGAAGGGAAGCAACAAACTGGGAAAACATTTTCACAGTTAAAGGTTCTGATAAAGGCCTCATTTCCAAAATATATAGAGAACTGACTCAAATTTATAAGAAATCAAGCCATTCTCCAATTGATAAATGGTCAAAGGATATGAACAGACAATTTTCAGAGGATGAGATTGAAACTATTACCACTCATATGAAAGAGTGTTCCAAATCATTATTGATCAGAGAAATGCAAATTAAGACAACTCTGAGATACCACTACACACCTGTCAGATTGGCTAAGATGACAGGAAAAAATAATGATGAATGTTGGAGGGGATGCGGGAAAACTGGGACACTAATGCATTGTTGGTGGAGTTGTGAACGAATCCAACCATTCTGGAGAGCAATCTGGAATTATGCCCAAAAAATTATCAAAATGTGCATATCCTTTGATCCAGCAGTGTTTCTATTGGGCTTATATCCCAAAGAAATACTAAAGAAGGGAAAGGGACCTGTATGTGCCAAAATGTTTGTAGCAGCCCTGTTTGTAGTGGCTAGAAACTGGAAAATGAATGGATGCCCATCAATTGGAGAATGGCTGGGTAAATTGTGGTATATGAATGTTATGGAATATTATTGTTCTGTAAGAAATGACCAGCAGGATGAATACAGAGAGGCTTGGAGAGACCTACATGAACTGATGCTAAGTGAAATGAGCAGAACCAGGAGATCATTATACACTTCGACAACGATATTGTATGAGGACATATTTTGATGGAAGTGGATTTCTTTGACAAAGAGACCTGAGTTTCAATTGATAAATGACGGACAAAAGCAGCTACACCCAAAGAAAGAACACTGGGAAACGAATGTGAACTATCTGCATTTTTGTTTCTCTTCCCGGATTATTTATACCTTCTGAATCCAATTCTCCCTATGCAACAAGAGAACTGTTCGGTTCTGCAAACATATATTTTATCTAGGATATACTGCAACATATCCAACATATAAAGGACTGCTTGCCATCTAGGGGAGGGGGTGGAGGGAGGGAGGGGAAAAAAAAATCGGAACAGAAATGAGTGTAAATATAATGTAATTATTAAATAAAAAAAAAATAAAAAAAAATAAAATATTTTATCCTTTATATAGTAGCAAAATTGCTTGCTTGAATCAAAGGTATGGTTTTTTCACAAGCTTTTCTAGCAAAGTTCTTCCAATAAAACAGTAAATCAAGCAAAAGTTAAGCATTACATTTCCTTTAAAAAATTCTTTAAAATGTTTATTTTCAGTTCCAAATTCTCTTTCTCCACTCCTCACCCACTTATTGAGAAGGCAAGAAATACAATATCCATTTTAGTTATGAAGTCATGTAAAAACATTTACACATTAGCCATGTTGAATGATAAGAAAAAAATGAGAGAAAGAAAAAATAAGAAAAAAAGAGAATGAGAAAAAAAACCTGTTAAATCTGCTTTCACATTCATCAGTTCTCTATCTGGAAAGAGTAGGCATTGCTATGCTACTTCCTTGCTTGCTAATTGTCAATTTTAATGTTTATAACTTTGAAGGACCAAATATTTTGTACCAGGTAACATCTTTAGAACATTCAATGATTGCAGAGTTTCAGCCTCAAAAACTGTGAATGAATTGACAAAATGGTGAAGCACAAAGAACTATGTGTATAATAACATCATTGTATCACCAATGCGCTGTGATATCTTTAGTTATCAAAAATCCAGGAAAACTCCACTTGCCTAATTTCTTTCTACCTTTTGGTGATTCTTACAAAACTAGGTATCTGAGGGGGGGAATAGTAAAATAGAAAACAACCTCACAGACAAGTTGTATAATTTGGCATATAAAGCATGGGCAAATTTTTGGCTTAAATTATACCTTCTTAGAATTTAATATAGCATATTCAACCCAAGACTAAAACCATTCCTACTAATAACATATATGCATGGAAGAAAACAAAAAAAAATAATTTCTTTCTTCCTTCATTATTTTATTTCCTTTTTTCCTTTTATTTTTCCTTATTCCTTCCCTCCCTTCCTTCCTTCTTCCATTTCTCCCTGCTTTCCTTTCTTCTTCTTTCTTCTTTTTTTTCCTTCCTGCTTCTCTCTCTCTTCTTTTCTCCCTCTCATTCTTCTACTTTGAGGACATACTAATGTTTTGTGAAAAAAAGTACTCTATCTAAAGACATGAATACTAAACCTGGCTCTATAATTTATAACTGTGTGATTCGGGGAAATAATTCGGTCTCTCCAAGTCTCAAGTTTCTTATCTACAATAATACCTAAAGGTACAAGTCTATTATTGAGTAAAGGTCTAGCATTATATAATCCTGAATCCAAGAAGATCTGGATTCAACCTTATCTCTGAAAGATTCTAACTGTATGACTATGGTAAAGTCATTTAGCTGCTCAGTGTCCTGGACAACTTTCTAAAGCTATAATCTAGAAATGAGGTATTAATATACCTTAATGAAAGAATTTTCAATCCTGGGAATTCCATAAATCTATGAAATAATAATTATGAACAAAAATAAATAAGTAAAATGAATGAATAGATAAATAAACAAATCAGTCCTTTCTCACAGAGTTCTTTTGAGAACTAAATAGGATGTTGTTTTTGGAAAGTGTTTTGAGTATCATAAAGTGCTATAAAATATAAAGTATTATCAAATTAGTAAATAGCTTCATCATCATCATTACATCTAGCTAGTAAACTCCAAGATATCTTGGGAGGGTTCATAGTAGGTATAAGAGAAGAGAAGATTGCAACTCTCTTGGCATTTAGCACAGAACCTTGAACAGAAGAAGCTTTCAAAAAAAGGATTAAAATATGAACTAATATTGACTTTTTCAATGATGAGGTCAAGAATATTTGAAATTGTGATTCAATTCTAATATAACAACTAATTTTGATATAGTGGTTTAAGATTTGCAAAATATTTTATACATATATCATCATCTCATTTGATTTAATAATCCTATGAAAAGGGTATAATTATATTCCTCATTTTACAAATAAAGAAATGAAGACTAAGAATGATTAAATGACTTTCTCATGATCACAACTGCTGAGTGTCTAGTGCAAGATTTAAAGAAATGTCTTTCTGATCCTAAATTTAGAGCTAAATTCATTATGCCTCTAAAGCAATCTAACCTATTGTCTTTCATACTTTGATACCAGTGCTTTATCAATGGTATTTTTAGATACTGTGAAGAAGTAACTCAAACTGTCAGAAGTTAAAGGATTATTATATTTTTTAAGTGAAACAATTTGAATTCTGAAGACTAACTCAATTTACTTCCTATATACTTTGAAATCCAAAACTAACAACTATAGATTAGATATTACTATATTTTTTTAGCATGGTGTTCAGTACTTATTAGAAAAGTTTGTGGAAAAAAGTAGACAATGAACAATAAACAAAAATGTGTAAAGCATTCTATACCTAAATAGTATGTTATTAAATGCAGGAGTTCTTGAAATTCAGAAAGGATTGATATAAGGAAAATTCCATAGTGAGGTAGACCTGGAATGAACCTTGAAAAATGGATAGACTTTGGAGAATGCAATCCTAGGAGAAGAAGAAAAAAATATGATAAAGGTAAAGGCATGTGAATATGCATATTGTATACTGGAACAGTGAGAAGGCAAGTCTGAGAAAATAAAACAGTGTGAAATAAAGCTTTTAAAGGAAGGAGGAAGAAGAATACCTGGAGTTGTCTGCATTTCAAGTATGACCTTGCCACAGTTAAAGCAGACAGAGTATTAATTCCCAGATAAAACCTTTGGCAGATCTATAAGAGTGTATATCACAAAGCTGTTTCAGGAGGACAGGGCTACTATGTGAAAGCAATCAGAAGCTAAAGGCTGAAACAGGGGAGTTCTTTTCAAAATGGCTCAAAGGTAAACAGAAGCAGAAACACTGAGGATGGCAGGGAGTGGATTAACATGGGACCTTTTGAGATGAGAAGTTCCCCCAGGCACATACAGAATTGTTTTTGATGGCACTTAAGTAGAGTCTTTTTTTTTTTCCTCCCTCTAAACACTGTTTGTAGCATATCCTGCATCTATGTGTATGTGTGCTTGAGAAAAGAAGCTCAGCTCTGACCCTTGATAATAACTGTTTGAGAGAGCAACTCTTTCTCTGAAGTCTTTGAAGGGGTTGGGCTATAAGAGTTCACCTCTCCATCTTTACTTGTGTTGTCAGGTCATGACAGGCTATGGCCTCCTAGCTGGGGCTACTATAATAACTAAACAGAGATGAAGGGTAAGAATGTTTGAGGGAGTGATAGGGTAGTGACAGCAACAACCAAAGGAGTTGCCTTTTATTCACCATTGTGATAAAAAGGAAAGAACTGTTAAACCTCACTGCTGACTACCAGGTAAGTCTTAATGTTCTATATTCAGAGGAGCCACATACCAAACTGATGGGGGCTCCCCTAAAAAGGACAGAAATTTTCAAAATGCTAAAATTTTAGTAATAGAAGAAATTTTGAGGTGTTCTAACCTGATGTTCTTAAATCTTTGTTGAATGGTGCATACCTCTCCATAAAAAAAAGTTTGAACACATCTCAAATGTGTGCATATTTACTATTAAGAATTTAATATATGTACTAAATTCTAACAATTATAGAATTTGAAAAACATAAGCAAGATAATTTTAGGGAGATATAAAAATGAGATGTTATTGTTGTGCCACAGTTCTCTTTTAATGTCCTGACCCAGTTTCCCTAATTGTGCTATTCAGTTACTCTGCCTCAGGTTATAACCATTTCTTCTTAATGTTAGGATAAAGGTCTTATGTCTTAGACCTTAGGCTATAATCATTCCCTTTTAATATTTGATGGGATAAAGGTTTTTATCCATTTTTAGACATCATTAGAAGATCTATTATTCTAATTCTTCAGTATGTCATTCTTATTCTAAGTTCCTCCCCCCATTAGGTCATCCCCATTCAGGTACCTCCCCCATTATGTCACTGGTCTTGTTATCCTATAAAAGAATCTTGTATCTGACATTCACTGTTGGGTTCTTTGAGATGATAGTCTCATTCAGCCCTGGGACCAAACATGGATCCATTTGGTCCCAGTAAATCTCTCCATTTAATAAACTATTAAATTGTTCTTTAATCTATATCTTGCTCAGTTTCTCCGGCATTACATTATATCTTTCATTTGGTAAGAAAATTACTGGAGTTTATTAAGTAGAAAGAGGCATAGTCATAATTGTGCTTTAAAAGTAGTACTTCATCAACATCAAATGTGGAAAAAAATAGGAGCAAAGAGAGACATGAAGCAAAGGGATGAGTTTGTAAGCTACTACAAAAATTCAATCTAGAGGCAATGAGGATCTCAACTAAGATTGTGGTTTTTGAACAAAGAGAAGTAGACAGCTATGAGAAATGTAATAGAAGATCCTGAGGGGAAAAGAACAGCTGATTGGATCTATGAAAAGAAAAGGAGAAACCGGTGAGGTTATGAGAAGTTGGGTGAATGCAATGATGCAATGACTTTAACTATGGTAGGGATATCTCAAAAAGGAATGAATTTATGCAAATCATAGACCATCCCTCCTTTCTCATTCTTAATGAATAAAAAAAGGAAAGCCCACTCTGCGAGTAGGTTTTGATGAATTTCCCCAAAGATATGTGTCAGCTGATGCTGTGGATAGATAGTATTGATGTGAAGTTCAGCAGGAAGTAAATGGGCAATCTGAATAGTGTGAAGGTGGTGTTGCTTGGGAAATAAGGGTAGGTATGGGAGACATAGATTTGACCCAGCAATACCTCTACTGGGTCTGTAGCCAAAGATGATTGGGGGGGAAAAGGGGAATGAACCTATATGATCTAAAAAGCTGCTCTTTTTGTTGTAACAAAGAACCGATAATTGGGGGAATGTTTGTCAATTGGAGAATGGCTGAAGAAATTGCAATATATGATTGTGATGGGATACTACTACTTTTATGCTATAGAAATGATGAGCTCGTTGATCTTAGATAAACCTGGATAGGACTTACACAAAATAATGAAGAACAAAAAGAGCAGAATTAAGAGAATATTCTATGTAGTACCAAAATTACTGTTTTGAAAATAACATTTAGTAAGTCATTTTGAATACTATAAATAGTCAAATTAACTTCAAAGAATATGGAAAAGAATGAAGGAACCCCAAAACTCTAAAAATTCTTGAAGGAGAAAATCTCCTTCAATTCTGCCTCAGTGAGGAACCCTGCCTGAGAGAAAGCAAACAAGGCAGTTTCATTCTGTTATCTAGTAAAAGGAATTCCAATCCTATTGAATAGAAGAAATTCATTGAATTCCAGCTCAAGCTGAAACTCAGTGAGTAGATGAGCCAACTTGGGACTCCACCCATGAGTTCCCTTCAGCTGATAGCCAAAGCTCCTATTATAAAAGAGCCAAACTAAAATCCTCTCTTTGCAGAGATTCCAAACATGCCATGCTATGCCATGCTAGGCTATGCCATGGAAACCCCTGCCTGCTGGAATGATATTCTTTTCCAGTGTTATCCTCTCTTTATCCTCACCTATTTCCCTAACGAGACTTGATGCCTCTCTATCAGGATTTCTAATGTTACTTCCCAATCCCTATAATTAAAGCTCTTTTATCAATCTAGGTTTTCAGTTCTGTAAATCCTTTACAGAGAATCTCTACACCACCAGAAGGGAGTTCCCCAAAACTCCCTACCCTTGCACCAAATCCCAAGGGAGTGCAGGGGAGCCAAATCTCTCCATTTGGTTCCCTGAACCCCGAACCTGCCACTAGACCTTATCATTTAACTCCCTGACCACCAGAAAACCTAATTTTGGTTCCCTAAATCTAGACTTCATCATTTGGTTCCCTACTAAAGGGAACCCCAAAACCTAAACCTCATCAAGAAGACCCTGTCTGGATCCAGAGAATGAAGTAATAAATAGATGTATGTAAAGAATTATTTTGCATATAGTATGAGTATACACACATACATATACAGATAATTTCTCTTTGATAGTAGTCATTTCTAGAGAAGGGTGAAAAAGAAAAAAAAAAGGAGAGAAAGAAAAAAGTTACATGATAACTTTTTTATATATTTAAAAAGAATATCAAGTTGTATAAAATAGAATAGCAGTTTCATGTGCAATCGTCTTTTTTTCCTATTTTGCTATGTTATAAAAATACTTGCTTTATTTCTTAAGCTCAGAATAACATAAATTTTGAAAAAAGAAATCTCATAATTGTCTCTCTTGACAGGATGAGGTTTGACCTATCTTATGGAGAACTTGAGGGGAAATGCATACACAAGCACACACACAAACACATTTGTTGGAAAAAGAACATGGATCATTAATTTAATTAATGTAAATTATTCTTATTCTGGAAATTCTCATGATCAATAGAGACCATATATTATCTCTATTTCATTCTTAGACAGATACTTAAGATAACTTTCTAAGAAACAAAATGTTTTGTCCATAATAGCATCTTTAGAATGCATTAGTGTCAGTATTTGAACTCACATCTTTCTGAATTCAAATCAAATCCTCTGACCTCTGCCATCATCCACATGTTAAATTTCACAATATAAATGCTAATTATTATTATGAATAACTCAATGCTTCAAAAAAGTTTTAATCTTTATGCATACCCCACCAAGTCATTTACATAGATCACCATTCCTCCATGATTGTATTAATAGATTTCAGTAACTACAAAAATTCATAGCCTAATGGCCAATTTTTTTTCTTTTTTTTTCTATTCTAACTCTTTTATTTATTTGTTTATCTTATTTATTGTTTTCTTTTTTATCTGTTTTGCATGTACATTAACTTTAATATACATTTCTTTATAAATTATGTTCAAAGAGAAAAATCAGAGCAAAAGGGAAAGACCCCAAGAGAAAAATACAACAGAATAAAAAGAAAGATAAGTGAAAATATCATGTGTTGATTTATATTCAGTCTCCATAGTTTTCTCTCTGGATGCAGGTAGTTTTCTATTCAAAATTTATTAGAATTGCCTTGGATCATTGAACTGCTGAGAAAGAATTAAAGCTTTCATAGTTGATCATTATACAATCTTGCTGATACTGTATATAATGTATTCCTGGTTATACTTGTTTTGCTTAGCATCAGTTCATGTAGATCTTTCCAGGCCTTTCCAAAATCAGCTTATCCATCATTTTTATAGAACAATAATATTCCATTATTTTCATACACCACAACTTATTCAGCCATTTCCCAGTTGATGGGCATCTATCTACTCATTTTCCAATTCTTTGCTTCTACAAAAAGAGCTGCTATAAATATTTTCACACCTGTTAGTCCTTTCCCTTCCTTTATGATTTCCTCAAGATATAGACCCAGTAGTAGCACTGCTAGATCAAAGTTTATGCACAGTTTTATAGCCTTTTGGGCATAGTTCCAACTGCTCTCCAGAATGGTTGGATTATTTCACAATCCCACCAACAATGCTCCAGTGACCCAGTTTTCTGATATTCCCTCCAACATTTATCATTATCTTTTCCTGTTACCTTAATCAATCTGAGAAGTGTGAGGTGGTACCTAAAAGGTGTTTTGATTTGCATTTCTCTAACTGATAGTGATTTAGGGCATTTTTTCATATGATTATAGATGGCTTTAATTTCATCATTTAAAAATTGTCTGTAGCCTTTGACCATTTATCAACTGAGGAATGATTTGTAATGGACAACCTTTTGATGTTGAAATTCATATGGGCTGGTTCTTAAAAACAAAATGTACACTTATTTTGTTTCTATAACTATATACTCTCTGCCTTGTTAGGGCCTTTGCCTAAGCTTGCATTGTATTGACATAACTTTCAAGAATTCATAGTCAATTTTATCCTTAGATATGGTATCTAATATAAGCATTCAGAAAAAAAATTATTGTTAATAAGTAATAACTAATATTTTATATAATACTTTAATCTTTATAAAGAACTTTACAAATATTGTATTATTTAATCCTTGCAACCCTGGAAGTTAGACACTATTATCATCCATATATTACAGATCAGGAAACTGAGACAGATAAAGGTTAATTGAATTATTGTTTGAGGATTGAAATCTGGTCTTCTTGGCTCTAATACCAGTAAATTATCCATATTATTACCTAACTGCCTCAAAATAGATTATTTTAAACAAGGGAAAAATCATAAACAAAAAATTTAGGATCATAGCATCACAGATTTCTTTTATAGCTTTTTATTTATAAGATATATGCATGGATAATTTTTTTAGCATTGACAATTGCAAAACCTTTTGTTCCAACTTATCTCCTCCTTCCCTCCACCTCCCTCCCCCAGATAGCAAGTTGACTAATACATGTTAAATATGTTAAAGTATAAATTGAATACAATATATGTATACATATCCAAACAATTATTTTGCTGTACAAAAAAAAATCGGACTTTGAAATAGTGTACAATTAGCCTGTGAAGGAAATCAAAAATGCAGGTGGACAAAAATAGAGGGATTGGGAATTCTATGTAGTGGTTCATAGTCATCTCTCAGAGTTCTTTCACTGGGTATAGCTGGTTCAATTCATTACTGCTCTATTGGAACTGATTTGGTTCATCTCATTGTTGAAGATGGCCATGTTCCAGAAATTAGGCAAGGACCCACACTTAACACCACATACCAAGATAAGATCAAAATGGGTCCATGACCTAGGCATAAAGAACGAGATTATAAATAAATTAGAGGAACATAGGATAGTTTATCTCTCAGACTTGTGGAGGAGAAAGAAATTTGTGACCAAAGATGAACTAGAGACCATTACCAATCACAAAATAGAAAATTTTGATTATATCAAATTAAAAAGCCTTTGTACAAACAGAACGAATGCAAACAAGATTAGTAGGGAAGTAACAAACTGGGAAAACATCTTTACAATTAAAGGTTCTGATAAAGGCCTCATTTCCAAAATATATAGAGAACTGACTCAAATTTATAAAAAATCAAGCCATTCTCCAATTGATAAATGGTCAAAGGATATGAACAGACAATTTTCAGATGAAGAAATTGAAACTATTACCACTCACATGAAAGAGTGTTCCAAATCACTATTGATCAGAGAAATGCAAATTAAGACGACTCTGAGATATCACTACACACCTGTCAGATTGGCTAAGATGACAGGAAAAAACAATGATGAATGTTGGAGGGGATGCGGGAAAACGGGGACATTGATGCATTGTTGGTGGAGTTGTGAATGAATCCAGCCATTCTGGAGAGCGATCTGGAATTATGCCCAAAAAGTTATCAAACTGTGCATACCCTTTGATCCAGCAGTGTTTCTATTGGGCTTATACCCCAAAGAGATACTAAAAAAGGGAAGGGGACCTGTATGTGCCAAAATGTTTGTAGCAGCCTTGTTTGTAGTGGCTAGAAACTGGAAAATGAATGGATGCCCATCAGTTGGAGAATGGCTGGGTAAATTGTGGTATATGAATGTTATGGAATATTATTGCTCTGTAAGGAATGACCAGCAGGATGAATACAGAGAGGCTTGGAGAGACCTACATGGACTGATGCTAAGTGAGATGAGCAGAACCAGGAGATCATTATACACTTCGACAACGATATTGTATGAGGATGTATTCTGATGGAAGTGGATTTCTCTGACAAAGAGACTTAACTGAGTTTCATTGGAGAAATGATGGACAGAAACAGCTACACCCAAAGAAGGAATACTGGGAAATGAATGTGAACTATTTGCATTTTTGATTTTCTTCCCGAGTTATTTTTACCTTCTGAATCCAATTCTCCCTGTGCAACAAGAGAACTGTTCGGTTCTGCAAATATGTATTGTATCTAGGATATACTGCAACATGTTTAGCATATATAGGACTGCTTGCCATCCTGGGGGGGGGGGGGGAGGGAGGGGAAAAAAACGAAACATAAGTGATTGCAAGGGATAATGTCGTGTA
The DNA here is from genome assembly GCF_016432865.1 of Antechinus flavipes. Lineage (NCBI taxonomy): Eukaryota > Metazoa > Chordata > Mammalia > Dasyuromorphia > Dasyuridae > Antechinus > Antechinus flavipes. The sequence continues at coordinate 239,562,143 of NC_067398.1, forward strand.
GAAATTATCCTGGCATGGATTCTGTCAATGCGAAGTTATTATTAAATAAAATAAAATTTATAAATAAAAAAAAAAAAATTTAAAAAAAAAAAAAAAAAAAAAAAAAGAAGATGGCCATGTCCATCAGAATTGATCATCATATAGTATTGTTGTTGAAGTATATAATGATCTCCTGGTTCTGCTCATTTCACTCAGCATCAGTTCATGTAAGTCTCTCCAAGCCTTTATGAAATCATCCTGCTGGTCATTTCTTACAGAACAATAATATTCCATAATATTCATATACAACAATTTATTCAGCCATTCTCCAATTGATGGGCATCCACTGAGTTTCCAGTTTCTGGCCACTACTAAGAGGGCTATCAGAAATATTCTTGCACATATAGGTCTCTTCCCCTTCTTTAAAATCTCTTTGGGATATAAGCCCAGTAGTAACACTGCTGGATCAAAAGGTATACACAGTGTGATAACTTTTTGAGCATAGTTCCAAATTGCTCTTCAGAATGGCTGGATGTAGCATCACAGATTTTAATTTGGAAGCCACTTTAACATTCTCTAGAGTCCAGACCCACTCTATTAAAAATAAGAATTGAAACCCAGAAAGGTTAAGTGATTTTCTTAAGATCTCAGGAAGAAACAGGATTTCCATAAAGGTTCTTCACTTCCAAATCCATTGTTCTTCTCTTCTCATTATCTTAATTTATTAGATGAAATCTATGGACAAATGTAAGGTCTTACACATATATTCAAACAACAAATTTCACCTTTAAGAAGAAGAAGGTGTAACCAAGATAGTATTTCATTTGAAAAAGGCATGCCTTTTAAATAGATTTTAATTAATGTATCAGTAGTGTAAAGGTAGTCAAAAAAGTTAATGTTCTTATAGTATATATGGAGAGTCAATATATCTATGACCAGGAAGAAAATCTCCCAGTATTTACTGCCATGGTCAAACTAAATTTTGACCAGAAGGATCATAGTCCTATATTTTAGGAAGTACACTGTTAAGGTGGACAAAGGGCAAAAGAATGTGACCTTGTGAACTGATTGCCTTTATTGATATTTATTCTGTTTATACCAAAATATGTACTTATCTCCCCTCTTATAATGTAAGTTGCTTGAAAATGGGGATTATTTCATTTGTATTCCCAATACTTAGTATAGTATTTGACACATAGTAGATTTTTTAATAAATGTTCTATAATACATTAATTAATTAATCAGGATGGTTAAGAATTGTTTGACAGAAACAGCTACACCCAAAGAAGGAATACTGGAAAATGAATGTGAACTATTTGCATTTTTGATTTTCTTCCCGAGTTATTTTTACCTTCTGAATCCAATTCTCCCTGTGCAACAAGAGAACTGTTCGGTTCTGCAAATATGTATTGTATCTAGGATATACTGCAACATGTTTAGCATATATAGGACTGCTTGCCATCCTGGGGGGGGGGGGGAGGGAGGGAGGGGAAAAAAACGAAACATAAGTGATTGCAAGGGATAATGTCGTGTAGAAATTATCCTGGCATGGATTCTGTCAATGCGAAGTTATTATTAAATAAAATAAAATTTATAAATAAAAAAAAAAAAATTTAAAAAAAAAAAAAAAAAAAAAAAAGAAGATGGCCATGTCCATCAGAATTGATCATCATATAGTATTGTTGTTGAAGTATATAATGATCTCCTGGTTCTGCTCATTTCACTCAGCATCAGTTCATGTAAGTCTCTCCAAGCCTTTATGAAATCATCCTGCTGGTCATTTCTTACAGAACAATAATATTCCATAATATTCATATACAACAATTTATTCAGCCATTCTCCAATTGATGGGCATCCACTGAGTTTCCAGTTTCTGGCCACTACTAAGAGGGCTATCAGAAATATTCTTGCACATATAGGTCTCTTCCCCTTCTTTAAAATCTCTTTGGGATATAAGCCCAGTAGTAACACTGCTGGATCAAAAGGTATACACAGTGTGATAACTTTTTGAGCATAGTTCCAAATTGCTCTTCAGAATGGCTGGATGTAGCATCACAGATTTTAATTTGGAAGCCACTTTAACATTCTCTAGAGTCCAGACCCACTCTATTAAAAATAAGAATTGAAACCCAGAAAGGTTAAGTGATTTTCTTAAGATCTCAGGAAGAAACAGGATTTCCATAAAGGTTCTTCACTTCCAAATCCATTGTTCTTCTCTTCTCATTATCTTAATTTATTAGATGAAATCTATGGACAAATGTAAGGTCTTACACATATATTCAAACAACAAATTTCACCTTTAAGAAGAAGAAGATGTAACCAAGATAGTATTTCATTTGAAAAAGGCATGCCTTTTAAATAGATTTTAATTAATGTATCAGTAGTGTAAAGGTAGTCAAAAAAGTTAATGTTCTTATAGTATATATGGAGAGTCAATATATCTATGACCAGGAAGAAAATCTCCCAGTATTTACTGCCATGGTCAAACTAAATCTTGACCAGAAGGATCATAGTCCTATATTTTAGGAAGTACACTGTTAAGGTGGACAAAGGGCAAAAGAATGTGACCTTGTGAACTGATTGCCTTTATTGATATTTATTCTGTTTATACCAAAATATGTACTTATCTCCCCTCTTATAATGTAAGTTGCTTGAAAATGGGGATTATTTCATTTGTATTCCCAATACTTAGTATAGTATTTGACACATAGTAGATTTTTTAATAAATGTTCTATAATACATTAATTAATTAATCAGGATGGTTAAGAATTGTTTGAGGAAACTAAGAAGTTTTTTAATCTGGAAAATAGAAAAGAAAATAAAGGAAACAATTTGGTGGTGTCCAAATACTTACAGTATGTTTTTTCTTCTTGGATCTAAAAAGCAAAAATGGAAGCAACAGTCATAAATTGCAAAAGTGTAGACTTTTCCCTTAATAAAAAGGGAGAACTTCCTAATAACCTAATAACTTCCTAATAAAAAATTGTCCAATGGATTACCTTGAGAAATAATGGTCTTTAACCAGAAGTAACATAATGTTTAGTTGGGTGTCTTGTAGAAAGTATCCTTGTGTTATTGTGCTGCTTGCTTTCTGTTACCAAGAGCTAACCATCTATAATTACCTACAGCTGGTACAAGTGGTGTGCAGATAAATTTTTAACAACCAGCTTGGGGGAAAATGTATATATATGACATATACATTTAAGTTTAATCTGCATTATTGATTTTTTTCTCCACCATTATAAGCCTAAAATAATGAATCTAACCCCAATTTCTACTATTTTAATAATAAGCTATTGCAAGCCATTATAAACTAGTTCCATTATACCCTAGCTGAATGCCATGTATTTTATAGTTCTCAGTAAAATATTATAATTGACCAATAACTAACAATAAATGAAAATATTTAAAATGTTTTTATTAAATTTTCTCCAAAGTGACAGAAAACTCTCTGAGGCATTAGAGATTTTGTACTTCAACTCTCTATATTAGTGATTGAGGGAACATTCATAGGCTGTTTAACATGGAAATATTTTGCAAAAAAAAATTAACATAGTTCTCTAGCCTATGCCATAGACTTCAAAGCAAAGACTCTCACTGTGATTTTTCAAAATGTCATATATAAATAGTTTGAATACATCAGTAGGCCACAGGTCTATTTTCAATAGATTTATATAAAATTAGTTTATGCTCACATATACCATGTTATATTCTCAAATTTTTGACAAGTTCACATTTTTAGTATTACTACTCTTGACTTGTAAGGTAATTTTATTTTTTCTTTTCAGTTTTGTTTCATATTTTGCTATAGTTATAACCATAACCTATATCCTCACCAATAGTAGTATATCTTAGAAAGTCATGAAGACACACAAAACTCACGTTTTGTCTGTTTGTTTATTTTGATTTTTGTTTTTTGAGATAGTCCATCTGTGAAGGCTTTAATCTACAAATAGAGAAAGCAGTCTATTTACAAATTTTTAAATAATGTTTTCCAAGTTAACAGGTTTATTCAGAAATTTTTAAAAATGCAAATATTTTATTGGCAGAGGGATAGAATAATGTGGCAGATAAAGAATAGAACTTGGAGGAAAACAAATTTATTTTGAATATTAATTCTTACATCTAACATATACTAATTTTGTGACACCGGGAAAGCTCAATTAATTCCATAATGTCCCAGACAACTCTCTAAAGCTATAAGTTGTGGAGTAAGTGACAATTTCCTAAGGTATATACTGAAAATGACTTAATTTTTTAATACCAATGAAATCACTGGAATGTTCAAAAGAATTAGTCAAGGCCTTGTCTATACATCCTAGAAGTAGTAATGGTATAAAGGAAAAATACTTTATTTGAACTCAGAAGCCCTAGGTTCAGATCAAGGTTCTCTGTTTGACTACTATTCTTGAAGTCAAGAAAAACCAGGATCCAAGTTATTAAACCTTTCCAAATTTGTTTTTATTTTTTCCCCCTCACCTAGTGGTATTTTATTGGAGGAAGGGAAGACAATCAAATAACATAATTAATACATAGTACTTTGAAAACCTGAAGATGGGGCTGGAAGATGGCAGATTAAAAGCTAAATGCTCTCAACTTTCCTCTTCTAAACAAACAAACAAACAAACAAAAAACCCTCAAATTAAATTTGGAGTAGCAGAACCAACCAAAGTTCAGTGTGAAACATTTTGCTGACCCAAGAAAGCTTTGCAGTTTTGCAAGAGAGATCTTTGATGCCAGGAAGGAGACAGGGAAGATAAAGAAATAAATTTAGAAGGTGTCCACATTATGAATATAGCTACAAATGAAGTCACAAAGAAAAATGATATTTGGTTTCCAGGGGTAGGGACAAAATGGTGTGGGAAAGCCAGAAAACTGCTCAATCTTTCCCTCTTTCCCTCAAAAAAACATATGAAACTAAGTCTCTGAATAGAGTCTGATGCAATGAAACCATTCTCCAGTTCAAGATAGACTGAAAAAATTCAAAAAAAGATCAGTTTCACTGGTGTCAAAAGGGTGTTCAGCCCATCTCAGACAGACTCTGGTAAAGCCACTGAGAGAGCCTTTATCACAGCAAATCAGTAACTAAAACCCTCAGTCCAGGCTTGGTAGAGGAGCAGATCAGTGGGCCAACTCCAGTCCCAGCTTAGAAAGCAAACTCTGGAAAATCAGCATGTTTCCTAAAAAGATCATGTAAAGCTACCCCTGCAAAAACAAAGATCCTCTGTGCTCAAAGCCAAGGTTTCCTAAAAAGATCATGTAAAGCTACCCCTACAAACACAAGGGTCCTCTGTGCTCAAAGCCAAGGTTCAGAGCTGCATAGGAAGCTTGGGAGAGCACCCCCTTTGCCCCAGGAGCAGAATTCAACCATAAAAGTAAAAAAAAAAAAAAAATAGGAAATACCAAAAGAAAAGAAAGAAAATGAGCAAGAAACAGAAAAGAATCTTGACCATAGAAAACTACAATGGTGACAGGGAAGACCAAAACACTAACTCAGATGAAGACAAAATGTCTTCAGAGGAAATATCAAAAAATATGAATTGGTCTCAAGCCCAAAAAGACTTTAAAAGGTAAATGAGAAGTAGAAGAAAAAATGAGAAAAGCAACGAGAGGTATGCATAAGAAAGTCAACAGCTTGGAAAAGGAAGGGAAAAAAATGACTGAAGAGAACAACTCCCTAAAAAATAAAATTGGCCAAATTCAAAAATAAATAAATAAATAAAGATCTACTGAAGAAAGCAACACTTTCAAAAGTAAAATTAACCATATGGAAAGAGATGCAAAAACTAACTAAGAAAATCACACATTAAAAACTAAAATAGAGCAAACGGAAGCTGAGTTTGTCAAACAACAAAAATCAAATAAGCAAAAAAGAATGAAAAAATGGAAGAAAATATGAAATAGCTCATTGGCAAAACAGCCAACATGGAAAATAGATCCAGAAGAGACAATTTAAAAATTATTGACCTATCAGAAGGCCATGACAAAAAAATAAAAACTTGGATAGTATTCTTCAAGATATCATCAAGGAAATTGACCCAGCATCTGAGAAAGAGAGGGAGAAATGCTCATTGAAAGAATGCACTGATTACATTTGGAAAGAGCTCACAAAAGGAAAACCAAAAGGAACATTGTTGTGAAACTTCAGAACTACAATCTCAAGGAAAAAATGCTGCAAACTACCAGACAAAAACAATTTGAATATCAAGGAGCAACAGTCAGGATTACCCAGGATCTGACAGCTTCTACAATAAAGGATTGGAGAGCCTGGAGTGCCATATTCCAGAAGATGAAGGATCTGGGATTACAATCAGGAATTAGCTACCCAGTGAGATTAAGCATCATCTTTCAGGGGAGAAGATGGAGCTTCAATGAATTAAAGGACTTTCAATCATTTTTATTTAAAAAAAAAAAAACAGAATTAAGCAGAAAGTTTAACCCACAAACATAGGATTCAAAAGAACCATAGAAAGGAAAACAGGAGAAAAATATATATTATTTAAAGTTAAACTGTTTACATATCTAGATAGGAAAACACTATAACTCTTGAGAATTGCATCTGTTACTGGTACAGAGAAAGAAGGGCATCACATGGATGGAGGGTGTGGTTGTTAATGTTCTCTGATATGATAATATTAAAAAAATGACATTAAAGGGCAAATGAGAAGTAGAAGAAAAAATGAGAAAAGCAACGAGAGGTATGCATAAGAAAGTCAACAGCTTGGAAAAGGAAGGGAAAAAAATGACTGAAGAGAACAACTTCCTAAAAAATAAAATTGGCCAAATTCAAAAATAAATAAATAAATAAAGATCTACTGAAGAAAGCAACACTTTCAAAAGTAAAATTAACCATATGGAAAGAGATGCAAAAACTAACTAAGAAAATCACACATTAAAAACTAAAATAGAGCAAACGGAAGCTGAGTTTGTCAAACAACAAAAATCAAATAAGCAAAAAAGAATGAAAAAATGGAAGAAAATATGAAATAGCTCATTGGCAAAACAGCCAACATGGAAAATAGATCCAGAAGAGACAATTTAAAAATTATTGACCTATCAGAAGGCCATGACAAAAAAATAAAAACTTGGATAGTATTCTTCAAGATATCATCAAGGAAATTGACCCAGCATCTGAGAAAGAGAGGGAGAAATGCTCATTGAAAGAATGCACTGATTACATTTGGAAAGAGCTCACAAAAGGAAAACCAAAAGGAACATTGTTGTGAAACTTCAGAACTACAATCTCAAGGAAAAAATGCTGCAAACTACCAGACAAAAACAATTTGAATATCAAGGAGCAACAGTCAGGATTACCCAGGATCTGACAGCTTCTACAATAAAGGATTGGAGAGCCTGGAGTGCCATATTCCAGAAGATGAAGGATCTGGGATTACAATCAGGAATTAGCTACCCAGTGAGATTAAGCATCATCTTTCAGGGGAGAAGATGGAGCTTCAATGAATTAAAGGACTTTCAATCATTTTTATTTAAAAAAAAAAAAAACAGAATTAAGCAGAAAGTTTAACCCACAAACATAGGATTCAAAAGAACCATAGAAAGGAAAACAGGAGAAAAATATATATTATTTAAAGTTAAACTGTTTACATATCTAGATAGGAAAACACTATAACTCTTGAGAATTGCATCTGTTACTGGTACAGAGAAAGAAGGGCATCACATGGATGGAGGGTGTGGTTGTTAATGTTCTCTGATATGATAATATTAAAAAAAATGACATTAAAGGGCAGAAGAAAGTCTGTACTAGAAAAAGAGGAGAGGGACAATTCATTTGAAAGAGGACCAAAAGACTTATGAAAATACAGGGAAAGAAAGGAGGGAAATGAATCATTAGTCTGGGCTCTAAGAGGGAATAAGTCATTCACTTGTGTATAGAAATTTATCTAACCCTATAAAGAAGTAGGAGAAGAAAAATGAAAAAAAAAAAAAAAAGGAAAGAAAGGATAGAAGGGAGAGCAAAAAACACTGGGGGGGAAAGCAAGAGAAGGAAAAAAAGAGTGATAAAAGATAAGATAATAGGTGGAGTGGGTTAAAAATAAAAACATTAGTAAGAGAAGAGAGAGTAATGATAGGGCATAAGGTAATCTTTGGGGTGGGCAAAAAAAAAATTCTACTAGAGACAGGATGGAAAGAGAGAACAAAATTTATACAGGGAAGAGAATAGGTTGGAGATAAATACAGAGCTGGTAATCATAACTGTGAATGTGAATGGGAAGAACTTTCTCATAAAATAGAAACAAATAGCAGAACGGATTAAAAATAAGAATCCTACAATATGTTGTTTAGAAGAAATACATTTGACACAGAGAGACACATGCACAATAAAGGTAAAAGATTGGAACAGGATTTATTATGCTTCAACTGAAGTAAAAAAAAAAAAAAAAAAGCATTGGTAGCAATTTTGATCTCAGATAAAGCAAAAGTAAAAATAGATCTTGGTGGGGGAGGGGGCAGCTAGGTGGAACAGTGTATAGAGTACTAGCCCTGACCTAAGTTCAAATCTGGTCTCAGACACTTACTACTTTCTAACTGTGTGACCTTGGGCAAGTCACGTTACTCCAATTGCCTCGGGGGGGGGGGGGAAGACTTTAGGAAGGAAAGTACATCTTGATAAAAGGTATTGTAAAAAATGAAGATGTAACAATACTACATCTATATGCACCAAGTAGTAGAATAACTAATTTCTTAAAGATTTTAAGCCAGTTACAGGAAGAAATAGACAGCAGAATCATACTAATGGGGGATGCCAAACTTCCCCTCTCAGAATCAGACAAATCTAAGCACAAAATAAACAAGAAAGTAACTTTGCAGGTTGGTAGATCCTAGAAAACCTAGATAAGATAGACCACTGGAGAAAATTAAATAGAAGCAGAAAAGAATATACCTTTTTCTTGGCAGTGCATGGAAGCTATAAAAAAAAAAAATTGACCATGTATTAGGGTATAAAAACCTCATGATCAAATGCAGAAAGGCAGTAACAATAAATGCCTCCTTTTCAGAACACAATGCAATAAAAATTATATTTACCTACTCTGAAGTACCACTTCACATTACTCACATTAGCTATGACAGGAAAAGATAATGATAAATGTTGGAGGAAAAGTGAGAAAAATGGGACATTAATGCATTGATGGTGAAGTTGTGAAATGATCCAACCATTCTGGAGAGCAATCTGGTATTATTCCAAAGGGCTATCAAACTCCGTATGTCCTTTTACCCAATAATGCCTTTATTGTTTATATACTAAGGAAATCATAAAGGATGAAAAAGGACCCATATGTGCCAAAATGTTTGTTATAGTTGTTTTTTGTGGTAGCAAAGAATTGGAAAATGAGGAAATATCCATCAGTTGAGTAATGGTTGAACACGTTTTCATATATCAAGCTAATGTACTATTATTATTCTATAAGAAATGATGAACAAGTTGATTTTAGAAAGCCCTGGAAAATTTAAATGAACTGATGCTGAGCAAAATAAACAGAACCAGTAAAGTATCATCAAGAGATAAATAAAAGCCAAGTGCCAATGATTGTTTAAATGATAAGTGGAGGAAGCCCAACAAAAATTCCTCAAATAATTAAAGAAAACTATGTGTGTAAAGGAAATATTAGGAAAAGACATAAAAATATAAATAACACCTGGTAAAAGATGTTTTTAAAAATCTGAAGAAAAAACTTCTTAAGAACAAAATTTGCTGAATAGGAAAAGAGGTATAAAATTTCATTAAAATTTTTTTTAAGTTAAAATTGAGCAAGTAGAAGTTAATTTGTTCAAAGAAACATAAAGAAACAATAAATCAAAATCAAAAGAATGAAGAAAATGGAAGAAAAAATGAAATAGCTCATCATAAAAACAACTGACATGGAAAATAAATCCAGGAGACATAATATAAACATTATTGGATTACCTGAATGCTATAATAAAAAAAAAAAGTCAAACATCCTCTTTCAAGAAAATATTAAGGAAATTTGTGCTTATGTTCTAGGGCAGAGGATAAAATAGAGATTGAAATAATCCACTGATTAATTTTTGAAAAAAAATGACCAATAATGAAATCAAAATCTCCAGGAATATTATAGCCAAACTTCAGAGTCTCTTATCAAGAAGAAAATGCTTCAAACAGTCAGAAAAAAATAATTCAAATATCATGGAGCCACAGTTAGAATCACATAAGATTTATCAGTTTCCACTTTAAAGAAGACAGTTTGAAAAATGATATTCCGGAAGATAAAGGCATTAGGAATACAATCAAGAATAACCTATTCAGAAAAAAAAAATGAGCATAATCCTTTAGGAGTAAAAATGAAAATTTAATACAATAGAAAACTTCTAAGTATTCCTAATGAAAATACCATTGTTGAATAGACTTGACATTCAAGCACAAGATTTAAGAAAAGCATAACAAGGTAAAGAATTTTATCATTATTAGGGCAGTTTACAAGAATTTACATAGAAAGAAGGTATTGTTTCTTGTGTTAATTATGTTGGAATGCTCTCCAAAAAAATAAAGAAAGTTAGAAAAAGGAATGTACTGATAAAGGGGAGAAGGAAGAGGTAGAATGGGAAAACTTTTTCATAAAAAAGAGGCACACGAGGCAGAACCAAGATGGTGGAGAGGACACACGTTTCATTTTGAGCTCCCCTACTACTCTCATTACTGATTACAAAATTCAGTCTCTGAAATAGTGCTTGACTAGTAAAATCCACAATATTGGGAGTACAACAAATTACCAGCAGAAGATAATTTAGAAGATCCCCAGAAAAGGTCTTTCTTGATCAGAAGAGAGGAGGCCAGTGCAGGTAGGGAGGCTGAACATAGAGGCTAGTACATGCTGAGTAGAGGAGGGCAGGGGGGAAAGAAGGGGTGGTCTCCTTGGGTGGAGAATTTGTGGGGAGGACTCTAGCATAGTATTGGCTGCTCCACTTTGGTTGCAAAGCAGTAGATCAGTGGAGAAGTTACACAAACACCAAAGGTAGAGTGTACCCCAAAATGCCAGAGTTTCACAGGACCTGGCCACACCCACCCAGCACCAGGAGTGATTCAGCACAATCACAGCACAGCCACTCCTCCACCAGGCAGCCAATCCTCCGCAGCATTGCTACTCTTCCACAGGGCAGCCAATCCTCCACAGAGCTGTTGCTCTTCACAGCCTCTTCATAGCCTATTTGCAGGACAGCCACTGTCTGTTCCTCCCTGTTCTGCAGAGGAACCTTGGAATCTCCTTGCCCAAAAGGCAGACCATAAGGGTTTTTTTTTTTTTTTTTTTTTTTTTTTTTTTATGAGTAAAAAAGCAAAGCAAGCTCTAACTATAGATACTTTCTATATTGAAAGAGAACAGATTTCCAATCCTGAGGAGACTAATAGCAAACAGTTCCCAGACAAAACCCCAAAGGGGCATATAACTTGGTCCCAACTACACAAGACTCTCCTAGAAGATATGAAAAAATCTTAAAAGAGAGCTAGAAGAAAAATGGGGAAAGGAAAGAGAAGCTCTGCAAGAGAGTATGGAAAAGTCATATAACTCATTAAAAGAAAGATTTGAAAAAGAAAACAACTCCCTGAAATGTGAAATGGAAAAGGTAAAGAACTCCCAGGGAAACAGAATTTGTGAATTGGAAAAGATAAAGAACTCTCAAGAAAGTAGTGGAAAAAGAAAATAACTCATTAAAAAAATTTGTGAAATGGAAAAAAAAAATCCATAGAATAAAATAACTCATTTAAAAACTCAATTGGACACATATAAAAAAAAAGTTTTTTTTTAAAAAAAGTAAATGAAGAAAATAATTCACTAAAAAGCAGAACCGAACAGGAAATCCATGATTTGTTGAGACATCAAGAATCAGTCAAGCAAAACAAAAAAAAAAAAAAAAAAAAAAAAAGAAAGAAAAAAAAAAGAAAAAAGAAAAAATAGAAAAAAAAATAAATATCTACTTGGAAAAACAGCAGACCTGGAAAATTAGATTTAGAAGAGATAATCTAAGGATTATTGGACTTCCTGAAAATCATGATGAAAAAAGAGCCTAGATACAATTTTTCAGGAAATCATCAAAGAGGACTAAATGTTATAGAATCAGAAGGTAAAATAGCCATTAAAAGAATTCATCAAACACCTTCTGAAAGAGACCCCAAAATAAAAACTCCAAGGAATATTGTGACTAAATTCCAGAACTATCAGACTAAGGAAAACAATATATAAAAATTCAAATGCCAAGGAGCCACAATAAGGATCACTCATAATCTAGCAGCTTCCACATTAAAGGAAAAAAGCACCTGGAATCTGATATTCCAAAAGGCAAAGGAACTTGGAATGCAACCAAGAATAAACTACCCAGCTAAGCTGAGCTTTTTCTTCCAGGGAAGAAGATGGACATTCAATGAAACTGGTGAATTCCATTTATTATTAGTGAAAAAACCAGAGCTAAACAAAAAATTTGACATCTCATGTGGTGTTCTTTCTTTCTCTAAAATATGATCATTCTCTGGGAGCAGATTTCTTGCAGAACTTCTGGAGGCAGCCTTAGTTTCAGTTCAAGTAATAATCACCTCAAATGCAGCCAGCTGATAAAGTACAATCCTTTATTGTCTCTTCCAAAATAGCCTGGTTAGTTTTCTTACAGGCCTATCACCCTCCTTGGTTCCAAGAGCTCTTGCAGCTTGTCTTTTGTCGCCTCCAGTTAACCTCTGAATCTCCAGTTCTAAATCCCCTGACTGAATTCTGGCTCTGTCAATCTCCCGAACTGACTTACTTTTGACTCCTCCACTGACTGACTCCTGACTGAGGCTCTAAGAGTTTCTTATATATGATCTCTTAAAGGTGTGAACCCAAAGGTTGACTCCTTCTCCTCTGAGAGTGGGATTGTGGGAGGTGTAACTTTGTGAATCTCCCGGACTTGTGAACCCTAATGTGTGAGCTAATGTGTGAACTCTCAAAGATGTAAACTTAAGCATTGTTTCTATCAATTGCAGTGAGTTAACACTTTGTAAGAATTCTAAAGATCCCAAATATAGGAGAGAAGAGAAGCATAAAAAGATAAAAAGAACTCTTGAGAACTGTATTTCTGTTACGGGCATACATAAAAAGTGCATGTATAATTTGATTTTATTGTTATAATATTAAAAAACGAGGGAATTAGAAGTAGAAAGGGGATTGTATCAGATAATAAGATGGCAGGAAACACAGAATAAGTTGCTTTAATGTGAATGAGATGAACTCTCCCATAAAGTGGAAATGGATAGCAGACTGGATCAAAAGCCACAATCCTACAATATATTGTTTAAGGAAACACATTTAAAACAGGGAGATATATACAAAGTAAAGGTAAAAGGCTGGAGCAGAATCTATTATGCTAAAAGTGAAGTAAAAAAGGAGGGGCCATCCTTATCGCAGATCAAGCAAAACTAAAGGGTAGCATAGATAATGAAGCAATATCAATACTGAACATATATGCACCAAGTGGTATAGCATCTAAATTCCTAAAGGAGAAGTTGAGAGCTGCAAGAAGAAATAGACAGCAAAACTATAATAGTGGGAGATCTCAACCTTGAACACACAGAATTAGATAAATCAAACCAACAAATATATATATATATATATACATATAAGAAAGATGTTAAAGAGATAAATAGGATATTAGAAAAAATAGGTATGATAGATCTCTGGAGAAAACTGAATGGTGACAGAAAGGAGTACTTTCTTCTCAGCAGTTCATGGAACCTATACAAAAACTGAACATATATTAGGATATAAAGACCTCAAAATTAAATGCCAAAAGGCAGAAATAGTAAACATATTCTTTTCAGATCATGATGCAATAAAAACTACATTCAACAAAAAGCTAGGGGAAAATAGACCAAAAAGTAATTGCAAACTAAGTAATCTCAACCTAAAGAATGAATGGATGAAACAGCAATTCATAGACATAATTAATAATTTCACCAAAGAGAATGACAACAATGAGACAACATAGCAAAATTTGTGGGATATAGCCAAAGCGATAATAAGGGGAAATTTTATATCTCTAGAGGCTTACTTGAATAAAACAGAGAAAGAGAAGATCAGTGAATTGGGCTTGCAGCTTAAAAAGGTAGAAAAAGAGCAAATTAACAAGCCCCCAGTCAAACACTAAACTTGAAATTCTAAAATTAAGAGGAGAAATTGATAAAATTGAAAGCTAAAAAAAACTATTGAATTAATAAATAAAACTAAGAGTTGGTTTTAGGGGAAAAAAAGATAAACTTTTGGTAAATTTGATTAGAAAAAGAAAAAAGGAAAATCAAATTGTTATTCTTAAAAATGAAAAGGGAAAACTCTCCACTAATGAAAAGGAAATTAGAGCAATAATTAGGAGTTACTTTGCCCAACTTTATGCCAATAAATTTGATAACTTAAGTGAAATGGATGACTACCTTCAAAAATATAGGCTGCCCAGATTAACAGAGGAGGAATTAAATTGCTTAAATTGTCCCATTTCAGAAAAAGAAATAGAACAAGCTATTAATCAACTCCCTAAGAAAAAATTCCCAGAACCAGATGAATTTACATGTGAATTCTACCAAACATTTAAAGAACAATTAACTCCAAGGTTATATAAACTATTTGAAAAAAAATAGGGAATGAAGGATTCTTACCAAATTCCTTTTTATGATACAGACATGGTACTGATACTTAAACCAGGGAGGATTACAAACAGAGAAAGAACATTACAGACCAATTTCCCTAATTAATTTTGATGCAAAAATATTACAGAAAATCATTCCCAGGATAATACAGCATGACCAAATAGGATTTATACCAGGAATGCAGGGCTAGTTCAATATTAGGAAAACTATTAGCATAATTGACTATATCAATAACCAAATTAACAAAAAAAAAAACATATAACCATCTCAATAGATGCAGAAAAAGCATTTGATAAAATCTAACATTCATTCCTATTAAAAACACTAAAGAGTATAGGAATAAATGGACTTTCCCTTAAAATAGTCAGTAGCATTTATTTAAAACCATCAGCAAGCATCATATGTAATGGGGATACACTGGAACCATTCCCAATAAGGTCAGGAGTGAAACAAGATTGCCCACTAGAAATGCTAGCTTTAGCAATAAGAGATGAGAAAAAGATTAAAGGAATCAGAGTAGGTAATGAGGAAACCAAATTATCACTCTTTGTAGATAATATGATAGTATACTTAGAGAACCCCAGAGATTCTACTAAAAAGCTATTAGAAATAATCCACAACTTTAGCAAAGTTGCAGAATACAAAATAAATCCACATAAATCATCAGCATTCTTATATATCACTAACAAAATCCAATAGCTAGAGATACAAAGAGAAATTCCATTTAAAAAACTGTCAATGGTATAAAATATTTGGGAATCTATCTGCTAAGGAAAAGTCAGGAACCATATGAGCAAAATTACAAAACACTTTCCAAACAAATAAAGATAGCTCTAACTAATTGGAAAAATATTAAGTGCTCTTGGATAGGTCAAGCAAATATAATAAAGATGACACTACCTAAACTAATCTATTTATTTAGTGCTACACCAATCAGACTCCCAAAAAACGATTTTAATGACCTAGAAAAAATAACAAAATTCATCTGGAAAAACAAAAGGTCAGACTTTCAAAGGAACTAATGAAAAAAAAATCAAATGAAGGTAGCCTAGCTGTACCAGATCTAAAACTGTATTATAAAGTAGCAGTCACCAAAACCATTAGGTGTTGGCTAAGAAATAGACTACTTGATCAGTGGGATAGGTTAGTTTCATAGGACAAAATAGTCAATAACTATAAAAATGTAGTGTTTGACAAACACAAAGACTTTTGGGATAAGAATTCATTGTTTGACAAAAGCTGCTGGGAAAATTGGAAATTGTATGGTAGAAACTAGGCATTGACCCACATTTAACACCATACACCAAGATAAGGTCAAAATGGGTTCATGATCTAGGTATAAAGAATGAGATTATACATAAATTAGAAGAACATAGTATAGTTTACCTCTCAGGTCTGTGGAGGAGGAAGGAATTTATGATCAAAGAAGAACTAGAGATCATTATTGATTATAAAATAGAAAATTTTGATTATATCAAGTTAAAAAGTTTTTGTACAAGCAAAACTAATGCAGACAAGATTAGAAGGGAAGCAATAAACTGAGAAAACATTTTTACAGTCAAATGTTCTGATAAAGGTCTTATTTCCAAAACATAGAAAATTGACTCTAATTTACAAGAAATCAAGCCATTCTCCAATTGATAAATGGTCAAAGGATATGAACAGACAATTATCAGATGAAGAAATTGAAACTATTTCTAGCCATATAAAAAGATACTCCAAATCATTATTGATCAGAGAAATGCAAATTAAGACAGCTCTGAGATACCGTTGCACACCTGTCAGATTGGCTACTATGACAGGAAAAGATAATGATAAATGTTGAAGGGGATGTGGAAAAACTGGGACACTGATTCATTGTTGGTGGAATTGTGAATGCATCCAACCATTCTGGAGAGCAATTTGGAACTATGCTCACAAAGTGATCACACTGTGCATACCCTTTGATCCAGAAGTGTTACTACTGGGCTTATATCCCAAAGAGATCTTAAAGAAGAGAAAGGAACCTGTATGTGCAAAAATGTTTGTGGCAGCCCTTTTTGTAGTGGTTAGAAACTGGAAATTGAATGGATGCTCATCAATTGGAAAATGGCTGAATAAATTGTAGTATATGAATGTTATGGAATATTATTGTTCTGTAATAAATGACCAGCAGCATGATTTCAGAAAGGCCTGGAGAGACTTACATGAACTGATGCTGAGTGAAATGAGCAAAACCAGGAGATCATTATACATTTCCACAAAAATACTATATGGTGATCAATTCTGATGGACATGACTCTCTTCAACAATGAGATGAACCAAATCAGTTCCAATAGTTCAGTAATGAAGAGAACCAACTATAGCCAGCGAAAGAACTATGGGAAAGGAGTGTGGATCACAACATAGCTTTTCCACTCCTTCTGTTATTTTCAGCTTGCATTTTTGTTTTCCTTCTCAGGTTATTTTTACCTTATTTTTAAATCTGATTTTTCTTGTGCAGCAAGATAACTGTATAAATATGTATACCTATTTTGCATTTAACAAATATATATATTAAAGAGGCACATGAGGAAGAGCTTTTCTAATGGATGTGGAATTGGGTAGAGTAGACAATGTCTGAACCTTACTTTCTTTGAAATTGGTTCTCCACATATACTCTCCAATCTAGTAATTCTGGCTTGCTTGTAGTTCCATATACTAGACACTCCATCTCCTGTCTCTCCTTGTCCCTCATATCTGAACTGTTCCTCATCCTCTGCTAAGTCTGCTAAATTCTCTAGATTCTTTTGAGTGACAACTAAAATCTCTTCTTTTATTAGAAGTTTTCCTTAACCTCTCATTTCTAGTGTTTTCACTTTTTATTATTGACTATCTTATGTAGCTTGCTGTCTGTGCATAAAAGTGTTTTCCCTTATGAAGTTCACTTCCAGATTCAATCAATATTTATTAAGCACCTACTATGTCAAACAATGTGCTAAGCACTGATGATAAGAAGAGGATGGAAAAAAGAATAAGAGGAAAGTACCAAGCCTTTCAATAGGATCTTTCATGTTGAGCCAAGAGCATTTTGTCATTATTTCAGTCTTATTTGGCTCAGAGCAAATGGAAATGGAAATTGTTTCTCTTTTGTCCCCAACTCTGAAGGTCTCATCATTCCAAATTGATTGATTTTTTTACTAGGTAAAAAAGGCATTCTCTCTCTCCTTTCTTACTGAGCCTTGATCTCAGATTGTGTTTCATCAATTTGTCCCCATAGACTTCAGTCTCAGTTGAATGTTGAGTAAATTCAAGTGAGAACTGTTAAAGACCTTAGCTTTAAAAGGCCAAGTTTCCCAGTGCATCCAGAGCCACCTCAAATTGTCTTAATCCATATCTTGCCATTAAACCCAGAGAGATCTTGAGAAGGGAATGAGGCTGGTTATATTGCACGGTCCTCCCTCACTTAAATACAATTTACTTGCATGTTGTGGTATCACCTCCCTGATGGCATGATCCTCTTTGGGAATAAAGGACAAACAAGAAAAACAACAGCAGCAACAAGCATAGGAACAAATTTTTATTTAAGTCAGCTTGAGTAATTCACTTATTGAAGACACAGTCTTCTAAGAGTTCTAAGAGAAACTGTTACTGGAATGGTTATTCAAACTTAGACTTCAGAGAAAGTTGGTAATTTTGAATGTGATAAGGAGTGATGTAGATTCAAGAACTTTTATATTTTTGGTGATAGTGTAATATTTCTAATTATAGTCAGGGAGAAAAATTTACTTGATTACTCATCATAAGCTAAGGTTGGTTCTTGTTCTTCATTTTCAAAAAGGACTAACCTGATATCGTTATGTTAGAGTCAAGTTACATTGTGTCCAAATGTGAATGACCAGAACAATATGAACTGGGAATACTTTACCATAAGCTAAGATACAATCATTCTCAAAGAAGAGAGAGACAAAGATGGTGACAGAGATAAAGAAAGACAATGGGAGATTTCAGAACTGCATCATCTAAGCTTGATGCTGGAAATTATGGATATTATTTTTGTTATTGATGCTTAAATTCAACTGAGCAAAGGTACAGATTGTAAGTAAAAATTCAGTGCAACTCACCCAACAGATCGATTAGTTTAGCTGAGACATTGTGGCTAATGAAGTGCTAGTCAAGCACAATGTGGATCAACTCATTGTAGCTGTAGAAGCATCTGTTCTTCACAGAAGCTGTGTTCATTAAAGAATTTTTCCCCACAGTTTCCAATCAGAGGAAAGAGACAAAAGTTTATAATTCCAAAGTAATAAATTATATTGATAGGAGAGTATGACTAAAGTTTATGTATAGATTCTGATATATTTACTAGCTCATAATTTGCTTGAATAAATGAGTAACTATAGCATATCACTTCTTTTGATTTATTATTATATAGTTATATTTAAGTTCTAAAAATGACATTATTCTGAGTGCTTAGCTCCATGGAAAAGAAGGAACATCTGTGAGGATATGGGTGCTACAGGTATGTAAGAAAATATATATGGTCTCCTTGCCCACCATAGGATTATTTCAGAGAATTTGCACAAAGCTGTGTGATAGTTTTGGTCTGTCTAGTAACTGCAAGCATATAAGAGATTTACAGAGAAAGACAGTGGGAAGTTACCACATGCACACACAACAGGGAAATATACATTCTTTACTGGTATTGTATTTCCTTTATAGATTTCTGCATTTCTTTGGAATGATCACTTCCTTGAATAGCTTAAGTTGGTCACTAGAGTTGAGAAGTTTAAGGATAACTTTTCTGTCATTTCTAATAGCAATTTTTTGATATTGATTTGCCATAATAAATATCTTTTTTCTATTAATAACCCTCTACTTTTTTATAATTTAGTAATTCCTTAGAAGATTCTTTGTCAAAATATTGTTTAAGTTCATTTAGTTATTGATTATGGATGATCTATTAATTATATTCTATACACAATCAAGTATATATAATAAATGTATGTGTATATATACAACCATACATATGTGATATATATTCTGACCTCAAGAAGATCGTATGTTACAAGGGAAATTTCTCTAATTCATGCTATATTTTATAAATTAAATTTCTATATCACATTATTCATTATAAAACATGTCAGTGGACCTCTTTTTTTGTAGGATTTATAGAAATATTTATATAAAAGAAGTACTATGAATAAGAAGCAGTATTTCAGTATTCAATAATAATCACCTAGGTGATACCATAAAATAAGTAGCCTCATTCTATATAACCATAAGAAATGAGGGTCATTGCTAAAGCTATAGTTAATTGATTAAGAAAATAAAAATACTCATGTTACATTACTAATTACAGAACATGTCAGTGATTCTTTGGAAAAAATATGAGAAAATTCAGATAAAAGAAGGGAAAAAAATCAATAGAATGCCATCTGTACTTCTAAAAAAGTGCCCACATACAAGAGATCATAGATCCATTGAAGATTTCATGAAATTATGATAGATTCTCATTTATAGAAATACTTTATAACAGGATCAGCAATATATTTGAATTAATAATGAAAATTCAAAGCCATTATTTCATGAATTTGATATAAGTGAAAAATTGATAATGCTGTATTTATAATTTTTCACCTTTTGGAAGACAGAATTAGATGTTGATGTTGAGAACTGAGAGGGTTAAAGCCCTCTCAGTCATTTTGCTGTGCCAGCTTAAAGATCCTTCTGTAGTCCTTCTGCCCAGAGGGCAGTATTGTATAGAAATGTGCTTTTTGGAGCTTTAAATGTCTCTGGTAATTTTCTGCAATTATCTCTTGTTGAATTAACAGAATCAATAGGACATCCAAAGAGGCCCCTGTGACTTTCTGTTTGTTTTCTTGGGGGGTCTCTCAAATTCCTAAGCCTTCCAGGGATTGCTTGATCCTGAAATTTTAGAACCAAAGAGGCTACTGCATGTTAAGGGGGGAAAAAAAAAGAAACTTGTACTGAGCATTAGAGCTCTCTGATAACTTTCAGTAATTATCCTTTGTTGAATTAACAGAATTAAGGAGCCTGGACTACATTTTCCCTGTGTGTCCCTGTAGACTCTAAGGCAGATGCTTAAGGCTCCTTTCTACATTGTAATTACATACAATGTCCACTTTATCTCTCAATTTACAGGATCATCAGCCTCTGAGGCTTAGAGTATCAAGAGACCAATCAGGAAGTCACAAAAGTGGGCACTCTGGTTTTTTTGCCAAAAGATATGCGATAACTCCAAAGAGATTCTAAGAATCTTTTTAGCAGGCATTTACATTCCTGGTTTCTTTGAATTTTACCAACTATGACTAAAAAAAAAAATTCTAAGTTTTTATCTATCTACTTCTTGTTTTTATAAAGAACTCCAATATAGGTCCTATCTTGCTCCAGTCTTAGCAGTTCTTTGGGAGACATTTTGGAGTTCTTTTTTCTTTTAAGTCAGTACTTCTAAATTGATAATTACTATGAATATGACATGAAATGAAATGACATAATGAAACTATCACAATGAAGGAGAAACAATAAATTTACTCATTTGATTCTTTTAAAATTGTATTTGTTTTAATAAGAATAGTTTCACTTAAACCTTTGAATAAGCTAGAAGTATAACCATTATGATGAATAATTAAAAGGAAAACAATTAAAGACATAAAAATTCTGATAGATGTAGTTATGACTTCAGAGGACTGATAGTGATCATCCATTTCTTCTCACTGAAGGGAAGTGGGAACTATAATAGATAAAGATAATTGAAAAATATATTGTCAATTTTGTCCAATAGGTTGGTTTTTCTAGTATTATTGCAGTATATATATATTAACAAAGGTGAGATGAATTGGGGGAAAGAGAAAAGTGAAAAAAAATGACAGGTTTTTTTTTTTTTTTTAAGCACTAATTTAAAAGTGGAAAAAGAAGAGAGTTGGGAGGAAAGTTTTTTTTTTGTTTGTTTGTTTGTTTGTTTGTTTTGTTTTGTTTTTAACCCAATCTTGATGAAGATTCCTTTCTTTCTGATTTTCCCTCCCTCCCTCCTCCCCCTAGTTAATGTAAACTACCTTTTCATTCACAAATCCTGGTCCCTTTGAATTTCAATAGAAGATCTGGACCTGTCCCAGCCCCCATCTAGATCTGAGCCAACTTGGGGCTATACCCAAAGGCCCCTCTAGCTAAATCTTCCATTATAAAATGGACGCGCTGGGACCCCCTCTTTGCACAGATCCCAAACATGGCAGCCTTACGCCAAGCATGTCGAGACTTTCTGTCCACTGGACCCTCTATCCGGTGCCCTCCTTATCTCTACCTTCACCTATTTCCTTAACTATGCTTTAACTTTGCTTCCAAACCCAATAATAAAGCTCTTTTATCAATCTAGCTTTTCGGGCCCATAAATGCTTTTATTGGGGACTTGCGCTGCTACTAGACCTCATTTACTGCCATATCGTTGTGCGGAATCCATTAGGATTGCGGGGGGCTCTATTTGACTCCCTGTTCCCCAAACCTGCCACTAGACCTCAACTAAACCCTAATTTCATTTAAGTACTCCATATCTAGACCCCATCATCCTTACTTTTAAAAATACTTCATTGAAAAATTTCCACATAGTTTTAATTAACTTAAAGCTTTAAAGAGCATAATCCAAATTACTTATCACATGGTGTGCCCCTGGAAATCTTTCCTTCTCTCAATCTCTATCTTTCTGTCTTCTGTTTCTGTCTCTATCTCTCTCTGTCTCTCAGTCTCTCTCTAACTCATCTGATTCACTTCCATGGTTATATCACCTTTGTGATTATGCCAAATTTGTTTCTGGGTTAAATTTGAGCTATAAAGTCAAATCTCCCTCTTCTCACAAAAGTATATTTCTGCCTATCTATTGTACCAGCACTTCAAAATCAAATATCCATACTCAGAGTTTTCATATTCAGTGATTACCTATTGGCTATTTAATAGTTTTCAGGCTGTTCTGATTGATTTTCAAGGTCTTCCACAACTTTATTCGCTAGCTCCAGTGAATTGAATAGTTCTTGTCCCATATTCCCCACCCTGTATACTCTATTTCCCCCCACAAGCTTTTGAATTCTTTCCTGCCTTTTGCCTATTGAATTCCAAAGCATTCTTTGAAATCTAACCCAAATTCTGATTTTGCAAAGACTCTTTTCTTGATTGTATAATTAGTAACAAGCTATCCCCTTAGCTTCTTAGAACATAACATTTGTTTTGTATCTTTTTAATTTTTTTTTCTCATGTAACATCGTTTATTACAATTATGGATGAATATGTCTCATAGGCATACCATACGGTCCATTCTTTGAGATAAGGCAAGGCACATGTCTTAGCTATATTTTGAAGCTATTTAAAACCTAAAAGAACAGTCTGTATGCCCTGGGTCCATTAAAAAAAATGCTGTAATATGTTGTTTTAGTGTAGTTAGAGAAATGTAAAAAATAATCTCTAAGTCACTCTTCCCTAGTAATTCAGATTATTTCTATCCATCAGGGTGCTAGTTGTCAAATTTTTCTCAGATGGTAAATATTGTAGATGTTGCAGGCCAAAAAATTATTAAGGATATTATGTAGCATATTATTTAAAAATCAATAAGAGTATTTTGTATATATTAAGGACATTGTATATGTACTTATATAGCAATAGAAAATTTTTTGTTTATGAAATTCTAAATATAATAATAATTGAGTACATCTTCTGTAACACAATTCTACTAATAAGAAAAACAGAAATTTGGGGGAGTAACATTTTGCTTAAATGGAGTTCAAAGTTACTATTTCCTACTGTTCAAATAAATCACAAATGTTTATTAAGGCTGATCTGTAATGAGATTTTGTATATTTATGTAATCTATACATTATGTACATATATATACATATATATATATATATATATACATATATATATATATATATTTCATCTTGTAAAATTGTCTTTTCACACAGATAGGTGCTGACAAATACTAATATCAGTCCAAAGTGTATGATTTTAATTAATTACATCTGTACTCCACTGGGAAGGTATTTAAATATTATTAGATTCTAGTCCTGATGTTTACCTTTTAACATTTCATTACATTATAAATTAATCACTTCCAATTGAAAATTATATGAAAGTCTCAGTTGAGCACAGTTTCATTTGAGCACAGTTAAATTTATTTTGAAATATGAAAAACTTTTTTTTTTTTGCATTTTCATTGAAGCTTGAAAAATACTACTGGAACTGTAGTTTGAGCTCAAGAAATATGATCATTGCCAATTGCATGGGAATGAAAGTGTCACTTATTTTAACTTTTGACAGCATAGAGGGAGAGAGAGAGAAAAAGAGAATGATCAAGAGATAGAGAAAGAGAAAGGAAAGAGAGATAAAAATTAGACAATAGGAATGCCACGCTACAATTCTCTTCATACATAAAGAAGCTTGTAAAGTCTTTTACAAAGCAGATACAAACTGAAGTAGGCAGAACCGGGAAAACAGTAAGAATGAAGGGAGTGTTCTGATACAGTAATGGAGGCAGTGTTGGGATACAGTAGCTAGGGCACCAAATCTGAAGTCAGTAACATCCAAGTTCAAATCCAGTCTTAGATGCTTACTAAATGCATGACCCTAGGCAAGTCTACTTCGGTTTCTTCAATTAAAAAACAGAAGTAATAATATTACAGGTAAGTAGTGGTAAGCATTAAAGTACATAGTACAGTGTCTAGCATGAAGTAGGCACTATATAAGTATTTATTTTCTTAATGAAAAATGTAAATGGAAGACAAATAAAATCAAATAATCTTTATATTGCCGCAATTGCCAAGCTTGTTTCAAAATAATAAATGAAAAATTCACCTCATTCTCTTCATTGAAGACATAGGAGACTATGGTTATAGAACATTAAATATATTTTGAGACTCAGTTAATGCCTTATTTAATGTTGCTAAACCAGTTTTTTTTTTTTTTTTAATTTTCCTTTCAAAATTGTTTTAATAAGGAATGGCTCTTTGAGTGTTGGAGGATAGATTATTTTGGAAATAAAAATGGTACAAAAATTAAAATCTCCTAAAACCAAAATGTAAAAATCACTTTTTTTCTGTACAAGGATAGAAAAAAAAATTGTTTGAATCTTTGTTTTGCATTTACTTCATGCTTTTGTTTTTTGCCACAATTATTTATGTGCTTGCATTTCACCCTCCCCACCCTCACCTCCATGAGATTGTGAGTTCTCTGAGAAAATACTTGTTATCTCTGTGTCTTTAGCATGGAACACAGAATTTTGCACGTATTATGTCCCTAATAAAAACTCATTAAATTTAATTATGACATATGAAGAGAAAGTTGGAATACTATTGCCTCAGAAAGCAAAAAGTTAAGGAGAATATAAGACTAAGAGAAATTGACAAAAGGTCCAGTTAAAGTAGATTATATCAAGGATATTTGATTAAAATATTGGGAAAAAATAAATTTGAAATAGTAGCTTTTCTGATATGTTGACACTGAGCTATACTTGTTAATAACAGTAGGGAATCCACAATATTTGGATTCTGGTCACTTTCCAACCCAAAACATTTGCTAATGCCCCTCCCTTTCACAAAATATTTTTGCATTTCTTTTGCATACAAGTTTTGTTACATTCTATGTCAATCCAATAAAATATAAGCTCCTTGAAGATAGAAATTGTTTTCTTTTTCTCTTTTGAATCCCATGTTCCAGATACATACTAGATGCTTAAGAAATGCTTGTTGAATAAATGAATGAATAAATTCTACATCCCTCTACCTATTCAACTATATAAAGAAACAAGTAGTTTAAAAAGATGAAGTCAAGAAAGTGAATAATTGCAAGAGATCATTTAAAGAAGAAAGTTTCATAAAAAATAACACCTTAAAAGCACTCAAGGTCTGATTCAGAAGAGATCTCAAACTCAGAGAAATTACAATAAAATAGAGATCACATGTGGATTTTTTTTTAATTTTCATCCCTAGGGAATAAAAACAATTTCAAGCTATTAATCCATATATTTTGTAATTTCTATAATTGTTTTAAGATAATGAACTATTTGTATTTATATATGTATATATATAGACTCTCCAATGAAAATATGAGAACAGAAAAAATGAGTTTTCATAAGCAATTTTCTAGTCTGTTACACATTTTACAACCACTTGTTAGAAAGGTGAAGATAAGATAAGATTTTATTGTAGGCCTCCCCTGATTACTTCCTTCCTAATTACAATGAATATTGTCCATTAAATTTAAGAAAGAATTACATTTAGTAGAAAAAATATAAGCTACTTCAGATTATGTGTTTCTCACACAGAGGACAGAGTTATACAAAATTTGTGTCAGTATGGCAAGATTCTCATTAAAGATAAAAAGAAAGAAATGAAAAAGTCCCTGCATCTGTGCAACCACATTCAATTGGAGGAAAACAATATATATAGGGTGTCTCAGAAGTTTTAGTAAAGTCTACAGTAATTAGAGTTTAAAATTTCACTAAAAGTTTTTGGACACTTTGTACATAATAAAAGCAATATATATGTATATATACTTGTATACATGTATGTGTATATATATAGATATATACATATATCTATATATATGTATGTATATACAAAGTAGAGATAATGAAATTAAGGTTGAGTGAACAGTGGGGAGAACTTTAATAACATAGGAATCAGTGCCAAAAAGAACCTCCTATTAGAATAGCATTTGAGCTCAGTCTTAAAGAGACCTGGGAATTCTAAACGCTAGAGGGAAGGAGGGAAGGAGGGAAGGAGACTTTAAAGAATGAATAACAGTCTAAGCAAAGTCAAAGAAATAAAAGTTGAAATGTCCTGTTTATGGACCATCAAATAGTTTTATTTGGCTGAAGAGTAGAGTGCATGAGACATAATTTTAGAAATCTAGATTAAAAACTGCAAATAATTAAATACATTTTACAGGGCTTTGAAGCATATAAATAATTCCTTATGACATCCTGCTCCCTTTGACTTCACAAAATCCCTAGCTTCCTTCAAAGCACAGTTTGAAAGCTCTCTTCTATATAAAGCCTTTTTTCATACCTTCCATTATTACTGTTTTTATCATGTGGAAATTACTTAGTTTATGCTTTGTATCTATTTGTGTGTGTACATGTTGCAACCTCACAGCAGAATGAGTTATTTCTTTCTTTCTTTCTTCTTTTTTTTTTAAACTTTGTTGTTTCAGTGACTAGCATGGTGTTTGACAAATAGAAGGTATTTTAAGAAATATTTGTTAAATAGAATTGGATTAACTAGTTTACATGTATGGCATTTTGGGAAAAGGAAAATTTTACTGAACATACTGATTATTATATATTAATATACAATATTAATTTTAGTTAGGTACTAAGATTTCCCCTTCCCTTAGTTCTAATGTTTAGGGTCAGAATTTGCAATAACTGTAAGAGGAGCTTTGCTTAAAACAGCCTTCTTAGACTTCTTTTTAACTGGCTCAGCTGGTTACTAAAACCAAACCAAAATTTTCCTGTTAGTCAAATAAGCAAAATCTAAAGTATGTTACACAATATATATAAATCACAAAATAGCATCAAATATAGTCATATACCAATTGTTACATAATCAAAGGAATTTTTGAATTTCATACTTCTTCACTCACAATCAATAATTAGAATTATCTACAAATAAATGTCCTCAGGAATAATAAAAGTGTATCATATTCTCTAGACAAAGAAAAATTTAATTAAAGTGAGAACTTTTTGATTTAAAAAAAAAATCTCCCAAGTCTCTCACCTAATACCTATCCTCCCTATTCAACCTTTAATTCATTTACTTTATATTCATCTTTCCCTATGTCTGATCATTTACTCTTTATGCTATTCCCCAACTTCCTGCTCAGCCTGCTTCCTTAATCCTGTCTTGTCATGAGAGGCCTCTTTTTTTTCTTCCCAACTGTTTCTTATAACATTTCCAAGTCTTCATTTCCAAGCCACTGCTTTTAATGTATTTCCTTCAAATCCCACGTTGTGTCCTCAATTCTGAGCTTGGTAAAAACCATTCTGGTTATGACAATATAAATTCTTATCTTTGTTCTATCTATTAATATTTTATCAGCATCCATTCTGTTCTTAATACTCAGAACTCTTAAGCTCAATTTGATATATAAATATTTCCTCTTCTTTCCATTTAATACAGTTTTGCTGAACAAAATAGAAATATAATGACACAAAAAAGTTAACATATTAATGAAGGAGAGTGAAGCTAATTCAATCCTGGAGACTTGCACAATGGTTGAAAATGGTTAATTTCCTCAATACTTTTGAACCATATCAAAGTTTTGGAATTTGAAAAAATGTTATACTTAATTTTCCTAAATTCAATGTGTTTTTATAAAAAATAATAATTTTAATATTACATATTTGTAATATCATATTAAGTGATTCTTTAAATTATTTGGATCATTACTTATAAAGCTTCGTTAAATGAACTTAAATCCAACTTATAAGCAGAAGAAATATACAATCAATTGCAAATGTTTTAGTTTTATATAAAACTCTTTTTTTCTTTAGTAACAATAAAATTTCCAGCAAGATAACTGTTTAAATAAGGAATACTTTTTTTCATCTTTCAGTATTATACACTTTCTAAAAATAATATCTGATCAGTTGAATTTTGAGTAATATCCATTTTAAAAAAAATAATTTCATATCTTTTAGTTATTTTCACAGACAAAATAACTTTTCTAATTTGGTATTTGATACAGATAAATACTTGATCAATATCTATTGGATATTTGGCACAGATTTAAATATTTTTGAGAAAAAAAAATTGAACATTGTACTAAAGAATAATAACACAATTTAAAAATATATTATCAAGTTAACAGCAATGGAATTAATTGTACAAAGTGAAATTCCATTGAATTCTCATATACTTTCCATGAAGATTCTACCATAGTGAAAAGAATCTTATTTTCTTCTGGTTTATTTTTTAAAGTAATAATAGCAGTTGGTGGCATGACTTACAAGCTCTTTGAAAAAAGAGAAAGTTCGTAAGTAAGAAAAGCAGAGCAGACAAATGAATGATCTTTCAAAAATTCACATCTCTATGAAGGTACTTTAAAAAAAAAAAAAAAACTGATATCTTAAGCTGTTTCAAAAAAAAAAAAAGAGAGAAGCCAAGAAGATGACAAGAATGCCAGAGTTTTCCCCTGCATGAGATTACTTAACCTTAAACCACCTCAACTGTGAAAACTGTGGTTGCAACTTTGAGAAAACATTTTGAATGTGACAGCAAAATTACTTTGTGATGTTTATACATTTTTCATAATGCTCCTCCCGGTAGAACTGATTCCTAGATTTCTTACAGCGACAGTAAGAACAAGCAGGCTTGTTCAAGATCAAGTTTTGCTGATGCTGCTTTTAGAGTGTCTTGTTAGCTCAGAGACAATACCAGCGCTAAATGTGGCATGGTAATAACAATGAGGAATTAAGAGATACCAAGAAGACAGAATTATTTAGTTTTGTAGTGTGTGTGTGTGTGTGTGTGTGGTGTGTATGTGAGAGAGACAGAGAGAGAGAGAAAGAGAGTGAGGGAGGGACAAAGGGAGGGAGGAAGAAGGGAAGGAGAGAAGAAGAGAGGGAGGGAGAGAAGAAGGGAGATAAAGGGAGGAAGAGGGAGAGAGTGTTGAAAAAACACTCCCAGGCAGACAGAAATGGAGGCTGACACCCAGTGCAGAGGACTTAGACTATGCCACAGAGTTCAATAAATCTATACAGTTTGGATTGTTTTTTTTTTTTTTTTTTTTTTTTTTTTTTGGGGGGGGGGGAGGGGTTATTTGTTTTTAAATATCCTGCAAGGTCATAGATGACGCTGACATTGGTCTCCTAGCAACCTATACTACTAACCTACTTTTGTCCCAATCACTGGAGAATGGGTTTAGTGCTTTAAGCAGTATTTCGACTTGTGAAGGAAAGAATCAAATTGAAGCTAGGTAACAACTGATGTGCAAAATGTGTTTTGTTTTATTTTGTTTTGTTTAAAGTTTCTAGTATCTTTCATTCCTATGAAAGATGGAATGATATTTCTACATAACCCATATTTTCTTCTCCATTTTCCCAGAATCACCAATACATTCAAAGAAAACAAAAAAATCCTTTTGATGTAGCAAATTATGTTAGTATTTATTTTAAAGCACATATAGTTGAACTATATATGGGATCACATGTACACACATATAATGTATATATGTATACATTGGGTATTTTGAATATATATGCAGACTTTGATAAATTATTTAATCACATGGAACCTCAATGAGGAAACTACCTCTGCCAATGAAGATTCACAAATGATTTGAAAATTATATACTTAGAGAATTATCTGGGGAATTGAAAACATAAAAGACTTGTTCATACTAACATAATCAGCTTATATTAGGGTCAGATCCTAAAACATAAAGTCATAATTCTTTCTGACTATTCACCTATCTCTCTATTTGTCCATCTGTCTATCTGCATAGGTGCATGTATATGGCTTATAAATATATTCAATGCATATGTTCTATTTACATAAGTATGCATACATATATGTATCTATTTGTAGTATTGTATATATTTAGCATATAGAGGCACAGATATTATAAGTATAAATATCCAAAACTAACATGTCATAAAGCATTTCATTTTTCACATTAGTGTGAGATATATCCATATATGTATATACAAAATATGTGAATATATATTTGCGTATAAATGTATATACATGCATTCATGATTTCTATATGTATATATGTGCTACAAATAAAAATATATTCACCTTTATAGATTAAAAAAACTCTGTATATGCATACATAAATTATATTGGAAACTCTAGAAACAAAAATGATGTCTAGCCAGAAACAATGAGATTGAGTATTTGGAAATGCTAAATTGCATGTGAAATGTTGACTTTTTTTTTTTTAAAGTGTTCCTGTTAAGTGTTTTTGTTTTAAGTGGTTTGTGTGAGTGTGAGTGTGTGTTAGTTCATGTATATGTATAAATATTGTGTGTATGCACATGTACAATATATAAACATATAGATACACATGATGGATCGACTTACAAATAATGTGTGTGTGTTTGTGTGTGTGTGTGTGTGTGTGTGTGTATACAAGCACACATATATCTATGCAAAAATATATGAATATATATATACTTTTAGTCCATTGTAAGATGATAGATTTTTCCCCCCATGTTTAAAGTTTGGTATCAGAAACGTAGCTACCTTATTAAAGTAAATTTAGAATTAGAGAACAAAAAATAGAATTAGAGTTAAAGAGATTTTTAAAGTCATTTAATTCAACACCCTTTTTTATATAATAAGGAATCTGAGTTCCAATTACCCAAGATAATATAGAGTGGTAAAGCCTAGATTCAAACCCTGATCTTCTGATTCCCAATCTAACGTCCTTTCTACTGTATCCTCCTGTCCTCTGTACTAATATTATGATTGTGACTTTATACTATTGCATTTTCATCTTTTAAATGGAGACACAATGGTTATAAAAGTTTGCCTCATTAATTCATAACAGTTTTACTTAAACATTTTTAAAAACTCAGTGCCCTTTAAAAGGAGATAATTTCCCCACAAAGTGCTGTTGTAATGCAACATTTTCAAAAGCTTATTATATTTCTAAGATTCTATTTTGGCAATTTTGTGGATATATATTCATTTGGTTTCTTTTTCAGTCTTGAGTGTTTATATGTGTGAAATAAAACAATGAAAATATTCTTATTTTGTTCATTCAGTTCTATAAAGTATGATTGTCATGCAATGGCCCAATTTGAAATTTGCTTTTAGTTGCCATCTAATCCAATGTCTTGCTCAAAGCAGGAGTTTCCTTTACATGATAATATGAGATATCCCTGTTTCTTTGAATGTTTGATTATTTTTGTTCCCCACCCCCCTTAATATGTGATATTCTAGGATCAACAGCAAAATAGGTTACCAAATTGGGAATTATTCTTGCTTATTGACTCATTGAATGAGGTATTTCCCCAATACTTTTTATCATAGGAGCTGAAGTACATAACTACCAAGGTGATTATGTGACTGTGCAGTATCTGTTATCTTCCCTAGTGAATAGGATCAGGTTAGTGGCTGACAGCAATACTTGCTGGTTTCATGTGTGATAGGCTAATCTTACCTCTACCTCTTCTTGACCTAAGCTTGTCTATTATTTACTATGATATATTGTCTCTCTAATTTCTAAGAATACAGAGAATAAATACAAATGAATAGCACCTTCAAAAAGTTTGCCTCCTATTGGTGTATACAGATAGGTAGATAGATAGACAGACAGACAGACAGACAGATAAGAAAGATAATCTGAAGACTGACAAATAATAGGGTAAGAATTAAGGAAGACTTCATGATGGATCTGATATCTGAGATGTTTTAAAGGAAAACTTGGATTCTAAGAGGGAGAATTAAGTAGGGATGAAATTTTGAGCCTAAACAACAATTTGAATGATTGTATAGATGTGGAAGATGGAATGGGAAATTTGACTAAGATTTGAATCTCATTCACCTGGAAAGTATTATATATGAAGGGGACTAATTGGAAAAAAGACTATACAACTAAATTACAGGTAAATACTCAATTGCATTAGTCCACGACAGTTTTTGTTTTTGTTTTTGTTTTTGTTTCCCCTCCCCGCCTCCCCCCCCCCACCCCCAGAAAAAAAGCAATAGTAATAAGTGATAAGCACAGGCCAGAACTACTTTATAATGATATTTTGGCAACTATGTGGATTATTGTTTAGAAAGAAAAAAAAAAGATTTAAAACAGAGGTCCAAGCCACTCTTTTGTTCATCCTTGATTATGCATAGAATTCAACAAAGGCATCCCAGTTCAGTCACAAATTGTTTTAATATGCTTTCCTCTTCACTAGTATCATTTTTGATTATGTCATCAAAAAATCATTACTGAGAAATGTCCTTCACTCTCAAATATTATTTGCTTTTTAGAATCTCTGCACATGGAGTCATACCTCTCCTTTCTCTTATTAAAATGTACTCTCTTAAAGTGTAGAATATATCTAGGGCATCTCGATCCATGTTTAATATTCTTTTAGTATTACCTTTCATAGACATGTAGCCAAGAGAAAAGTTTACTCTTCACTATCCTTCTCAGATTCTACATTTAGGTAAGTCATTCCTATTTGGAAAGAATATTTATTTGCTAGAAAACAGGACCCCATGTTATCCTACTTTCTTCATCACTTATAGGGAATATTAGTAGAATATAATTATATTTTTACCCATGGCTCAAAGCAAATTTTCATGAATTTATCCATATTATAGTCAACTAATTCAATGTTCCTTACCAGCGTGGGATGAAATTGGAGAGAATTTGAAAGGAGAGAACTTGGATTTCTGTTTTCAGTTTCAAGGAAAAAATATTTAATTCAAGATTCCTTTTCAGAAAGAGATCTCTGAAGGGAGAGAAAAACTATTCTCGGTTTTTATGTATAATTAATAAGTAGAGGAAACAGCTATTTAATCCTATATTCTCCCCAACTAGCTTCAGGGAATTTCCTTTTAGGTGAGAGAGACCTGAGTTATTCTCTGTTTCTCTCTGTCTGTCTCTGTCTTTGTCTCTCTGTCTCTTTCTGTGTCTCTTTAAAGAAGGATATGGGAACACACTACTATCCTTACCAAGAAGTTCTCTGCCCCCCAAAATGGGGTCACAAAATCAGACACAACTAAAATAACTGCCTAACAATTGCTCTGATATTTAAAAATACCTTGGTTTTTTACAAGCATAAATGTACCATTATAAAACGGAACTTGATAATGTTAAGATACTTATTACTATCTTCAAATCAAAT
Organism: Antechinus flavipes; assembly: GCF_016432865.1. Classification (NCBI taxonomy): domain Eukaryota; kingdom Metazoa; phylum Chordata; class Mammalia; order Dasyuromorphia; family Dasyuridae; genus Antechinus; species Antechinus flavipes. The sequence continues at coordinate 239,595,577 of NC_067398.1, forward strand.
AGCACTCATGCAAATACTATACAATAATTTCAGAATCTATACAATGTTTTGGAAATTTTTTTTTTAAAGATTGAATTAATGAAACACCAGGTTTATGTCCCTAAAGAAATGGCATAAAATTAATCTTTACTTACCCAAAAGAAAAAAGTGAACTTAAAGATATTGTTAGAGCATATGAAAAAAAAAATTAAAAATTTACAGAAATATTTTGAAATAAGTAAACATTTACTTAAAAGTGATCAAAGCCAAAAACAGGTGACCAACATTAGATTTCTTCAATGTAACTGAAAATATATTCATTCAATATAACAAAATATTTCATCTGGATATGCCCTAGAGAACAACCAAGATCCAAAATCAAATAAAAAGAGGTATCATTGAAAATATCAACATAAATTCAACTAATAATATGTCAATAAAAAAGAATGGAATAAATGACTGAGTCCTGTTGACTTGTTTGTGGAATGAAGGGTTTATGAAAGCAATTTAGTATAATTCAGATCCTTGCCTATAGAAATTACAAAAAGGTTCAGCCTTAATGATCAATGTCAATTATGCACTAAAATGGTAGAGATTGTACAACATTCATTTCAGAGTATAAAAATTTAACAACTATTAAATATCTAGCAAAATACATCTACCTACCCAGTTATACATCAAAATCTCATTATATCAATTACAGGTAAAAAAAATGATAAATTTTATGTATTTTATAAAAAATAGATATAATATTCTAGGTACATATCTCAAACTATCCTGAAAAACATAATATATGTATCTATCATACATACATATCTAATATATCTCACACATACCCAATGATATATCCTTTGCAAATAGTAATAATAATAATGGAAAAACTAATCAACATGTCAGTCATGTCTGGTATGAATCATTTCACAGCTCCATTTTTACATAGAAGAGAGGAAGATGTATTTTCTCAACTAATCTCTAAGGCCAACCTTTGTGATTATATTTATGCAATGTTCATTTTACAATCTTTTAGACCCTTCCTTTACATTGTAGTCAGTGTATGTATTCTTTTCCTGGTTTTGTTTGCTTGACTCTGCATTCATTTATGTCTTCCCATGTATCTCTATTTTTCATATATAGGCTATTAAGACCTACCATAACCTATATCCAGCCTACCTCTCTAGCTTTATCTCTGATAATTCCCAGAATTATTCCCAGTATGCTACTTTGACTTGTCTCATGTTATTCACAACACTTACAATTGACTCCATCTATATCTATGCCTGATAAGATCCATTTTCTTCATGTCTGCAGTGGCACCTTTTCTTTTGGATCATTCCGTGACTATCCCTAATCTTTACACATCTACTATGCTATAAACTCACTGTGGATGGGAATGGTGTCTTACATAAACTTAAGCTTAATGCAATAGCTTATACAAATATCTTGGTACAATCTGTTCCATGTTACCATTAAGAAAACTTCTTTTTGTTAATTGTTATATGTTCTATAAGTGTCTTATTCTATTTCAATCTTAAACTGAAACCATTGGATGACACTGAATCAAACTTGGCCAACAAGAAGAGCAACCTTTGCTCTTTGGTTCACCTACAATTTTTTTTTTTTTTTTTTAGTCTTCTAAGATAATATTTCGTATTATGTAGGATCATCGTAAGATTTAGAGAAGAATATTGTTTAAAAGATGGGCATATGTCAGAAAACAGATTAGGACCAATGGAAGTGGTATGCAATTTCCTAAATGTGATCCATTTCCTCCTAGTTGATTCTAAAACCAATCTTAATCTAAGATTGTTGCTAATCTAAGATATAGTTCCTAGTAACCTAACTTAATGAAATGTCCTTCCAACTGTGTGCCAAAATTGGTGCAAAATGGCCTTAATCAATTTTTAAACAAAGGATTGCTAGGCTGTCACTCTTGTTTGATTAAGGATCTCATTATTGAGATCCTATAGCATTTTGGGGCTTGATACAGTAAACATAATGCTATTTACAAACAGGAACATCTGGTGTTTCTAAATATGTATATTTATATTTGTATCTATTATATGGAATGTCTATTTAAAATCTACCTATCTGTTTATCTATGTGTATATGTGTGCATACATATGCATATATCTACATATAGAAATAAATGAAAAAGAATATATTTGCTAAGCCTATGTTGGCAGTTTTACTTATGTTCTACTAATAATAACACTTTATATTTTGGCATTGCTAATGGTTTCTGCAAGTTGATTCATGATTTTAAAGATTTTAAATGAAGTTTTATATGTTGAGAAATAATTAGACATTAAAATTAATAGACACTAAGAGTAATGTTTAGCTGACATTGAAAGCTGAAGACATAATATTTAGTAATAGCATACCTAAAAATAGGAATATCTTAAAAATAATTTTGTTCTATTCTATCATATTGAGTGAATAGCATTAGGGAGTGTTTTCATGTAAATTCCATCTTTAGTCTTTCTGAACAGAATTACTTAGCCAAAATTTTAAAATATCCATGTAAGCAAGTAGACCTATTGTATAATATGGAACATTCTAATTTTGCCTGCATCTATGCTAGAGGCAAAAAGCAAAAAGGATTTTGTGGCAAAAAATTATGTATACTACATAAAATGGATTTATGTCTATGCTAAACTACAAAATGTGCATTTGAAAAATGCAATAGTGGCCAGCTAAATATGCATCATTTCGGCTAACAATAACAATCCTATAAAGTGGCATTTTTGTAGTGTTTTCAGGTTTGTAAAATTTCTTACAACCACCCTGAGAAATTGGTGTTACAATTATGATTATCTCCCCTTTAGATATGAAAAAATGGAGAATTAGGGAGGTGAACAACTATCTCATATTCACACAGCTGTTAAGTGTCAGAGATGGAATTAAAATCACTGTTCTTGTTATTATATTATATATACTAGCAAAGAGCAGCCCAAATAAATATACTTAGAAATATGTTCCTATTTTTCCTATTCTATTAGAAGAAAATGAACTTTTTTTTCTATTAAGTTCTCCTTATCAAATCCCAAAGTGTAAAACTAGATCCTGTACAAAGAAGAAAAAGGAAACTAGTGATCCTTTTCAATTGCTGGTGATGTTTGAACATGGAATCATTTAGATTTTTTCTGCTCTTTTATTATCATTGAATCTTTTAGGATTTATCTAAGATAAGTTTACTCAAACCATTTATCTCTCAGTGATAACTTACTTCCATTTTTAAGAGTTTTACTTTGAGCTAAAAAGGGAAAAAAAATAAAAAGGCATTAGACCTGTATTCTGATCTGTGTGTGATCATTTAACTTTTGTGACTTTAAGCATGTCAGTGAACTTCTCCAATCTTATTTTTACTCATCAGAAAAAAAAAAAAAGTATTGATGCTAAAAATAGAAAATTAAAGATAAAGGCTAAAGGCTATTACATATTCTTTAAACAACTAGTAGAAGTCCAAAGTAATATTTCATGTGTGGTTTCTTGTACTTAATAGGCACTTAATGATTATATATGAAATTGATTTGAACCAAATTGGAATTATACAGTATGCTCAAGGAAGAAAGTATTCTGTCTGGGCATGGTTTCCATACAAAGGAGTCTAAATGCCAAGTACTAAAACTTTAATAATCTAACTAGTTTTTAATTAAAAACAAAACAAAGAAAAAAACCCAAACAAACAAAAACAACCTCTTTAACACATTTCCCTGCCTTGATTGGAAATAATTTATATTGAGATTCAAGAAACCTAAATTCAAGATGGCAGAGTAAAGTCAGGAAGCTGCTCGACTCTCTCAGTTTCCCTCAAAAAACACATGAAACCAAACTTCAGAATCTAATGGAATGAAACCACTGTCCAGATCAAATGAGACTGGAACAATTTCAAGAAAAATCAGTCTCCCTGGAATGAAAAAGGTATTCAGCCCAGCTCAGACAGATTGTGGAGAAACCCAGGAGAAGATCTTAATCACTGCAAATCAGCATGTAAGAGGCTCAGTCCTGGCTCAATAAAGGAGCAGATCAGTGAGGCAGCTTCCAGTCCCAGCTCAGAGGGCAAACTCTGGGAAAACAGGCTGTTTCTTGAAGAAAGCTGGCAAAGTTACCCCCTGCAAACACAAGGGGGCCCTGTGCTCAAAGCCAAGGTCAGAGATGCACAGGAAGCTTGGTATAGTGCCCCTTTTACCCTAGGAGAAGAGCTACACCTTAAAAGTAAAAAAAAAAAAAAAAAAAAGGGAAAACCAAAGGAAGAAAATGAGTAAGAAACAGAAAAGAACCTTGACCAGTTCTTGAGAACTGTATATGTCACTGGAACAGACATGGGAGATTATCACATGGACTGAAGATATGATTGTGAAAATGATGAGATGTAGATATGGGGTACCTAAATAAAATTAGGGTTTAATTGAGGTCTAGTGGCAGGTTTGGGGTACAGGGAGTCAAATACAGTTCTCCTGCAACCCCATTGGATTAGGTGCAAGGATACTGAGTTAAATAAGGGTTAGAAGTGGCGCGAGAGTTCCCTATAAATGAATTTATAGGCCTGAAAAACTAGATTGATAAAAGAGATTTATTATGGGGTTTGGAAGTAAGGTTAAAGTATAATTAAGGAAATAGGTAAAGGTAGAGATAAGAAGGGCACTGGACACAGGATTCCAGTGGACAGAGGGTCCTGGCATGCCTAGTGTAAGGCTGGCATGTTTGGAACCTCTGCAAAGAGGTAGTCCCAGGTTGGCCCTTTTATAATGGGAGATTTAGCTAGAGGGGCCTGTGGATGTAGCCCCAAGTTGGCTCAGATTTGATGGGGGTTGGGACAGGCTCCAATCTTCTATTGGAATTCAAAGGGACCAGGATTTGTAAATTAAAAGGTCCTTAATTGATAATCACATCAACTAGGAGGTGTTGGGAATCAGAAAGAAAGGAATAAGTCAATTCTTAAAGGGGCCACACCCATATCAAAAGGACTCTGATGTGATGACATCAAAAAAAAAGACATTAGGGGTGGGAAAAAGCCTGTACTGAAAAAGAGGAATGGGAAGGTGTAATGAGAAAATAAATTCACAGGAAGAGGTGCAAACCCAGGGAAAGAAGGCAGGGGAATTGGCATTCTCTGAAGCTTGATCTCATCAGTTTTTCTCTCTGAGTCAATCTCAATCATTCTATTGGATAGAGGAGTTTATCTAACCCTATAAAGAAGAAGGAGAAGAAAGAGGAAAGAAAAGGGATGGGCAGAATAAAAGGAAGGGCCAAAACATTAGGAGAAAAGGTAAGAGAAGGGGGAAGAGATGATAGAAGAAAAAGTAGCAGGTGGAGTGGGTTAAAAAAATTTTTTACTAAGAGAAGGGGGAGGGGTGATAGGAGATAAGGTAGTGGGTGGGATGGTTAAAAAAAACACAAGTAAGAAAAGGGGGAAGGGTGATAAAAAGATAAGATAGTAGGTGGAATGGATAAAAAGAACATACTATTAAGGGCAGCATGTAAAGAGAGTAGAAAAGTATGTACAGGGAAGAAAGTAGGATTTAGGAAAATATAGAATTGGTAATCATAACTGTGAATGTGAATGGGATAAATTTTCCCATAAAACAGAAGCAAATAGCAGAGTGGATTAAGGAAAAAAAAAAAAACAGAATTCTACATGTTGTTTACAAGAAACCCATTTGACACAAAGAGACACATATAAAGTAAAAGAGAAAAAGACTGAAACAGAATTTATTATGCTTCAGCTAAAGTAAAAAAAAAAAAAAAGCAGGGGTAGCAATTCTAATCTCAGATAAAGCAAAAGCAAAAATAGATCTCATTAAAAGAGATAAAGAGGGAAAGTACATCTTGATAAAGGATACCATAAATAATGAACTATCACCATAATAATGTGTGTGCACCAAGTGGTAGAACAGACAAGTTCCTAAAGATATTAAGCCACTTACAGGAAGAAATAGACAGCAAAACTATTCTACTTGGGAATGTCAACCTTCCCCTCTCAGAATCAGACAAATCTAACCACAAAATAAACAATACAGAAACTAGGAAACTTAAAAGCATCCTAGAAAACCTAGATATGATAGAACTCTGGAGAAACTGAATTAGGTACAGAAAAGAATGCACCTTTTTTTCAGCAGTAAAATGCACCTACACAAAAATTGACCATCTATTAAGGCATAAAAACCTCACAACTAAATGCAGTAAGAAAGAAATAGTAAATTCTTCCTTTTCAGATCATAATGCAATAAAAAGTATATGCAATAAAGAGCCAGGTAAAGATAGCCTAAGAACCAATAGGAAATTTAAAAAGTCTAATTCTAAAGAATGAGTGGGTTAAACAAGTTTGTTCACAGAAACAATAGATAATTTCATTCAAAAGAATGACAATAATAAGGCAACATACCAAAACTTATGGTATGGATCCAAAACAATTCTTAGGGGATATTTTATATCTAAAAATAGCTACATGAATAAATTAGAGAATGAGATCACAATGAATTAGGCATGCAACTACAAAAACTAAAAAAAAAAGAAAGAGAACACATTAAAAAACCCCAATTAAATACCAAATTAGAAATTCTGAAACTCAAAGCAGAGATTAACAATAGAGAAACTAAGAAAACTTGAATTAATAAATAAAAATAAGCATTGATTTTATGAAAAAGCCAAAAAAAATAGATAAACTTTTAGTTAATTTGATTAGAAAAAGGAATCAAAATCAAAAATCAAAATGAAATCATCAAAATGAAATGGGTGAACTTACCACAATGAAAAAGAAATAAAAGCAATAATTAGGACCTATTTTGCCAAACTATATGGAAAGTCTGACAATCTAACTGAAATGGATGGATATTTTCAAAAAAAACATAAATTACCAGGTTAAAGAAGAGGAAATGAATTAGTTAAATAGTCTCAATATAAAAGAAGAAGAAGAAGAAGAAGAAGAAGAAGAAGAAGAAGAAGAAGAAGAAGAAGAAGAAATCATTAATGAACTCCCTAAGAAAAAATCTCCAGAGCCAGATGGATTCACAAGTGAATACTACCAAAAATTTAAAGAAAAATTCCAATACTATATAAACATTTTTGGGAAAATAGGTAAAAGGATATTGCAAAATTCCTTCCATGACATAAATATGGAAATAATACCTAAATCAGGAAAGGCCAAAATAGAGAATGGAAATTACAGATCAATTTTCCTAATGAATATTGATGCAAAAATTTTAAATAAAATATTAGTAGATAGAGTACTATGACTTATCAACAGGATAATACACTATGACCAAGTGCAATTTATATCTGAAATGCAAAGCTGGTTCAATATCAGAAAAACTATTAGCATTGTCAGTCACAACAACAACAAAACCAACAGAAATTATATGATAATCTCAATAGATGCAGAAAAAGCTTTACAAAATACAGCCCCCATTCTCATCAAAAATACTAGAGAGCATAGGGATAAAGGGAGCTTTCCTTAAAATGACAAACAGTATGTATCTGAAACCTACAGCAAGCATTATTTGTAATGGAGAGGAACTGGAGACATTCCCAATAAGATCAGGAGTGAAACAAGGATGCCCATTATCACCACTATTACTTGTACTAGAAATGCTGGCGTTAACAATAAAAAAAAAAAAAAAATAATAATAATAAATAAAGGATTTAGAATAGGCAATGAGGAAGTAAAACTATCATTCTTTGCAGATGAAAAGAATATATATTTTGAGAATTCTAGAAAATAAAAACCTATTGGAAACAATTCACAGCTTTGGGAAGTTTCAGGATATAAAATAAATCCACATAAATTAATAGTTTTTGTATATATTACTGACTGTGATGACCACGTATTTAAAATCAGCCGGAGTCAGGAATTCAGGTTAAGGGAAAGATCTTCAATCTTTATTCTTTTTCAGGAGAAGGGGGATTGCTATAGCAATATGGGCAGCTGCGACAAGAAGCCCCAGCCAGCACAGGTGAAGGGGGATTGCAAGTGAGGTGGGGTTGCAATAGCAATGTGAGCAGCTGTGTCAAGAAACCAGCCAGCAGTAGTCTCTCTTTCCGCTTCCCTTTTCACTCCCCTGCCTCCACCCACAAAAATCATCATTTCCTATACAACACATCAGGACTTGCACAAAGAGTGGGCGGGGCCATTCTTTCTCCAAATATACACACACACACACACACACACACATATATATGTATATAAATAGAGTATAGTCCAATTACTATTTAACCTCCGTGCTTGGGACCTCAGTGCATCAACTCGAGTCTCAGCCCATTACAACTGACAAAGCCCATCAGCAAGACATAGAAAGAGAAATTCCATTTAAAATGACTATAGACAAAAAAAAAAAAAAAAAAAAAAAAAAAAAAAAAAACTTGAAGGTCTACCTGCCAAGACAAACCCCCAAACTATATAAACACAATTATAAAAGACTTCTCAAACGAATAAAGTGAAATCTAAACAACTGGAAAAATAGCAATTGTTCATGACTGGGCCAAGCTAATATAATAAAAAGGACAATTCTACCTAAATTTGTTCAATGTCATAGCAATCAAACTTCCAAAACATTATTTTATAGAACTAGAAAAAAAAGTACCAAAATTCATCTAAAAAAACCAAAAATTCAAGAATATCAAGTGAATTAATGAAAAAAAAAAAAAAACACGAAGGATGGTAGCTTACAGGCATCAAACCTAAAACTATATTATAAAACATCAGTCATCAAAACTATTTGGTACTGGCTAAGAAATAGAATGGTGGATCAGTGGTATAGATTAGATACATATGGTACAGTAATCAAAGTGTTCAGCAATCTAGTATTGATAAACCTCCAAACTTCAGCTTCTGAAATAAGGACATACTATTTGACAAAAATTGTTGGGAAAACCAGAAAATAATATTCTACAGAAACTTAGCATAGACCTATATCTAACACTCCATACCAAAATAGGGTGAAAATGGATACATGATTTGGGCATAAAGAATGATACCATAAATAAGTTAGGAGAATAAGGGATAATTTGTCTATCAGATCTTTGGAGAAGGGAGGAATTTATGACCAAAGAAGAACCAGAGAACATTATAAAAAGTAAAATGGACAATTTTGATTACATTAAATTAAAAATGTTTTGCACAAATAAAACCAACAGAAATAAGATTAAAAGGTAAATACAAAACTTGGAAAAAAATTCACAGCCCATGTGTCTGATAAAGGTCTCATTTCAAAAATATACAAGAACTATGTCAAATTTATAAGAATACAAGTCATTTCCCAATTGAAAAATGGTCAAAGGATTTGAACAAACTATTTTCAGATGATGAAATCAAAGCTATCTGTAGTCAATAATTACTAGTAATTATTATAATTACTAGTAATTAATAGTAATAGAGTTACTATTAATAGTAAGCTCTAACTTACTATTAATTAGAGAAATGCAAATTAAAACAACTTGGAGGAACCACTTCACACATCTCAGATTGGCTAAGATGACAGGAAAAGATAATGATAAATGTTAAAAGTGGGAAAACTGGGACACTGATGCATTGTTGGTGGACTTGTGAAATGATCTAACCATTGTGGAAAACAATCTGAAGATGTAATGGGCTGAGGCTTGAGTTGATGCAGTGAGGTCCCAAGCACATGAGGCTAAATAGTAATTGGATCATACTCTATTAATATATAAGCTTGGAGAAAGAATGGCCCCCGCCCACTCTTTGTGCAAGTCTTGATATGTTGTATAGGAAATGACGATTCTGGTGGGTGGAGGCAGGGGAGTGGAAAAGGAAGGGGAGGAGATGGCTCAGTGGGTAGAGCACCAGCCCTGAAGTCAGGAGGACCTGAGTTCAATTCCAGCCTCAGACACTTAACAATTCCTGGTTGTGTGACCATGGGCAAGTTACTTAACCCCAACTGCCTCAGCAAAAGCAAAAAAAAAAAAAAAAAAAAAAAAAGGGGAGGAGATGGCTCAGTGGGTAGAGCACCAGCCCTGAAGTCAGGAGGACCTGAGTTCAATTCCAGCCTCAGACACTTAACAATTCCTGGTTGTGTGACCATGGGCAAGTTACTTAACCCCAACTGCCTCAGCAAAAAGCAAAAAAAAAAAAAAAAAAAAAAAAAGAAGAGAAACAAACAGAAAAGTCGTTGCAATGGCAAAAAGCAAGCAGTCTCTCCTCCCCTTCCTTTTCCACTCCCCTATAAAATTGTGCCATCCCCTTTGACCCAGAAGTGCCATTATTGAATCTATATCCCAAGGAAATCATAAAGGAAGGAAAAGGACCTATATGTGCAAAAATGTCTGTAGCAGCTCTTTTTGTGTGGCAAAGAATTGGAAAATGAGTGGATAGATGCTCATCAATTGGGGATTGGCTAAAGAAGTTGGGGTATATGAAGGTAATGGAATATTATTGTTCTAAAAAAAAAAAAAAATGAACAGGCTGATTTTAGAAAGGCCCAGAAAGATTCACATAAACTGATGCTGAGAAAAACAAGCAAATCCAGAAAAATATTGTGCACAATAACATCAAGAACGTGTGTTGAACAATTATGAAAGACTTGGTTTTTCTTAGTGGTTCAGTGACACAAAGCAATCCCTATGGACTTTGGACAGAGCATCCAGGAAAAAAAAAAAAAAAAAAAAAAAAAAACAACTAAAGAGACTGACTGTAAATCAACACATGCTATGTTCACTTCTTTTTTCTGTTTTGTTTTTTTTTTTAATCTCTACCAGGGTTCTTCCCTTTTGTTCTAATTTTTCTTTTCCAACATGATTCATAAAGCTATATGTGTTAAAATAAACAAATAAATTTTTAAAAAGAAACCTATTTTCTTGTCCCAGATCTAACAATACCTGTCCAGTAACTGAATATTTCAAAACTCTGGATTTTGATATGGAAAAAGGAAGTTGTGCATTAAATAACTATTTTGTAAGGAATATTACTGTTCTAAAACAGTATAATTCTATGAACTCGATAAGTTTTGTTGATGTATTCACATTGTTATTATAAATATCAGTTATTATATTGTGCTATAATAAAAATATTCTTGATATCTATTGAGATGAACAGGACTATCTCTTTATTATTATTATTATTATTATAGTTTTTTATTTACAAAACATATATAGGGATAATTTTTCAACATTAACTCTTGCAAAACCTTCTGTTCCAAATTTTCCCTTCCTTTCTGTTCCAAATTTGTCAGGTAATCCAATACATGTTAAATCCAATATATATATACATATTTATACAGTTATTTTGCTGCATAAGAAAAATCCGATCTAAAAAGAAAGAAAAAAAAATCCTGAAAAGGAAAATAAAAATGCAAGCAAACAATAATAGAAAGTGAAAATGCTATGTTGTGATCCCATAGGATTATTTATCTCTTTAGTAAATGGCTCCACATTACTGATTTGTAGGTCATGTACTAAGCATAAAGGTTATTCATACAATGTGGAGAGAGGTTCGCATATCTGGGACTAAGTGTGTCTTCTCCTGTGAACAAGTCTTGGCTCTCATCACTTGTCATGGATTTACTTCTGCTTTTAAGGAAGTACTGATTAATATTATTTGCAGTCTGGTACCCCCTCTCTAAGAAGAATATCTTTTGCCCCAACCTTCTTTTAAGCTACTAGCTGAAATTTTATCTAGAGTATTATGTTTGACTCTGGGAAGGGCATTGATAAGCTGGAGAGCAATAGGATGTGATCAATGTCGCCAGAGGAGAGCAGCCAAAGATAGTCAAAGGGTCTTAAATTCTGTTATACGAACATCAATTGAAGGAAGTGGGAATGCTTATGCAAGTCCCAAAAAGACTTGAGAGTTTTCATTGAGCATTTGAAGGAATCACAATGGAATGTCCCAGAGGACAAAAACCAGGAACAATAAATACAAGGTGCAAAGAAGCAAACATAGTATTAATATGAAGAGGAGGGGGAAAAATCTAATAATTGAAGCAGTTCAAAAATGGGCCAGTAATTTTCAGGGAGTGGTGCATTCCCATTCTTTTCATGTCTTCAAGCAGAGGCTGGATGATAGATGGGATTCCTTTTTTACATATTACTAAATAGCAGTCGAGCTCCTTTCCAACTTTCAAATTCTATGGTTCTGTTCCTGATCATGATTATGAAAAGAACAAAACTAGAGGACAACCAATCAATCAGAAAACAAAGGGTAAAGATGTGAGAGCTCCACATATAGAGATGTTTTGTAGTGAGGTCTAACTGTAGGGAAGATTATCATTGTGCACTTCAAAAGGAGGCAGAATAGATATCTCTAACCTCTTCTTTCTCTGTCCTTCTCCAAGGGAGACCTTCATTTCTGCCAGAAGGAGAAACAGGAGGTTGGAGCAAAAAGCCACTCTTCTCTGAGAGGGGTTACCAGATTAGAAAGTATATCAATCTGCTCTTTTACATATTGTTCATCTAGTGCAGAGGGGAGAAACGTCTGGTCCATGGGTTGTATGATATCCACAAATTCATTTGCTTTGATAACCACAGGCAATGATGATCTGAAAGGTAAGTACAACTCCTATTGCTGAAGTTCTCTTAAGTTAAAAATTCTGTATAGCCCACAAATGATATTATAAATATCCAAATGGACCTTGGCAGAAAAAAGATTCCCCATCCTTGATCTAGGGGATATGATCAGGTTCAATCTAACTTCTGATCACTTAGTTTTGGGGTTGGGAAAAAAATTCTCTATATCCAAGGCATTTGGATCCTTCTCCTATATAACTTCAATTCCACAAAGAATAAACATAGTGAATAGCAAAGAAACACATTTATCCACATCCTAAATAAATAGCTGATCAATATAGACTGAAGGAATTCTCCCATTAGGAGTGAGACAGCTTAATGTAACCAAGAGAGGGAGTTCTAGATCATATTTAAGAAAAAAAAAAAAAAAACTCCCCAAAGTTTCTAGATTAACAAACTGAGGTAAGTGATGATAAAAAAAAAAACTGACAGCTCCACTCATATATATTCTCAGTCTTTTCCTTCAGCAATCTGAAGTAAGGTTGGTCTCTTCCATCTTCCCTTGCAAAGCTCGGGAGCCTTGAAGTGCCTAACATGACTTGATGTTTGAAGAATTCAGAAGAGTACTGAAGAAAACTAGAGCTTTTGTATTCTTCCAACTCTGCCCTGTTCCTCTGGCAATTCAAAACATTCATCTCCAAATATGAATATCTCATATGTGCTTTGGAATAGGGGTAAATTAAGAATTGTATACAAAATTAAGGTTAAAATGTTGTGTGCAAGGGTTAGTTAGAAATATGAAAATTATGAGGTTCTAAATAAGGGGTTTTTTGTCTCAAATCATGTCCCTTGGAAATCCTAAAAATGTACTTCATTTTATTGGCAATACCTAAGTTCTACCAATTTATGATTCATCTATGTTAATTTTTCAAAAAAATAGTCAAAACACCTGAGAGAGGTCGAAATCTCAATCATTCATGTCTTACTATAAATTCATTTAATGACAGGCGTCTAAATACTTCATTATGGATGTCAGAATGCTTATATATTATTATTTTTCCTTCTCATAATATCTCTTTGAGATAGTTATTACAAATTTTATTATTACTATTGTTCAGAATAAGAAACTGAAGATTAATGAGGTATCCATGATCTTACTTCTAATAAATTAGAATTGAGCTTTGAATCTAGATATTTTATTTTACAATTTTTCCAAAAATGGAAATTTTTTTGTAGGGAGCATAAATTGCTTGGGAATAGACAGAACGAGCATTTCAAAAATAGACAACTCTAAGCAACTTTTGCTTGCCATCATAAGACTAGATAGTAAAGGATGGGTGTTGAAAGAGATTATACAACAGGAAATATGACAGCAGTAGAAAAAAGAGAAGCAACAATTCTCAGAGATAAATTTAAATTTTGCTCACTATAATATTTATTCTAGTCTAAAATTGATTTAAACATTCTAAGAGGACAGGACTAAGGACAAATGTTTATGGGGGTTTTGACTGATAGTTTGGAAGGTTGGAGATTTTGGAAGAGGGGTTCAAAACTATATTACAAGTTAAGTTTTAAAAGGTCACTTACAAACCTTTTGGAGAAATTGTTCTCATCTTAGAGAATAATATATCAAGCTACTTAGACTGGCTGCTTCTTGGCTTCCTGATTAGTCTTTGGCTTGTCTCTAGTGCATATATTAAGGGATAGAATGTAATCAATGCCATATAACCACCTCCAGGATCCAGCCATGGGCATTCATGCTGTATTTCAGGGAGAGTTTCCTGATTGCTCCTTTTACTTCTCTATCCCCACCAGGATAAGGGGAAAAAAGAAAAAGCTGAACCAGTCATTCATTTAAGAATGTATACACAAGACAGGAATTTCCATTTAGTGTTATATTGATTTGCACAAAACATTCTACCCAAATGTCTGTTTTTATTATTTATTTATTTTTTGGGGGTTTACTCAGAGAAAATCTTTTAAAGTATCAAAAGGTAGGAACTGTGACAGTCAGAAAAGCTCATCCACATGATAGACTGTGATCCAGAAACTTCCTTTCATTATACAGATCATAAATTTTTTAGATTACCATTTTGGTGGCATATTTTATTTTAAAAAACTTGCTCTGGATGTTAAGTAACTAATGCCTTAATCCAAATATACTTATTATTTTTTCTTCAATTCTGATCATTATGCTGTAGTCTCCTCAAAATATTTCTATTGTGTCAGCTTAGTTTCCTTTACTCCCTATTTCTATCTACATTGATGGTAATTTTGGTCTTCCTGGCATTCCTGACTATGACTTGAATTTTAAGTCATTATAAGCAAGTAAAATAACTGTAAACTTTAAGAGCAATGTGACTCCTTAGTGAAGAAATTAAGTCTCTATTACTGCATCACCATTAAAAGCAAAAGAACTGGAAGACGGTACTTAACAGTCCTAAGTTAATGTCATGTAAAGTTATGTTATGGTCCTTTCAATTTGGAGAACTTTTGAGCTTTTATTACACCTGCAGTATTGGAATCAGTAATGTGATCTCAGCAGAAACAGGTGGAAGACAGTTTTTGATTGTCTTATTTACCATAACAAAATTGTTCTTACTTTCTATTTTTTTTTTTTTTGGCACTTAGTTTTGAAATGATATCTTCCCTTGGCATTGCATACGTGTGTGTGTGTGTGTGTGTGTGTGTGTGTGTGTGTGTGTGTGTGTGTGCAATCTTGAGAATGAGTTTCAATTTCAGGGATTGAAAGGCTTTTTTTAAAAAGTCATTTATTTAGTAGTAAGTGCTGTTTTATATAGACCTCATCAATAATTACACAGAAGGGTCTGTTAGAGTAACAGATGCTCTAACAGTATAAACAAAATGTTTTGTTTAGAGTTTTTCTTAAACTTTACATATTTCATTTTAATAATATTTAAGTTATAATCACTGATAGCACTGTAAATCCAGGTTTAAACACATGCAGTGTGAAATTTTTATAATTATAAAAACATATAGTAGTTCTGAGTACAGTAACCCATGTATTGCCTTAATTTTGGAAAGACAAATTATCCAAAATATAACTCAATAAAACTTCATTTTATGAGGATAACTAAAATTTGAGGGAGGATGTAAAAGATAGAATATTTTAAGTTTTATTTACACTGGCAAGTGAGGCAAAAAACATCAAGATCTAAAATCTTTTGAAGAGAGCACTTATTTATCTTCCAACATCTGAACTCTCAAATGAAGTGACCATTCAAGTCTCCAAAATAATCAAATCTCTGTAATCCAAATCTGATGAAATTATATAACTTTTAATCAGATCAGAAAGCCCATTCACATGAAATTATGCAGCATTTGGGGGTTATTTATTATCAAATTGTCTATTTAAAGATTCTCTGTATGAATATATTTGTAATGGGATACATGTGCTATGAATATATACAGTCATTGATACAATTCTTCACATAATGGAGGGTGTGTAAGAGAGCACTTCTGGCAAAGTCATGAGATTGCCTTGGAGACATTTTGAAACATTTTTAGATATTCTGCAAGTTATTCTACTCTGTTAAACATGCAATGAATAGCAGCTGCATTGATTGTTTCATTTTGCAGAATAGGAACTAATGGTGCCTTCCAAGAAGCATTACTAGGCCAGAGTACTTGCTATACATCTATCAAGATCATCCTAAGAAAAATCGCATTGGAAATGAACTTGATATCCCCCTTCCCATTTTCTCACCAAGGTCTATTTTCTACTTTCCCTTGCTCCCAAGTTCCCAATGAAATAATGATGATGATGATAAGGAGGAAGAGGAGAAGGAGGAGGAGAAACAGGAGAAGGAAAAGGATGAGGAGGAGGAGGAGGAGGAGAAGGAGGAGAAGGAGGAGAAGGAAGAGGAGAAGAAGGAGGAGGATGTAATGGTGATGGTGAATAGTATCTAAAAGCAATTCACTGAATTCACATTAGTTTGAATTCTTGCTTATAACATTCCACTGTCATATTCAATTATAGATCTTGTTCATGTTCACCATCTTTTTACTATATTCAAGCCACACCTTTTCCCTCAAACTTCTCATCCAAACAAAAAATATAAATATGTACTTTTTAAAAATATTGTATCCAATTCTTTATGAGCCCATTTGGGATTTTCTTGGCAAAGATAGTGGAGTGGTTTTAATTTTCCTCCTCCAGTTCATTTTAAGCAGGAAGAGCTGAGGCAAATAGGGATAGGGGTTTTGCCCTGGGTCACACCTCTACTAAGTGAAACTAGATTATGAAATCAACCCTTCCTGACTCTAGGCCTAGTGCTATATTCATTGCACCCACCTCACTATCGCAGTAATTACCTGGTTCAACCCAAATCCCCAAAAGAATTCCTACTAAAATATCTTCATCAAGTGATTATCTAACCTTTGCTTAAGTGCTCCAATCTGATGGACACTGAGGCAGCAGAAGAGAGGGAGCAATATCCCTTGAGGTAGATCATATCACTTTAGGACACTTCTAATTATTAGAATTTTCTGATAACATTTTAATTTATCTTTTCCACTAATACCCATTATTCTTATTTCTGCCTTCTAGAGCCAAATAGAACAAATTCCTCTTAAATACTGAGACAGTCTTTATTTTCCCTTGAGACTTCTCTTCTCCAAATTAATCATCCTCTTTCCTTCAACTAATTCTCATAGGGCATAACCAAAGTCCATTCACCATTCCTGATTATCCTCAACTTGATGTTTTCTCTTTTAGAATTCCTAAATTCTAATTTCCAGAACTAGATATAATGCTCCAAATATAGTCTGACCAGGAAAAAGTATAGAAAGAAGATTGCCTGCATATATATATATATATATATATATATATATATATATATATATATATATATATATATATATATAAAAGAAAGCTTTCTTTCAAATGCAGCCTGAGTTGACATAAGCTTTTTTTTTTTTTTTTTTTTTTTTGGTGGGGTGGGGGGAGAGCAGGGGAGGAAGGTGGTGGCTGTTAAGACACATGGCTAACTCATAATGAACCAACAATTTACTAAACCCCCTAGATATTTTTCAGATTAATATATATCCAATTATAATATTATTGTTCTGTAAGAAATGACCAGCAGGATGAATACAGAGAGGCTTGGAGAGACTTACATGAACTGATGCTAAGTGAAATGAGCAGAACCAAGAGATCTTTATATACTTCAACAACGATACTATATGAGGATGTATTCTGATGGAAGTGGATTTCTTCAACAAAGAGAAGATCTAACTCAATTTCAATTGATCAATGATGGACAGAAGTAGCTACACCCAAAGAAAGAACATTGGGAAATGAATGTAAACTGCTTGCATTTTTGTTTTTCTTCCCGGGTTATTTTTACCTTCTGAATCCAATTCTTCCTGTGCAACAAGAGAACTGTTCGGTTCTGCACACATGTATTGTATCTAGGATACATGTGACATATTTAACATGTATAGGACTGCTTGCCATCTGGGGGAGGGGGTGGAGGAAGGAAGGGAAAAAATCGGAACAGAAGTGAGTGCAAGGGCTAATGTTGTAAAGAAATTTTTTTTCAAAAGAAAAAATATATATCCAATTATTCTTTGTTGTATTTTATGTCTGTATTGTTGTCTGTATTTTATGAAGACAGGTTTTCTTTTTATCCCAAGAATATTGCTTTATAGTTATCTTATTAAAGTTCACTGTAATAATTTGGGCCCATTGTCCTATTTGGTCAAGATATTTTAGAATGCTTACCATCATCCAGTGTGACAGCTATGTCTCTCAGCTCTGTGTCACCTAAAGTTTTAATGATTATGCCATCTAGGGCTTTATCTAAGTCAATGATTTAAAACAGAAAAAAAAAAAAAAAAGCAAAACAGTACAGAATCAAAAAGAAATCACCTTTCCAGGTGATACTAAATCATATGAGTACTGCTTCAAATGAATTCTAAATTCCTCTAATGACATTATTTCTTCACTTGGTTCTTTTCACATGAATAACAAAATATTGTCAAATGTCTTGCTATGTACAACTTGCTATGTACAACTATGTTGTACTATATTTATGACATTCTCTTGATCACCATGGTTAGTAAAACTTGGTGGTGGGGGTAGTAATAGAGGCTAATTATCCCTAATTTATTTTTGCTAATGCCATTCTGGGTCACTGAGTATGTGTGTGTGTATGTGTGTATGTGTGTATGTGTGTATGTGTATGTGTGTGTGTGTGTTTTAACCTATGTCCATTGATAGTGCCTTTGAATATTTATAGAGTCAAAGAATTTTCCTAGGAATTGAAGTCAATCTCACTGGCTTATAGTTTTCATACTATATTATTTTCCTCTTTAAAAAAAAATGATATTATTTGCCCTTCTTCAACTTTGGAATATTTTTCAGATTCTCCATAATCATTCAAATATCACTGACAGTAGCTCAGCAATCACATAACCCAATTCTATCAACATGTGATGATGTAGTTCATCTGGGTCAGGTAACTTGAATTTGTCAAGGGCAGCTAGTTTCTTACTATTTCCTTATTTATCTTGGGTATTAACTCCTTATTAGCTACTTTAGTTCTGTCCTTTCTAATCCAAAAGTCAGTCTCCAAGCGGAGAGAAGGGCAAGAGTGGTAAATTAGAATTGGATATTATTCTTTGTTTGTTTTTTTATCATTTATCTTACACTGATTTCCCCACTCCCAACAATCCTATCTCTTTTTTGACCCTTTTCTTTTCCATTTTAAAACATTTTAAAAGTTTCATTTGTCTTTAACTTTTTTGATCAACCTCAGTTTGTGCTAGTATTGTAGTACTGTGATAATCACAAGGAAACAATATTAATGGAATTTCAAACCTACATGATTTCATTTTTTTTTTTTTGTGGCTCTACATAGTTTTAGACAAAAAAAGTTATGAATTCAATCATAATCACTCCAAGACACTAGTTAATAAACAGAAACCTAAATAAATAAATAATGCTCCAGTGTTGATATCTTCCCACAGCCCCTTTATCATTGACTAGTTCCATCATTTATTATCTTCATGAATTGCAAGTTTGAGGTATAGCTTCAGGGTGGTTTTGACTTGCCTTTCTATTATTAGTAGTAATTGGTCACATTATTTCACGTGATTGTCAATAGTTTGTGATTCTGATTTTAAGAAGTTATTTGCTAATATCCTTTAACCACTTATTTATTGGAGAATGACTTTTGCTTTTGTGTGTATGTGTATGTGTAAGGACATAATATTTAGAAACACTATATATATATATATATATATATATATATATAGAGAGAGAGAGAGAGAGAGAGAGAGAGAGAGAGAGAGAGAGAAACATAAATAGGCATATTTTAATTGCTTATGTAGATTAGACATCAAATCTTTATCAGAGAAATTTGACAGGAAGATTACCCCTACTTCCACCCCATTTTAAACCATTTTCCTTTTTAGTGTAGTTGCATTAATTTTATTTGTGTAGAAACTTTCTAGCTTCAGGTAATCAAAGTTATCTATTTTTATCTTTTGTAAATGTCTCAGTCACACACTTAAAATTAGTGATAAGTAATTTATGAAGGTGATGATGATTATGGTGATTCCATTAGTCTAAGGCTTTATTACCCAGGTGAGAAATTTTCTCTGCCAATAGAGAACAATATTTTCTATGCAAATTATATCTTAGAAAGTTGCCTAGGGCATTGACATTTCTAGTGTTACATAGCTAGAATTTGTGAGAGCTGGTATTTGAATGCAGGTTTTTGTAACTCTGAGGTCAGCTTTCCCTGACTGATGACTGATAGCATAGCATGCATATTAAGAATAATGACAAAAATTGTGTTTTCATTTGTTAAAAACAAAAACAAAACAAAACAAACAAACAAACAAAAAAAAAAAAAAAAACAGGACTTTCAAATGAGGAAACTGCTATTGTTGGAAGTCTGCACTTTCTCTATAACTGATAGTCTTAATGAATTTCCCTGAACATTGAAAGGTTAAATGATTTGCCTAGGCTAGTTTCTATCAGAGACATACATATCATCTAGCTTGGAGGCCAGCTTTCCAGCCATTATCACTGTTTTATAGATTTTTCTTTTGAAAACTGTCTCAATGTCTTCTCTAAGCTTGAAATACAAGAGACTTATATCCATTCTGATCAAACACAAGAGCTTAGACCTTCTTACCTAAGATGGTTCACCACTCCTAAGTGTTAGTCCTTGAATCATAGGGCCTTACAATTTTAATGTCAAACTTAATGTGAATACCCAGTTGGCTTAAATCACTGTATCTCAACTTCCAAAGCTCAAGAGATCCCAAGTCAGCTTCAATCTCACTGATAATTTCAGAACTGATGTCTCACCCCAATCCAATCCTTATATCACCTAACTTTATTTGATAGGTTAATAACAGAGAAATAGTAGAGAAAAAGTTTCAATAGATGAAATGACTTATACTTGGCCATATAGCTAGTAAGTATCACAAGAAAAATTTGGCCCTTTTGTTGTTATTGTTTAGTTTCACTGCCATCCAACTCTTTGTGATTCCATTTGGGGGTTTTTTGGTATTTGTTTGCCATTTCCTTCTCCAGATCATTTTCTAGGTGAGAAAATTGAAGCAAATAGGATTAAGCGACTTGCCCAGAGTCGTGCAGCTAATAAATGGTCTGAGGTCAGATTTGAACTCAGAAAGATGAACGTTCCTGACCCAACCAATGGTACTCTATCTGCTTTACATCATAGCTGCCCTATTTGACCATAAGTCCTTCCTTACTATAAGTGCAGCAGCTGGATGGAACAGTTGATGGAGCATTAAGCCTAGTTTCAGGAAGTCCTATCCAGCCTTAAACATTTATTAGCTGTATGACCTAAGGCTAGTCACTTTAACCCTTTTTGCCTCAGTTTCTTCATCTGTAAAGCAGTGATAATAATACTATCTCCCTAAAGGGTAGTTATAAAAATTAAATGAGATAATATTTGCAAAATCCTTTGTAAACCTTAAAGTACTATATAAATTTTGGTTTTCTGTTATTTTTTTTCTCCATTATAGCACAATCCCTCTTAAATGTTCTACTTGGAAGAAATATGAAGTCATTGAGTGCAATATCCTCAATTTAAGATGAGGCAACAGGTCAAGAGAGAAACAACTTGCCTAAAGTCCCCTAGAGAGGAAATGAACAAATGTGGAAATAAAAGTCAGACCTTCTACTTCTAAGTGTACTACTTTTTCTACTGTTTCATAAATCCACCATCTGATGCAACAAATCTTCACCATCTAACATCATATAGGTGAAACCAAGGCAATTTCTTTTGTGCCTTAATTCTAGCCATATTAAGAGTTTCACATATACCAAATAAGGATAAAATCTTTTGTTTTTCTTTGCTTTCCTGCTTTTAATTAAAAAAAAATCCTGAAAAGATAATTATAATTCTTAAATATTGGAGTATTAAAGGATTGTCTGTATTTAGTAAAAAAAAAATGAATATCATATCCTTTTTATTTATTAAAGATACAAAATAAAGTTAAATAAATGACATCCCACATCTACTACAAGTATTTAATATTTTAAAAATTTATTATTAGTTTTGTCATATAATTTATATGTATATATGTACATATATACACATTAAGATGTACATATGTATATACATACATGTTCATATTGGTATATATTTCATTTAATAATTTTTTTCATATAAAAGACTTCTAATCTTAAATTAGGTCCTTTTATAGGACCTTTTCTTAGGAATATGACTGATAGCTGTCAATTGTTCATAAAGCTTACACTAGAAATTCTGAAATCTTATAGATAAGCTAGCATAATTTTAGAAAACTGCTGATTAAACTCCATCAAGGTTATCTTAGCCTTTCCTGCCAAGTTAGAATTCATAAGTTCAGAACTGGAAGCTTGTCACATCTTATGATAAGACACTACTCAAGAGAAAAAAAAGAAGAGAGAGAGACAAAAAAGTGGGCTTGAAGGTGGGGAACAGAAGCATTTGGGGGATAGTGAAATTGTATCATCCTTTGTGCTGGTAATATTAAGATTGTCCTGGTTGCCTTTCAAATCATCTCACTCAATCTTGAATATCCTTGGAAGCAGCCTCACATAATTGGAATGATTTATTTAAAATTGGTTCCATAAGGAGACCATGAGTAGAACACACTTCATGGTACTGTCAAGCTTTTAATTCCATAGGAAGGACTGATGAATATAATAAGGTATATCAGTAGAGTACTAGGAGAAAAATGTCAGATTGTGATGGCCCAACCTAGTACAGAGGATAAAAGATTGCTTAGGACACAACAAGAAATATTTTCTCAAGTGATCATGCAATAAATTTCTAAGAGATCAGTAATTAGCAATAACTGTATCTAAAAAAGGGGAAACCCAAGATAAAGTCCACAATTTGGAACTTTATTAAAGTTAATTCAGATATATCACAACTCATATACTCACTGATCCAATTGGCCTCTCTTACTCATCAAAAACTATTGAATGATCACAACTGTTTCATTAAACAACTCACAAATAAGACCCTGTCATATTTGTTTTCAAATAATAGATTAATTCCTTGGTATTGGGGGAGGGAAGACGTGCAGAGCAGATCTAGTCTCATTAGCTTTATGCATATGGATTCATTGCCTTATTTTTTACTCTGCCTCTGTCCCCACAAGTCAAAATTTATCTTAGAAGATCCAACCGTGTGGAGACCATAACTAGAGGGTTCCATAAAATTAGAGTTTGCTTCTGAACAGCCTCAAAATTATCCCTACAGACATTCTCAGCCACAACACAATTCTTTCTTTCTTATCCTCTAATTTACAAACTCCAGTCATAACACTGCCTAAGAATATCACATACTTACTAGTCCACTCTCTCACATGTACAATCCAATAAGCAATTATTTTGTGTCAAATGCAAAGCAGTAGAATTACAAAGACAAAATAACAATACTTGTTCCTTCCAATTACCAATGTCAGAAGAACACTCTTAGTCCTATATTCAGACATCAGTTAGCCCGCTTCCTCTCAGGTACTTAGTATTCCTTAGGAGTCTGTCAGTATGTTTAGAAGCATTGGTTTTCTTTCCCCACTTCTCTAAGAAGTGTGAAACTAAATATGATATGGGAAGGCCAAGAAAGAGAAATATAATCTCCTTCCACACAATTCCTATGAAATTTGAAGTTTTCAAATAAGGTTTCCATCTAGCTATTGCTCCATCCACTCTATACTATCCATACCCATTCTCAATAAACAGCTACCTACACACACCCATTTTAATTGAGGTACCTAGATTATGCAGGGGATTAACTGGATGACTATAGGAGAATCAATTAATCCCTGTATACTTCAATTTCTTTATTTAAAAAACAGTAATATTGATAATATCTACAGAGTTATAAGAATTTCTCTTTACTCACACAGCTATCAGTTGAGAGGAGATTAATCAACTCTTTGCTGTATTATTGAAACAGCTTTTTGATTGATCTCTCTAACTCAACTCTCTCTCTGCTCCAATCCACTTTCCTCTCATCTGACAAACTGATTTTCCTAAAGTACAGGTCTAAACCATGGGCCTATAGAACCCTCATCCAACTCAATAAACCAGAGTGATTTATTGTCATCTCCAGAATCAAACAAGAAACTCTCATTTTCTATTTAAAATCTTTGTCAAGTTTGCCAATTCTTACCTTTTCAGTCTTCTTCAATTTCCCTCCACGAGCTCTACAATACAGATACATTGGCTTACATACTGAACCTTTTCTCTCCCCAGTTTCTGGAGTATTCTTTTGCATCATTTCCATGATTTAGTTTCTATGGATTCTTTCAAGACTCATATTAAATCCTTCTTGTGAAGGAAGCTGAAATTTCCCTCCATTGCTATAGCATTCCTTTCCTCTGAGATTATCTTTAATTTCTATCAACTCTAGACAGCTAGGTAGCTGGATTTGGAGTCTGCAAAACCTAGAATTCAAATCCTGATTCAACTACTTTCTAGCTATATGATCTTGGATAAATCATTTAATTTCTCCAAGCCTCAATTTTTTCATCTTCAAAATAAGGACAATAATTGTACCTGCTTTACAAAGTTGTTATGAGGATGAGATGAATTAACAATGTGTGGTGTACTCTGCAAATGCTAACGAGCTGTATAGTTTACCTATTATTATTATTAGATATATGTTGGATGTATATAATGACTCATATGTTTCCATCTCCTTTAGAATGTGAACTACTTGAAAATAAGAATGTTATATTTATTTTTTTTTTTTTTGTAGCTTCAGCTTTTTGCACAGTGCCTACCTAATGAATAAGAAAGTAATGTTTGTTATGAGTACAAAACAGACCTCGCAGGGGAATTTTTGTCTAGGCTTTAGTAAATGGTCTTTACGGATTGCTTATAGTCTTTAAATAAATTATCACTGCAAGGCCAGTCTTTTATTTATGTTTCTTTCCATATCTAGCTAGGATTGTCCTCAGAAAATATATGTACAATTCATCCCATGGATCATTACCTGAAACTTTTCCTTCTCATTGGGAACTGTTTAAATTTGGAATCTGATGGCTCAGCCTCTAGGAATTTAAGACTAACTCCACACTACTATGAGACATAGATTAATGCATTGGTAGAGGATTATTAGCAAATGGACATGCCTGCAATCAGACATTGAAAGAAAAGTACAGTGTGACAAATGAACTAAAGGGTTACTAAGAAAGCTATACTGAAATTCTTTAGCAGTCCCTTTACAATTGAATGTTTCTTTGTATTACTGTGCAGAAGCAGGAGGATTTTCCGCCAACATAAATAACGATAGGTAAGGGATTAGTTGCACTGGTGAGTCTCTTTCCCCTCTTTTGGTTACACAAGCTGGAGTTGCTAAATTAAGATTGCAGAAGAGGCTGCCACAACTTATATGACTCTGGAAGAGCCTTTGATCTCTGGAAAGACAATAGGCTAATAGTCAGATCCTGCCTATTCTCAGGCTTAGGAGAGAGAGCCCATTTTCAGTATTTAAAGGAATTAACTGGCTGGTGCAAGAGATAAGCAGTCCTCACAAAAGCGCTGCCAATTGTTTATTGTGCTTACTCTAGCAGTGAAAAAGACCCTCCTCCCCTCCTGGGCAGAGCACAGAAATAGGATCCTTTGGATCCTTGGCAGCAGCACAGAACTGCCTTTCTCACCCCAGCTAGCTTCCTCCTCAATCTGCTCACCTGTGCAGTTCCTTGTCTTTTAGAAGTTAGCTTTGCGGTCCATGACAATTATCATAGGAACTGGCTCTACTCAGGAATGGGAAGAGGGGATGGAGATAAATATATGAGGGCATGCAAACTGGTCCAGAGAGAAATTTACTAGCAAGAGGATGAAGCAGCAGTGATTGCAACACTGGGCCAGCTTGATTTGGAAAGAAAGCACTGGATTTGAAGTCAGGGGACTTAAATTAAATATTGGCTCTCCTACTTATATGGCCTGGTACAAACCCTTTAACCACTCTATGCCCCAATTTTTTCCTATGTAAAATTAGGAGGTGAAGAAGATGGCCTTTGAAAGTACTTTTTGGATTGCACATGTATAATCTCTAACAGTTTGCTTGCCATCTTGGGGAGGGAGGAGGGAAGGAAGAAAAATTTTGAACTCAAAATCTTATAAAAAAGGAGTGTAGAAAACTATCTTTATTTGTATTTGGGAAAAATATTAAAAATTGCTTTCTAATTATAATGCTTATTGACATCAATTAACATTTATCTTCAAGGAGTTCATATTCTTTTTTAATAAAAATTTTTATTTTCAAAAAATATGCATGTATAATTTTCAGCATTCACCCTTGCAAAACCTTGTGTTCTAATTTTTTTCCCCTCCTTTCCCCCCATCCCCTTCCATAGATGGCAAGTAATTCAATATATGTTAAACATGTGCAGTTCTTCTATACATATTTCTTGTGGCACAAGAAATATCAGATTAAAAAGGGGGAAAAAATGAGAAAGAAAACAAACTGCAAGCAAACAACAACAAAAAAAGTGAAAATACTATGCTGCGATTCACACTCAGTTCCCACAGTCCTCTCTCTGGGTGCAAATGTCTCTCTTCATCATAAGATCATTGACACTGGCCTCAATCATCTCCTTGTTGAAAAGAGCCATGTCCATCAGAATTGATCATCATATAATCTTGTTGTTGCCATGTACAATTATCTCCTAGTTTGTTGTGCCACAGTTCCCTTTTATTCTCATAACTGTTTCCCTAATTGTCCTGCCTCATCTTCCCTAAATTGTCCTACCTAGTTTCACTGAACTGTTCTGCCTCAGTTCTTGGAATTGTTCGGCCTCAATTCCCCTGATTGCAAACCCCCTTTTCTGATCCTTAGGACTGATATAATTATGGCTTGGAGATCTGGCCACTGACATTCCAAGAGTCATAACACTCCAGATGTTCTATCTCAGGATACCTAATTGGTATCCTCTATCTCTGAGTTCAGACTTCCTGTCTCTAACTCCTCCAAAATTATCAAGAATTTATGGTCCTACCTCCCAACCTCTCAGAACCAGGTTGATGGTCCCCTTCTTGGAAATTCCCATTCACCAGAGTTTGGACTCCACTCCCATCCCCTGCCTTTGTCTACCTGAGCTTAGAGCCATATATATTTCATTGAGAACTCATATTTGTTGCTGGATACTTTGAGACTCATTCAGTCTTGGAGGCAACATGGATCCTGTTTTGCCCCCAGCACAATCTCTCCCTTTCAAATAAAATATTAAAAACATTATAATCTATCTTGCCTCAGTTTCTCCAGCATTACAACTTCACATAGTATCAGTTTATGTAAGTCTCTCCAAGAATCTCTGAAATCATCCTGCTGATCATTTTGTACAGAATAATAATATTCCATAGTATTCATATACTACAAAATTATTCTCCAACTGATGAGCATCCACTCAGTTTCTTGCCACTAAAAGGCTGCAACAAATATTTTTGCACATATGGCCTCCCTTTCCCTTTTTTATGATTTCTTTGGCATACAAATCCAGCAGAAACACTGCTGGATCAAAGGGTATGCACAGTTTGATAACTTTTTGATCATAGTTCCAAACTGCTGTCCAGAATGGTTGAATCAGTTCACAGAAGTTCATATTCTTAAGGGGAAGAAACATGAATCAGTAGTTCAATCATACCTGACTCTTCATGTTGATCATTGTTGGCCATGTTGTCCAGAGGACTTCCTTTGCAAAGATTCTTGAGTAATTTGTCATTTCCTTCTTTAGTGGATTGAGGTAAAGGGATTACATAGCTAATAAGTGTCTGAGGTTGGATTTGAATTCAGATCTTCCTGATTTCAGGCCCAGTGTTATATCTACTCACTTAGGTGAATCACCTAGCTACTTTCTATGATTTATCTAGTAATAATAGCTAATGTCTATATAATTCTTTAATGTTTTCTTGGGAAGGGGCTCTCCTTCCTCCTTCCCTCCACCTTGAGATAAAGTATAGCCCTTAGAGATTAACCAAGACTTAAATTTTTTTTTGTTAAGTGAATTTACCTTTCTCTCTCTCTCTCTAATATATATGTGTGTGTGTGTATATATATATATATATATATATATATATATATATATATGATTCACACATATATCTATATATACTATGTATGCTTTTTAAAAACAATAGCCATCTCATTTTCAAAATATATAGAGAACTGACTCAAATTTATAAAAAATCAAGCCATTCTCCAATTGATGGGCATCCATTCATTTTCCAGTTTCTAGCCACTACAAACAGGGCTGCTACAAACATTTTGGCACATACAGGTCCCTTTCCCTTCTTTAGTATTTCTTTGGGATATAAGCCCAATAGAAACACTGCTGGATCAAAGGGTATGCACAATTTGATAATTTTTTGGGCATAATTCCAGATTGCTCTCCAGAATGGTTGGATTCGTTCACAACTCCACCAACAATGCATTAGTGTCCCAGTTTTCCCGCATCCCCTCCAACATTCATCATTATTTTTTCCTGTCATCTTAGCCAATCTGACAGGTGTGTAGTGGTATCTCAGAGTTGTCTTAATTTGCATTTCTCTGATCAATAATGATTTGGAACACTCTTTCATATGAGTGGTAATAGTTTCAATCTCATCCTCTGAAAATTGTCTGTTCATATCCTTTGACCATTTATCAATTGGAGAATGGCTTGATTTCTTATAAATTTGAGTCAGTTCTCTATATATTTTGGAAATGAGGCCTTTATCAGAACCTTAACTGTGAAAATGTTTTCCCAGTTTGTTGCTTCCCTTCTAATCTTGTTTGCATTCGTTTTATTTGTACAAAAGCTTTTTAATTTGATGTAATCGAAATTTTCTATTCTGTGATCAGTAATGGTCTCTAGTTCATCTTTGGTCACAAATTTCTTTCTCCTCCACAAGTCTGAGAGATAAACTATTCTATGTTCCTCTAATTTATTTATAGTCTCGTTCTTTATGCCTAGGTCATAGACCCATTTTGATCTTATCTTGGTATATGGTGTTAAGTGTGGGTCCATGCCTAATTTCTGCCATACTAATTTCCAATTATCCCAGCAGTTTTTATCAAATAATGAATTCTTTTCCCAGAAGTTAGGGGCTTTGGGTTTGTCAAACACTAGATTGCTATAATTGACTATTCTGTCTTGTGAGCCTAGCCTTTTCCACTGATCCACTAATCTATTTCTTAGCCAATACCAAATGGTTTTGGTGACTGCTGCTTTATAATATAATTTTAGATCAGGTACAGCTAGGCCACCTTCATTTGATTTTTTTTTTCATTAATTCCCTTGAGATTCTCGACTTTTTATTGTTCCATATGAATTTTGTTGTTATTTTTTCTAGATCAATAAAATATTTTCTTGGAAGTCTGATTGGTATAGCACTAAATAAATAGATTAGTTTAGGGAGTATTGTCATCTTTATTATGTTCTCGGCCGATCCAGAGCACTTAATATTTTTCCAATTATTTAAGTCTGACTTTATTTGTGTGGAGACTTTTTTATAATTTTGCTCATATAATTCCTGACTTTCCTTTGGTAGATAGATTCCCAAATATTTTATGGTATCAACAGTTATTCTGAATGGAATTTCTCTTTGTATCTCTTGCTGTTGGGTTTTGTTGGTGATGTATAAAAATGCTGAGGATTTATGGGGATTTATTTTGTAGCCAGCTACTTTGCTAAAATTATGAATTATTTCCAATAGCTTTTTGGTAGAATCTCTGGGGTTCTCTAGGTATACCATCATATCATCTGCAAAGAGTGATAGTTTGGTTTCCTCATTGCCTACTCTAATTCCTTTTATATCTTTCTCGACTCTTATTGCCGAGGCTAGTGTTTCTAATACGATATTAAATAATAATGGTGATAGTGGGCAGCCTTGCTTCACTCCAGATCTTACTGGGAAAGGTTCCAGTTTTTCCCATTGCATATGATGCTTACTGATGGTTTTAAATATATGCTCCTGACTATTTTAAGGAAAAGTCCATTTATTCCTATGCTCTCAAGTGTTTTTATTAGGAATGGATGTTGGATTTTATCAAATGCTTTTTCTGCATCTATTGAGATGATCATGTGGTTTTTGTTTGTTTGGTTATTGATATAGTCAATTATGCTAATAGTTTTCCTAATATTGAACCAGCCCTGCATTCCTGGTATAAATCCTACTTGGTCATAGTGTATTATCCTGGTGACAATTTTCTGTAATCTTTTTGCTAATATTTTATTTAAGATTTTAGCATCAATATTCATTAGGGAGATTGGTCTATAATTTTCTTTCTCTGTTTTCAGCCTACCTGGTTTAGGTATCAGTACCATATCTGTGTCATAAAAGGAGTTTGGTAGGACTCCTTCAATCCCTATTTTTTCAAATAGTTTATATAACATTGGAGTTAATTGTTCTTTAAATGTTTGGTAGAATTCACATGTAAATCCATCTGGTCCTGGGGATTTTTTCTTAGGGAGTTGATTGATAGTTTGTTCTATTTCTTTTTCTGAGATGGGACTGTTTAGGATATTTACTTCTTCCTCTGTTAGTTTGGGCAAGCTGTATTTTTGGAGGTATTTTTCTATTTCATTTAAGTTGTCGAATTTATTGGCATAAAGTTGGGCAAAGTAACTCCTAATTATTGCTCTAATTTCCTCTTCGTTAGAATGTGAACTACTTGAAAATAAGAATGTTATATTTATTTTTTTTTTTGTAGCTTCAGCTTTTTGCACAGTGCCTACCTAATGAATAAGAAAGTAATGTTTGTTATGAGTACAAAACAGACCTCGCAGGGGAATTTTTGTCTAGGCTTTAGTAAATGGTCTTTACGGATTGCTTATAGTCTTTAAATAAATTATCACTGCAAGGCCAGTCTTTTATTTATGTTTCTTTCCATATCTAGCTAGGATTGTCCTCAGAAAATATATGTACAATTCATCCCATGGATCATTACCTGAAACTTTTCCTTCTCATTGGGAACTGTTTAAATTTGGAATCTGATGGCTCAGCCTCTAGGAATTTAAGACTAACTCCACACTACTATGAGACATAGATTAATGCATTGGTAGAGGATTATTAGCAAATGGACATGCCTGCAATCAGACATTGAAAGAAAAGTACAGTGTGACAAATGAACTAAAGGGTTACTAAGAAAGCTATACTGAAATTCTTTAGCAGTCCCTTTACAATTGAATGTTTCTTTGTATTACTGTGCAGAAGCAGGAGGATTTTCCGCCAACATAAATAACGATAGGTAAGGGATTAGTTGCACTGGTGAGTCTCTTTCCCCTCTTTTGGTTACACAAGCTGGAGTTGCTAAATTAAGATTGCAGAAGAGGCTGCCACAATTTATATGACTCTGGAAGAGCCTTTGATCTCTGGAAAGACAATAGGCTAATAGTCAGATCCTGCCTATTCTCAGGCTTAGGAGAGAGAGCCCATTTTCAGTATTTAAAGGAATTAACTGGCTGGTGCAAGAGATAAGCAGTCCTCACAAAAGCGCTGCCAATTGTTTATTGTGCTTACTCTAGCTGTGAAAAAGACCCTCCTCCCCTCCTGGGCAGAGCACAGAAATAGGATCCTTTGGATCCTTGGCAGCAGCACAGTGAGCCTTTCTCACCCCAGCTAGCTTCCTCCTCAATCTGCTCACCTGTGCAGTTCCTTGTCTTTTAGAAGTTAGCTTTGCGGTCCATGACAATTATCATAGGAACTGGCTCTACTCAGGAATGGGAAGAGGGGATGGAGATAAATATATGAGGGCATGCAAAATGGTCTAGAGAGAAATTTACTAGCAAGAGGATGAAGCAGCAGTGATTGCAACACTGGGCCAGCTTGATTTGGAAAGAAAGCACTGGATTTGAAGTCAGGGGACTTAAATTAAATATTGGCTCTCCTACTTATATGGCCTGGTACAAACCCTTTAACCACTCTATGCCCCAATTTTTTCCTATGTAAAATTAGGAGGTGAAGAAGATGGCCTTTGAAAGTACTTTTTGGATTGCACATGTATAATTTCTAACAGTTTGCTTGCCATCTTGGGGAGGGAGGAGGGAAGGAAGAAAAATTTTGAACTCAAAATCTTATAAAAAAGGAGTGTAGAAAACTGTCTTTATTTGTATTTGGGAAAAATATTAAAAATTGCTTTCTAATTATAATGCTTATTGACATCAATTAACATTTATCTTCAAGGAGTTCATATTCTTTTTTAATAAAAATTTTTATTTTCAAAAATATGCATGTATAATTTTCAGCATTCACCCTTGAAAAACCTTGTGTTCTAATTTTTTCCCCTCCTTTCCCCCCATCCCCTTCCATAGATGGCAAGTAATTCAATATATGTTAAACATGTGCAGTTCTTCTATACATATTTCTTGTGGCACAAGAAATATCAGATTAAAAGGGGAAAAAAATGAGAAAGAAAACAAACTGCAAGCAAACAACGACAAAAAAAGTGAAAATACTATGCTGCGATTCACACTCAGTTCCCACAGTCCTCTCTCTGGGTGCAAATGTCTCTCTTCATCATAAGATCATTGACACTGGCCTCAATCATCTCCTTGTTGAAAAGAGCCATGTCCATCAGAATTGATCATCATATAATCTTGTTGTTGCCAGGTACAATTATCTCCTAGTTTGTTGTGCCACAGTTCCCTTTTATTCTCATAACTGTTTCCCTAATTGTCCTGCCTCATCTTCCCTAAATTGTCCTACCTAGTTTCACTGAACTGTTCTGCCTCAGTTCTTGGAATTGTTCGGCCTCAATTCCCCTGATTGCAAACCCCCTTTTCTGATCCTTAGGACTGATATAATTATGGCTTGGAGATCTGGCCACTGACATTCCAAGAGTCATAACACTCCAGATGTTCTATCTCAGGATACCTAATTGGTATCCTCTATCTCTGAGTTCAGACTTCCTGTCTCTAATTCCTCCAAAATTATCAAGAATTTATGGTCCTACCTCCCAACCTCTCAGAACCAGGTTGATGGTCCCCTTCTTGGAAATTCCCATTCACCAGAGTTTGGACTTCACTCCCATCCCCTGCCTTTGTCTACCTGAGCTTAGAGCCATATATATTTCATTGAGAACTCATATTTGTTGCTGGATACTTTGAGACTCATTCAGTCTTGGAGGCAACATGGATCCTGTTTTGCCCCCAGCACAATCTCTCCCTTTCAAATAAAATATTAAAAACATTATAATCTATCTTGCCTCAGTTTCTCCAGCATTACAACTTCACATAGTATCAGTTTATGTAAGTCTCTCCAGGAATCTCTGAAATCATCCTGCTGATCATTTTGTACAGAATAATAATATTCCATAGTATTCATATACTACAAAATTATTCTCCAACTGATGAGCATCCACTCAGTTTCTTGCCACTAAAAGGCTGCAACAAATATTTTTGCACATATGGCCTCCCTTTCCCTTTTTTATGATTTCTTTGGCATACAAATCCAGCAGAAACACTGCTGGATCAAAGGGTATGCACAGTTTGATAACTTTTTGATCATAGTTCCAAACTGCTGTCCAGAATGGTTGAATCAGTTCACAGAAGTTCATATTCTTAAGGGGAAGAAACATGAATCAGTAGTTCAATCATACCTGACTCTTCATGTTGATCATTGTTGGCCATGTTGTCCAGAGGACTTCCTTTGCAAAGATTCTTGAGTAATTTGTCATTTCCTTCTTTAGTGGATTGAGGTAAAGGGATTACATAGCTAATAAGTGTCTGAGGTTGGATTTGAATTCAGATCTTCCTGATTTCAGGCCCAGTGTTATATCTACTCACTTAGGTGAACCACCTAGCTACTTTCTATGATTTATCTAGTAATAATAGCTAATGTCTATATAATTCTTTAATGTTTTCTTGGGAAGGGGCTCTCCTTCCTCCTTCCCTCCACCTTGAGATAAAGTATAGCCCTTAGAGATTAACCAAGACTTAATTTTTTTTTTGTTAAGTGAATTTACCTTTCTCTCTCTCTCTCTAATATATATGTGTATATGTATATATATATATGTGTGTGTGTGTGTGTATATATATATATGATTCACACATATATCTATATATACTATGCATGCTTTTTAAAAACAATAGCCATCTCATTTCCAAAATATATAGAGAACTGACTCAAATTTATAAAAAATCAAGCCATTCTCCAATTGACAAATGGTCAAAGTATATGAACAGACAATTTTCAGATGAAGAAATTGAAACTATTACCACTCACATGAAAGAGTGTTCCAAATCACTATTGATCAGAGAAATGCAAATTAAGACAACTCTGAGATATCACTACACACCTGTCAGATTGGCTAAGATGACAGGAAAAAATAATGATGAATGTTGGAGGAGATGCGGGAAAATAGGGACACTGATGCATTGTTGGTGGAGTTGTGAACGAATCCAGCCATTCTGGAGAGCAATCTGGAATTATGCCCAAAAAGTTATCAAACTGTGCATACCCTTTGATCCAGCAGTGTTACAACTGGGCTTATATCCCAAAGAAATACTAAAGAAGGGAAAGGGACCTGTATGTGCCAAAATGTTTGTAGTAGCCCTGTTTGTAGTGGCTAGAGACTGGAAAATGAATGGATGCCCATCAATTGGAGAATGGCTGGGTAAATTATGGTATATGAATGTTATGGAATATTATTGCTCTGTAAGGAATGACCAGCAGGATGAATACAGAGAGGCTTGGAGAGACCTACATGGACTCATGCTAAGTGAGATGAGCAGAACCAGGAGATCATTATACACTTCAACAACGATATTGTATGAGGATGTATTCTGATGGAAGTGGATTTCTATGACAAAGAGACCTAACTGAGTTTCAATTGATAAATGATGGACAGAAACAGCTACACCCAAAGAAGGAACACTGGGAAATGAATGTGAACTATTTGCATTTTTGATTTTCTTCCCGAGTTATTTTTACCTTCTGAATCCAATTCTCCCTGTGCAACAGGAGAACTGTTCGATTCTGCAAATATGTATTGTATCTAGGATATACTGCAACATATTTAACATATATAGGACTGCTTGCCATCTTGCGGGGGGGGGGAGGGGAGGGGGGAGGGAGGGAGGGGAAAAAATGAAACATAAGCGAGTGCAAGGGATAATGTTGTAAAAAAATTATCCTGGCATGGATTCTGTCAATACAAAGTTATTATTAAATAAAATAAAATTTAAATTAAAAAAAAAAAAAACAATAGCCATTTTGTCACCATCTACCACACAGAATTCTCTAACAAAATACAATTAAACAAAACAAATTGACACACATATGTATTTAATGGACTGTGTCTCATTCTGCACCTGTAGTTTCACCACCTCCTTACTGAAAGAGGGAGGTATGTTTCATTATCAGCTCTATGGAATTCAAACTATCACTTCATAAACCTAAATTCTGATGTTCAACCCCTTTATTTAGAAGATACACCTATAAAAGAATCAGGACAGAGGGAGTAATGGGTCTGTATTTAATGCAAAGGAACCAAAAGAATCAGCCAGCTCAGAAGATAAACTTTCACTGTTCATGAAAAGAAGAATATTCATAAATGGGCAGGTCCTGTGGGTCTGAATCTTGGGTCTTTTCTTTAAAACACAATATGTGTTCTTTTGCATTTCTTTGACAATCCAATAAAGATGCTATGTGAATAATACCTCATTAAATTCTACAATGATATGCATTTCTTTGTCACATATTATACCAATATCCAATTCAAATTGAATATCTGAGTATGTTGACATCAAGTTAAATGAGAATTTACTTTAAACAAATGTTTGGAATACAGTGAGCATTAGAATTCAATCCTTTTGAATTCAGACAGGAACAACTTTAGATAATTAAAGAAAAAATGAAAAGGACAATATTTTGAATTTCAAATATTCAAAACCCTGGTAGGTTTTCTTGAATAACAGAAGTTATGTTAAGAAAGGGAAAATAATCTTTCCAGGAGGACAGAGGTTTATAGAGGTAAATAGCAAGTGATATAAATATGGTGTAATTGAAGGAGTTCTAAATTTGGAGTTAGATCAAATGGCTTTAGAAAAGTCACTCTAGTCACTACATCTGTGAGTATGACCAAGTATTTCTTTTTTTTTTCTCTCTTTGAGATAGGGTTTCTCAGCAGTAAAATGAGAGATTAGACTATATAAAAAATCAAGTATTTATTGAGCACCTTACTACATGCCAGACACCCAAAACAGGTGACAGGGATAGAACCTGATGACATTTTACAGTTTCCTGGCTTAAAGAGAGATTTTAAAATAATGCAATACTTTTCTAATATGCTACTTCCCTTTTTAACTAACCTTGTCCCTATCCCCTACCCCCAACAATATTTTGTTCTTTGCTCTAAGATGTATGAAGAATTGTGAATTATGAAAAGCTTGGAGTGATCTCTTCCCATTCCCAGAATAACATTAAAAAGTGATATCCACCTTTATTCATAGGCTTTCAGAGGACTTCACAACAGATTATTGGGTTCTTGGGTGGGAAGAAAGCAATGGTTCTCCAATAAAATTATCCTGAGATTAATTTTAATTGAATTGTACTGTGTATTTTAAAGCCTATCTCCACACCAGTTAAGTAGTTGATTCTATCTCCTTGCCTTTCCTCTACTGTTCTTCTCCACCTCAAAAAAAAAAGTATTGGAGGCAGCATGCTAGATGCTAGTGCCAAAATAAAAAAAATCAACAATAATCACTATCACCGCTCTCAGAAAGTTTACATTTTACTGACATGTCAAGTTCCTACAAAATATAACACTGAGGAACTAGCAGGACAACTGAGTCTCATTCTGAATTTTCTGAACGAGCTGCTGGAAAAAGGGAGCCCAAAACAAGGCATTACCAAGTTCCAGTGCAGATGGTTTGCCAGGATATAATCTATTTTTGTATAGGAGAATCCAAGCAATAGGCTAAGAGAAAAAGAAGATACATCTACCAATTTTCCAGGCTGGGATAAAGGACAACCAAAAGGTACAACAAATTCAGAATGGAGACTGGATAGCAGTGGTAGCAAAGAAGATGCTTGTTGACCTTTACTAGAAGTTGCCTGCTTTTCAATATCACTTTATACATGAATACAGAATTAATAGTTATCAACTATATTGACAGGAGGTCTGAAAAGTATGGAATATAAATATGAGATATTTGCATAAAGATTATATTAAATCCTATCATAATGTCATGGAGTATAAGTGGCCATCTGTACCCTCATATTCTCACTTTTTTGGCCCAACATCAGGCCCAAGGCTCAACTCTTTTAGGTTTTAAGATATCATTATTCTTTCTTTAATGGGTCACCTGTGGAAAGAATGGCATAGGGAGAATTCTGGGAAGCTGTTGGAGTAGATTAGAAGACTTTTGACTCTCCAAATTTCCTCCCCCAAAAAATACAGAATACAACCTCAGAATAGCAGAAATAAACATGGGCGTAAAGCTGTTGTTTTCTTGAGATAATTTGAGAAGCTATAACCCTGTAGGGACAAAGGTTTATTGTAAGTTAAGTGCAAAGACCATCAGGATCACAGTGCAGAATTGAGGATAACCTCTGGGAGTGATTGAAGGACTTTCTACTGTAGAAGGACACCAAACACAACTATATTGACTGTGGGGGCTGTGGCTGAGAAGAAAGAACTAGCATGCTCTTGGTGAGTAAAGTAGCAAGGGGTATGGATCCTCTTGGCCATGATATCATTTTCAGACGAGCAGAATTCTTACAGTTAGCCAGGGAGGAATTGCAGGGAGCAAGATCATTTGCAGTACAATGTGGTTGGGTGTCTTGGATGTGGCTTAGGAGACATTTCTCAAAAAATAGCAGCAAGGACTTTAGGTTTGTGGCCTCATACCACACATCACAAGCCTACAACTTTAGAAGTAATAACTGCTAAAAAATAATATTAAAACAATGAATAAATAAAAATGAGCAAGAAAAGGAGTACAAAGCAGTTATTATGGGGATAGTGAAAATCTAGGTTCATATTCAGAGAAAGATAATGGAGTTTAAAAAGCTACTTCTTTATTAATTAAAAGAAAGACATGATCAAAAAAAAAAAAAGAAATAAGACATGATCCTAGGAACAAAAAGAGTTCTTGGAAGAACATTTAAAAAATCAATTTTAAAAATAAAATAAGAGAGATTGAGAAAAAAATTAGGAAAAAAAATGAAAACAATCCAAGAAAATCAAGAAAATTATGAAAAGAGCCAACAATTTGAAATAGAGAGTCAAAAATTTAATAAAATAATTCCTTGAAAACTAGAATTTGGCAAAGCATTCTAACCTTTCTAAGACATTCTAAGACACCAAATAATCAGAAAACAAAATCAAAAGAATGAAAAAATAGAAGAGAAAGTAAAATATTTCATATGAAAAACAACTTATCTGGAGAACAAATAGAGGAATAAAAATTAAAGAATAGTCAGATAACCTGAAAATTACAATTAAAAATAATCTTGATAACTGTGTAACCATGTATACATATATTTGGATTTAACATATATTTTAACATATTTAACTTGCATTGGACTACCTGTCATTTAGGAGAGGGGGGAAGGGGAAGGAGGGAATAATTTGGAACAGAAAGTTTTGCAAGGATCAGTGTTGAAAAATTACCCATGCATATGTTTTGTAAATAAAAAGCTTTAAGAATAAAAAAAAGAAAAAGAAAAAAGGCAAAAAAATTAATTATAATCTTGATACACTATTATAAGAAATTACTGATAAATAATGCCCCAAAAGTCTAGAATGAGAAACCAAGACAGGAAAAAAAAATCCATCTAACACCACTTAAAAGAAATCCCAAGAGGAAAAAATAATGATGAATGTTGGAGAGGATGCGGGAAAACTGGGACACTGATGCATTGTTGGTGGAGTTGTGAACGAATCCAACCATTCTGGAGAGCAATCTGGAATTATGCCAAAAAAGTTATCAAATTGTGCATACCCTTTGATCCAGCAGTGTTTCTATTGAGCTTATATCCCAAAGAGATACTAAAGAAGGGAAAGGGACCTGTATGTGCCAAAATGCTTATGGCAGCTCGGTTTGTAATGGCTAGAAACTGGAAATTGATGCCCATCAATTGGAGAATGGCTGGGTAAATTGTGGTATATGAATGTTATGGAATATTATTGTTTTGTAAGAAATGACCAGCAGGATGAATACAGAGAGGCTTGGAGAGACTTACATGAATTGATGCTAAATGAAATGAGCAGAACCAGGAGATCATTATACACTTCGAAAACGATATTGTATGAGGATGTATTCTGATGGAAGTGGATTTCTTTGACAAAGAGACCTAA
The DNA here is from genome assembly GCF_016432865.1 of Antechinus flavipes. Lineage (NCBI taxonomy): Eukaryota > Metazoa > Chordata > Mammalia > Dasyuromorphia > Dasyuridae > Antechinus > Antechinus flavipes. Next base: position 239,634,804 of record NC_067398.1, read on the forward strand.
CTGAGTTTCAATTGATAAATGATGGACAGAAGCAGCTACACCCAAAGAAAGAACACTGGGAAACAAATGCGAACTATCTGCATTTTTGTTTTTCTTCCCAGGTTATTTTTACCTTCTGAATCCAATTCTCCCTGTGCAACAAGAGAACTGTTCAGGTCTGCAAACACATATTGTATCTAGGATATACTGCAACATATCTAACATATATAGGACTGCTTGCCATCTAGGGGAGGGGGTAGAGGGAGGGAGGGAAAAAATCGGAACAGAAACGAGTGCAAGGATTAATGTTGTAAAAAAAATTACCCTGGCATGGATTCTGTCAATATAAAGTTATTATAAAATAAAATAAAATAAAATATTAATTTAAAAAAGTAGGGTATTGTATAAGAGATAGAGGACATAATTAATATCTGGATTTGTTTTGCTTAGCTAAAGCTATTTGTTATGAAACAAGACTTCTACTTGGTAGAAATCTAAGAAGGTAATTGAGGATCAGTCACAAAATTTTAAGGGTACCAATAAAGCTTCTTAATCATGAAAAAACTATGGTTAGCTATTTTGAAGAATGCCTATTTTGTGAGAATATTAGCCTTTTGAAAATAAAAACTAATAGTATTCTACAGAAAAAAATTCAGAAAGAAATTAGGAGGAAAGGAGATAGCTCTGAGGGAGAAGATAAGGGAGGATTCTTGGAGAGGTGGGTAGGTTAAGGAATAGGAGGGCAAGATAGCAAGTAGAAGTAAAGTAGAAGAGTGAGAAAGAATAGGGTAAAGAGCATGTAATGAATAGTGAAGAAAATAGGGGAAAAAAGGAAAATATGCAAGTAGTTTAGAAAGTGAAAGGGACGTATTTGCTTTTAAAATGAAAATAAATAGATTTTTTAAAAATTCAATAGCATGTTGCTTTCAGAAAACAATAACAGTGAGAGATAAGGGCAGCTAGGTAGTGCAATGGATAAAGCACCAATCCTGCACTCAGGAGGACCTGAGTTCAAATCTGACCTCAGACACTTAACACTTCCTAGCTGTGTGACCCTGGACAAGTCACTTAACCCCAATTACCTTAGCATTGAAAAAAGAAAAAAAAAAAGTGAGAGATATACACAAAGAAAATTCTAGAAATAGAATTTATTATATTAAAAACATAGGTGTAATAATAGTGATCTCAGACAAATTAAAGTTAAAATATAATTCATCAAAAGAGAAAGAAAAGAGAAACTATACTTTGCATCAGAAATAATTATTCAATATCATCTGAGACCATTTAAACTAGACAGCATAAAATATTTGAGAATATACCTGCCAAAACATACACAGTAAATATAAGAATATAAGCATAAAGCACTTTTAATATAGATAAATTAAGATCTAAAATAATTAAATTAATATTTATTGTTCATTGATAAATAAAGCCAAAATAACTTTTAAAGTGATAATTTTACCTAACTAATCTATTTATTCAGTGTCATCCCAATAAAGTTACTAAAATTACCAACAAGAAAGTAAAGAGAAACTGGACAATTTTGAAAACAAGGTGTAATATTTATTATGTATCTACATAATAAATGGAAAAAGAATTTCCATTCTTGAAATGAAATTTTATTGTATTACTGTGAATCCTCTCATGTTCTGTGTAAATGGCATTTTTTCCTTTTTTCTCATTTTGTATTTGTTTAAAATAATTTTCAATTAAAGTTTTTTTCAAAATATCAGCATAGATAATTTTCAACATTTGTCTTTGTAAAACCTTGTGTTCCAAATTTTTTTCCTGTTTCCATTCCCTATCCCCTCCTCTAGATGGCAAGTAATCCAATATACTAAATATGTGCAATTCTATACATATTTCCACAATTATCATGCTGTACAAGAAAAAAATCAGGTCCAAAAAGGTCAAAAGGAAAAAAAATGAGAATGAAAACAAAATGCAACCAAACAACAATTTTTAAAAAGTGAAAATACTATGTTGTGATCTACACTCAGTCCCCACAATCTTCTTTCTGGGTATAGATGGCTCTCTTCATCACAAGACCATTGGAATTGGCTTGAATGACCTCATTGTTGAAAAAAGCCAAGTCCAACAGAATTGATAATCATATAATTGCTATTGCTATGTACAATATTCTCCTGCTTCTACTCACTTCACTTAGCATCCGTTCATGTAAATCTCTCCAACTTCTCTGAAATCATCCTGCTAATCATTTCTTATAGAATAATAATGTTCCATAACATTCATCAACATTCATAACTTATTCAGCCATTCTACAACTGATGGGCAGCCACTCAGTTTCCAGTATATTTCCTCTATAAAAAGGGCTGCTACAAACATTTTTGCACATATAGGTCCTTTTCTCTTTTTAATGATGTCTTTGGGATACAGGCCCAGAGAATCACTGCTGGATCAAAAAGTATGCAGAGTTTGATAGCCCTTGGGGCATAGTTCCAAATTGCTCTCCAGATGGTTTAAAATAAATTTATTAAATTACCCAAAAAAATGCCATGAAGAAATATACAAAGTAACAGATAAAAACAGTACACATGTGTGATATCACATAGATGTTAGCAAATATCTATAATCTATCTGTTTCTGGCATGTCTCTGTCTTTGTCGTCTCTGTCTCTGTATCTATCTGTGTATACATATACACAAATATATGTATGTGTGTATATAAATATAAATACATGCATGCACATATATATGTATACACTAAATTGTATATAGTGAGTGCGTGTTTGTATATGTGGGGGATATGTGGGGCATGTTCATGTGTAGAGAGTGAGAGAAAAAGAGGAGAGAAGGAAGGGAAAAAAAGGAAGGAAAGAGAAGGAGAGAGAGCAAGAGTGCTTAATCTTAGTACTGCATCAGTCAAAGGCTATTAATTATTTCATTATTCTTATTAATTCCCTTTAGCTAAGCTGAAGTTCTTTTTGCTCTGACATCGTCCCTTGGCCATCTTGGATCATTTTTATCTTCAAGTTCAATATGATAGAATAGAAAGTATTCTGACTTTAGAATTAACAAGATTTAGGTTCAGATCCTTCTTCTGATACCTACTGTATGTGTGAGCTTGAGAAAGTTATATAACTGCTCTGGAATTCAGTTTCCTTATCTGGAAAATGAGGGTAATTTGGCTAGATGATCTATGAGATCCTTTGCAACTCTAGGTTTATGCCATTGTAAAAATTATTTTATTTGCCATTACTGCCATTCTCATTGGCCAACCTGGGTCCCTTCATCTTCAACAGCCATTTGACATATTAGAAAGAATACTGATTCTAAAATTAAAAGATTTGGCTTCAAATTCTTGTCTCTGACATTTGCTATCTGGCTTCCTTGAATAAATGATTCTACCTCCCTGGGCCCCATTTTCCTCATTAGAAAAATGAAAGGGATAAACTAGTTTCTGTGGTAACATTCAGCTCTAAATTTATTATTTTATTACAACTTACTTAGTTTTCATTCTTGCCTTGCCTTTTGTTCCTATGAAGCATAATCTATTTGCCAAACCCAAAGACATGTTCAACCTTCAAGTCTCAATTTCCTTTATAAAGCTATTTCTCACAAAGAACTTGTCTCCTACAGTGAATTACATGTCAGTCCTTAATTCCTCAATATTGCCTGAGAAAGATAATGGAAAAAAAAAAAACTGGAAGCTAATAGAAATGAGTCTTTATGTCCTTCTTCTACCTTGAGAATCAATCATCTCCTACCTTATTATAGTCACTGGATCATGTTCAGGGATTTTACCACCAACAATGTCCCTCCGAATATATAAATGTACACACACACACACACACACACACACACACATATATATAAAGTATAGCTTGCTACAATAATTATGGGCCTATCAAAATGTATTCTTCCTCTTTTTCAAAAAATTGAGCAGTTGTCCGGTCCACCGGGACCAAGTAATTCGTGGGGTGTCGAGGAATGACAAGACCTGCAAGAGAAATGGGCGAGAAGGAGGAGGGAAACTACATTGTGGTGGAAAAAGGTCTCATTTATTGAAAAAAGGAGCCTAGTTATATATGGTTTGACTGCGTGCGTTTTCTGGGTTGGGGGGGGGGGGTGGCAATGTAAAGAAAAGAATGTCAGAACACGGGTGTGGCTGACCTCCTGGGGCATACTCGTTATCTAGTTCCAGCGCGGATATGGCCGACTTCCTGGGGCACACTCGTTATCTTGTCTCAGGAATTTAGGATGTATTGTTTGTTCACAATGTTTTAGCTAATCGTATCAGAGTTTACACACAGGTCGTCATGTTCTTCTTGGCTCTTTGTTTCCTGTCTCCAACAAGCAGTCAGTTAACCAAAACTACTGAGGCAAACTTGGGCTATTTTGAAAAAAAAAAAAGAAACCCTTTGGAGGAAAAGGATGTCAGATCCTACTTAGCTGGAGGGGGTAAATATACTGAAAATGGAGAGTGATATAATTATACAACAAATTGAGGAAGGTTTCAATATTCAGAAATGGCTATAGTATGCATTTTAAAAAACCAAATCATTCACAAAGTCTATGAAAAAATAGATCTTATCTTGTCTCCCTCAAGTTATTTAATTCATCTTATTATAGGCAGCAGTTGAGAAAATAAATCATCACCTAGATTTTGGTCACTGGAGGATGAATTTCTTTGACCACAGCAAATCATGGCACCATTCACCAAGGCACACTATGATCAACAATAATGGAGGGAATACATGCCTTGATGAAATCATAAATCTTTCAAAGCATAGAAATATTAAAAAAAAAATAGAAAATAGACTTAAGAAAATTTGTAAAATCGGTAAAATATCAATTTAATTAGAAATATTCATCACTATTATTATTCATCTAGACCTGGGATTGCATCACTAAAGGGATTTCTCAGGTAAATCCTTCTACTAGTACAAATTGCAAGTCTTATGAAACTTGTAGTCTTCAAGAGTTGTCTGGTATACTGCAAGGTTCCTAGAGTTGCCAGTATGTGTCAGAAATAATATTTGAATTCGATCTTCCTGATGCCAAAACTGGATCTCTTTCCAATTTACTAATCCATAAAGGTGAAAAGGAAAAAGGAAGAAATGGAAGCAAAAACAAAAATTATGATGTTACATTTTTCTAAAGTTATTTTTTCTTTAAGTTGTTATTTAATGGTTTTAGAAATAAACTAAGGAAGAAAATTACAAAGAAACAGAATCACAGACCAAAATTTATTAAATCCACTAAATTTCCTCAGAAAATTATTGGAAAACCCACAAATTTTCTTAAGAGTCTGTTTTCTATTTTTTTTTTTTAATATTTCTATGCTTTGAAAGATTTATGATTTCATCAAGGCATGTATTCCCTCCATTATTGTTGATCATAGTGTGCCTTGGTGGATGGTGCCATGATTTGCTGTGGTCAAAGAAATTCATCCTCCAGTGACCAAAATCTAGGTGATGATTTATTTTCTCAACTGGATACCTATCTTAAAATAGGTAGTATAGGTTTTCCTATTACATAAAGAGACTAAATATAAATCTTATAAGTTTAATAATAATATATTATAATAATAATAATGTAAGTTAAAAAACCTTTCCAAGTTGGAGAATAGAATCACCATCATTGTAATGCTTATTAATTTTATTATTCTTTTGATCATCATGATAACTTTCTAAGTCAAATGAAGCAAATATATTTCAGAAAAGAAAACTGAAGCTAAGAGATTCAATCAATCAATATTTATTAAGTTCCTACTATGTTTCAAACACTGTGCTAGGGGCTAGGGATATGGTGGGGGCAGAGAGGCAAAGATAAGCTCTGTCTTTAAATAGTTTATAACACAATGGGGAAACAACATGCATATAAACATATACAAAATAAATATATAAATAAATACTAGAAGGGTTAGGAAGACCTGGGTTCAAATACTGGCTGTTTGACTCTGGGAGAGTCTATTTGCTTCAGGAAATTTCCTAGGGCTTATTTAATAAATCATAGATATAGTTAAATTTGATGGAGGGAGCTCCACCAGAACTCCCCAAATCCCAAAATTTCTTTCCTAATTTTCACAACATAATTTATAATTGGATACTCCCTATCTTCCAAACATTGTTAATAGGATCAATTGAAATGGATTCTGTAAAACTCTTTATAGTACTTAAAAAAAAAAAAAAAAAAAAAAAAACATATATGTACACTGATGGTAATTGTTGGAATAATAGTTCCTAATTGATACTCCTACTATCACAAACACAAGTTGTCTGGTATTTAGTTGCTGTTCTTTCTGCCTTGTAACTGTACATATGGTTAGGGATTGGACATAGAACATCATTTATGTTGGCAGCTTCTGCCAAGGAAGGAACTTCTTTTAATAACAGAGGTTCACATCTTCTCTAAAATGTCTGTGGTTTCCTAAAACACCAAAAAGGGATTCACTAGGGTCCAACAGCCAGTTTATGTCTGAAGTAGGAGTTGAATCTCACCCTTCCTGCCTAGGAAGCCAGTTTAGTATCAACTATACCAGGCTAGTGTGGCCAGAAAAAAAAGCACAATAATCATCAGTTGGTGTCTGACTCTTATTGATGAGTGTCTTTGAACTTATTTGCCTATATTAGTCTTCAGATTGTGATTTCTTTCTAGTCATTGATTTTTAAAAAAAAAAAAAAACCTTTCCAAGTTGGAGAACAGAATCACCATCATTGTAATGCTTATTAATTTTATTACTCTTTTGATCATCACGATAACTTTCTAAGTCAAATGAAGCAAGTATATTTCAGAAAAGAAAACTGAAGCTAAGAGATTCAATCAATCAATATTTATTAAGTTCCTACTATGTCTCAAACACTGTGCTAGGGGATGGGGATATGGGGGGGGGGGGGGCGGAGAGGCAAAGATAACCTCTGTCCTTAAGTTGTTTATAACATAATGGGGAAATAACATGCAAATAAACATATACAAAGCAAGCTATGTATAGGATAAATAGGAAATAATTAAAATAGGGGAGGTGCCTAGAAGGCTTCCTATGAAAGATAGGATTTACACTGAGACTTAAAGACAGAAAGATCAGTGGTAGGAGAGGAAGAGGAAGGGTGGCCCAAGCATGGGAAACAGCCAGGAAAAATGCCCGGAACCAAGAGATGGAATATCTTGTTCATGGAACAACCAGGAAGCAAGTGTGTTTAATCAAAAGGCATGCACTTTAGAACTGAAAAGGTAAAAAGGTATTAGGTTATAGTGGGCTTTGAAAGCCCAAAAGATCCTGGAGACAATAAGAAGCAATAAAGTGTAGGAGGGAGTGTAATCTATTATTTAGGAACATCACATTAATGGCAGAATGGAGGATAAATGAGAATGAAAATAGACAAGAGGCAGGTAAATCCACTGTCGGGCTACTGCAATATTAAAAGTGTGAGATGATGAGGTCTTACCCTACAGTAGTGATGGTGCCAGAGGAGAGAAGGAGACATATTTGAGAAATGTTGCAAAAGTAAAGTCTTTGGGAATAGCTTGAATATAGCAGGTAAGAGATAGGGAAGAATCCAAGATGACTACTAGGTTGCAAGTCTGAAGGACTGAAGGATGGTGTTTCTCTCTATGGTAATTGAGAAGGCAGAGGAGAGGCATGGTTTAGGAAGAAAGATAATATGTTCTGTTTTGTAACATTGAATCTAAGATATCTAATGGACATCCAGTTTGATACATCTAACTGAGATAACCAAGGATATAGCTGGAAATATTAAATTGTAGATGCACAGAGAGAAGGGCATAGAGATAGTCTTTGAATCCATAGGAGCATATGAGATTAGTTTGTACAAGTATAAGGCAGGATTTGAATACAGGTATTCTTGATAATCTTCTCTCTCAGAACCCCCACAACACTTCAAAACTCAAGGTCACCTCCACCTAGGATTTTAATACAGGAAAACAATCACCTTAAATAATTATTTGATTTAGAGTTACCCTGAACTTGGAAGACTAGGGAAATAGTTTCAAATAGGTTAACATTTTAAACTTGTTTTCTAAGGCTTGAAAATGCTCAGGTAATATCTCCACCCAAGCAGAACAATTTGTGAAAGTAATGTTGAGACTTGCGTTAGAAAATAATTACTGTCATGTCTAACTGTTTAAATTGGAATCCATAACTATTAAATTCCTCTTAGAGTGATAAAGGCACAGGGTACAAATATGTGAAGACCCTATTGGTACCTTTTAGACATTTTTAAGTGGCTATTAGCCCAGTGTTTGACTAATGAATTTTGCATACAAATATTTTAAAAATCTACCAATTTGTCAAAAACTAAAAGGAGTTTAAAACTACCCCTCTTTTTTCCTTTTTTATTTTTTATTTAATATTATTTTATTTTTTTCAATTTTATGTAAAGATAATGTAATACCACAGAAACTGAGGCAGACAGCAGACAGAGATTGTTTTTTTTTAAATCTTTAATGTGGGGAGTTTAAGATAGATGGCTTCATGGAACTTGTCCAAAGCATTTGGTGCAGATAAACCAAGATAGGGAATTTATAGAGAGTTTTAGCTAACCAGGGTTTAATAGGGGAAACAAAAGCAGATAAGGGGGGCAAAGTCACTGAGAGGATGGACAAGCCATAATTCCAGAAAAGATCATAACTTAATCCTGATAAGAGAGGGAGCAAGATAAGAAGGTGGAGGGCAGGAGACAGCAAAGCCAGGGGCAATACTCAAATGGAGGAGGAATTATACTAGCAAAAATGGAGATAATGCATCTGGAGTTTATAACACAATGGTATGTAAAGGTGATCAGAGCTCTAAGGTTTTTCCTGATTTCTTTTTTTAAACTTAATTTTCCAGTCCTAATGGCAAGGAAGGATGGGAGGGTAAGTACAATGTTTTTTTAATTGAGAGTTCAACAATAATTTTCAATATTCATTTTTGTAATGTTTTGAGTTTCAATTTTTTTCTTCCTTTCTTCCTTAACTCCCTTCTTCCCAAGACAGTAAGCAATCTGACACAGTTTATATAGATTATATTTAAATTCAAGAGACTAACAAAAATAAAGGAAAAACAATTTAGAGGAGACCTTCCCTCTATAGCACCTTCTCCTATCTCATTTATTTTTGTGTAAATGAAAAACTAATTGAGGTTAAAAAAAAAAAAAACAAAACTGAACTATCTCTGTCTGGAGATGCCAAAACGCAACATTTTGGGGGAGACAAATCTTATTTGGTCATGCAAAGCTCAAATTACTTTTTTTACAAATTAGCTACCAGATAATCCTACCTTTTGTAAAAGGTTCAACTCTCTAATAAAATGGGGAGCAAATTGCCAAAATGTATTTGAATAAGCATTTTATGTTTTACTTAATACTTGGAAGTACATATACTTTTGGAAATATTCTCTGAACTCTGTTTTTCTGAAGTTAAAAAAAATCTTTTGATGTCCTTGCTTGCAGAGGGACATGTTAGAAATCAGTTTATTCAAAGACTTTGTTCATATTCATTCCACAGTTTCCATTTATAGTAACCTTGAGTTTTTCCTTTTAAGGATTCTTAAAGATAGAAAATAATTGATTATGTTTTCATAAATAACAGGAATAAAGGAAGGGATATTAAGCAGTTAAAGCAAACCAAAGGAAGATTTCACAAAATCAGATTTTTTAATTTTTTCAGAGAAATCAGCAATCTCATAGTCCAGCCTTTTCATTTTATTTAAATATATATGTGTGTATGTATGTTTATATATATTTAAAATTTTACTTTTTTCCAATTACATGTGAAAACATTTTTAGCATCTTAAAAAAAAATTTTGAGTTACCATTAATCTTCTTATTTTCATTAAAAAAAACACAGAGTATTAGACTAGAAAAAGAACTGAAATATCATAGGATCAAAACCATAGAACTGGAAAGGATCTCAAAAGTCAATTAGTTTAACCCTTTCATCTTACACATGAGGCCCAGGCAGGGTAAATGAAGCAACAAATAAGTCATTGGACTGGATTCCAAGAAAATCCTGATTCAAATCCTGATTCAAAAAAATTCAAAATTCAAAGAGTCTGACACTTACTAGCTGTATGATCCTGGAAGTTACTTGACTTCACTAGGCTTCCTATCTATAACATGGGAAGGGGATTGGTGATATTCTCCTTAGTTCCCAAATAATCAATTATTATCTTTATGCAGATGATTTTCATATTGGTTTGCCCAACCCTAACCTGTCTCTTGACACGGTCTCACATTTTGAATTGTCTGTTGGACATATAAGACTGGACATCTTAAGGTTAACATATTCAAAATTGAATTCATTATCTTTTTCCTTAAACTTTCCCCTCTTCCTAATTCTTCAATTGCTGTAAAGGGTATCACCATCCCTCCCAGTCACTAAGGCTTGCAAATCTATGTGTCATTCTCAATCACTGATTCTTCTTCACCACCACTTCCTATATCCATCAGTTGTCAAGACCTACTGTTCTCACATATAAGACTCTTTCCTTTCTTTCAACACTGCTACCATCCTGTGCAGGCCCTCTTTTGTCAGTTTATACTTAAACTAATGCAACAATATGCTGATTGGCCTCTCTGTCTTATGATTCTTTCCATTCCAAGTCATCCTCTATCCAGCTATCAAATTGTGATCTTCACAAAGCACAGGTCTCACTATATAACTCCTCTATTCAACAAATCTCAATGAAATTTCAAATGAAATGAAATAGCCAATAAATCCCTTACCTCTAGGATTAAATATAAAATCCTCTATTTGACATTTATAGCCTTCATCCCCTGGTCCTTTACTATCTTTCTAGTTTTCTTACACCTTACTTCCCCCCACATACTCCACAATTTAGTGTCATTGACTTCCATCTTATTGTTTAGTCATTTTTGTGTGTCTATTCTATGTGACCCTGTTTGGGGATTTCTTGGCAAAGATAGTGAAGTAATTTGCCATTACCTTCTCCATGTGCTGACTATGCATTTCACTGACTTTCCCTCATACCTAAAATGTTTTCTTTCCTCATTTCCATCTCTGGTTTCCCTTAGGTCCCAAAGAAAAGTTCACTTCTTAAAAGAAGTATTTTCCCTTAATGTTAGTGTCTTACTTCTGCTGATTATTGCTAATTTGTTCCTTGTATGTTTAGTTGTCTCCTCCATTGGTCAATGAATATATTGAGAGGAAAACTAGTTTGTTGCTGCTGTTGTTGGTAGCGGTGGTATTGCTATTTTTTCTTTTCTTTTCTTTTGGTAATTTGTTTTTCTTTGCATACTTGGGGCTTACTATATAGTTCCTGGCACATGTAGAGTCTTAATAAATGGTAGTTGATCTCAAAAGGATCTCAAAAGCCAATTAGTTTACCCCTCTCATTCTACACATGAAGCCCAGGCAGGGTGAATGAAAATATAGATAAATCATTTGATTGGATTCCAAGAAAATCCTAATTCAAATCTCTCAAAAGAAACCATTTTAGAAATGATCACTTGTGTATCTAATTGGTTAGTCAACTAGATAAACAAGTGATCATTTCTAAAATCAGAATATTCCTAGTAAGTTTTGTTTCACATACAACTTTTTTTTCCCTTGACACTATGAATAGAATCTTCTATTTGCACATTTCACCTAGATTAACTTTTTTTTTGGTGTAAACAACTTGGAATACTGTTGATGATATATCCTATATTTTCCTTACATATATGTAGATTTCAGAATAGTCCAGGTATCTCTTTCAATGCTTTTAATGTGTAAATAGATTCTGGGCTTTCACACCTGAGTGAATGGGTTATATCCTGCTGAAATCTGCACACAGAGATTTAATTAGGATATAAGTGTAATTGACAGATTTTCTGGAAAGAGAATTATAATTCTCTTCATAGTTAATATGAATACTGTCACAGTGAGTAAATGGAAGGAAGAAGAGAAGCATTATGTAATTGTAGAAAGAACACTAGAAATCACAAAGAGACACAAAATTGACTGACCAAGACAGTTATTAATCATGATTTCAGTGAACTCTTGATAATGGAGGCCTCTTCTGATGAAGTGGTGGTGGACTCTAAAGCTGAAGAAGGCACACATTATCAATGAATTGATTTCTTTGGATTATTTATACTTTTTTTGTTGAGTTTATTTATTTATTTTCAAATGGAAGGGTCTTTCAGAAATGACAAGGAGGTTAAAATATCAACAAAACATTTATCAATTTTTTTAAATCACTTTAAACAAAAGAGTGCTATACTAGATAAGGGTCAGGTATAAATAAATAAAGGCAGTGATACAGTTGTTGGAATATATACCTTATAGTAGTGTAGTCCAAGGGGATGGGGTATTCAAAGAGGACTAGCATTTGTGATATGAGGGCACCATACTTTTGGTGTCCACGTAGCACTCAACTTTCACTGTGGCTCTAAGAAGCTGTATAGAACCTTCAATGACCACATTCTGGCAAACTATCTTGGTAGATGTATTGTCTTAAACAAGCCACATATAATTCTGGATCTCATTTTTCACTTTGTAAAAGAATGAATTAGATAGGTGATTTTTCAGGTCCCTCCCTGCTTTGTCCACCCAAAATTCTGGAGACCTTCCTTATTTTCTTCCCACATTGCCAGGGTACCAGTGAAATATTGTAGCTATTTAACTCATACAATTTGTGGGTGAAATATTTTCTTCCTGTTTTTTGGAGATCCTTATTGTTTAGATATTTAAGTCTGTTCACACAAACCTGCCATGTTCTTCTCCATTTCTCCATGCTATTCCTATATAAAATACATACAGATTAAATGTAAAGAGAATAAATTTGTATTTGATTAATTTAATTAAATTTGTAGATAAATGCCAGGGAGTTAGAAAGAAAGAGCATTTGCTAACTTTAATTATAAAGTTGGTATCAGAGGTAAGTATTTTGTTTGTATTTGTTTGTTTTTTTTTTTTCTATTTTTTTTCTTCTCCCTCAAAGTAAGTATTAATTTACTATAGCTTTGAACACATATTGTCCCAGTCATTAACTTATTAAATGCCTTTTTCACCAAATACTTTCTTACTGAGCAATATTAATCTACTCATATTTTAAAATCTTTATGACTAATAATTTTGTATTTTTGTAAAATGCAAAATATCTGGGTTTTTTGTATTCATTGTTCACCTTAAGTACTTTCTTTAATTCAGTAACTAGATATTAAAATCATATAGTGTGACTTTAAAAACTTTAAAAAATAATTTTAGCAATTTAAAAAAAATAACAGCTAATAATAATAACTAACTTTTCTATAGTGTCGTGTATTATGTTACAGTACATAAATATCTCATTTGATCCTCACAGCAATAATGGGAGATAGATATCATTATTATACCTATTTTATAGTTGAGAAAACTGAGGCAAATAGGGGTTGACTTGCCCAAGGTCAAAAGAGATATTTGAGGCCATATTTAAACTCAGTTCTTCCTTACTACAGGTTCATAATCTAGCTGCAATTATGCATAGCACCATCATTGAAAGGTTATCAAGAGGTAACATTAATAATGTTGATTCAGTTCTTTATCTCATTTGTGTCTGTCTGCACATGCTTCCAGTTGCTTTTCCTAGCAACATGCTGTTGAACTTCTGAGGTTCTGTAAGTTTAGTGCTAATGCTAAAAATGAAAACCTGTACATCTTTATGAAAGACAAAATTATACAATATTGAGCTTCAACTTTTTTCAACCATAAGAACATTTTTTCTTGTATTAAATTTATTTCATATTTTATTTTCCCTCAGTTACATAGAAAAAAAATTAACATTTTTTTTAAATTTTGAGAGGAACAAAATTTTAGATAGCTACAAAATTGTAGAGACGTTTTACAATTAATAGCATGTTTTACATTTGTTGTTGTGCCACAGTTCTCTTTTAATGTCCTGACCCAGTTTCCCTAATTGTCCTATTTAGTTACTCTGCCTCAGATTATAACCTTTTCCTCTTAATGTTTGATGAGATAAAGGTTTTATATCTTTAGGGTGTAATCATTCCTTCTTAATGTTTGACAGAATAAAAGTCTATCCATTTTAGACATCATTAGAATATCAGTAATCTCTCCAGTACCTCCCTCCATTATGTCATCCTAGGTGCCTTCCCCCATTAGATTATCCCTATCCAGGTGCCTCCCCCATTATGTCATTGTTCTTGTTATCCTTTAAAAGAGTCTTGCTGTCCAACATTCTTTGAGACGATAGTCTCATTCAGCCCTGGGACCAAACATGGATCATTTGGTTCCAGTATATCTTTCCATTTAATAAACTATTAAATTGGTCTCTAATCTCTGTCTTGCTCAGTTTCTCCGGCATTACATTGTAACTTAATCCTTGAATCACATAACTCATATTTTTGAAAATGTTTGTCAATAGACTCTTAGAAATAAATTTTCTTATTCTCCCTCTCCCCCCAAAATTGGGAGAAATCAAGGAAAGATTCACACAGAAGGTGGTGCTTGAGTTGTCTTCCAAGTTCTAAACTCCTTTTGTTGTTGTTGTTGTTGTTGTTGTTGTTGTTGTTGTTGTTGTTGAGGGCACTTTATTCTTTCCAGACTTCTCAATTCTTCTGCTGTTCCTATATAAAAGCAGTTGCCAAATATTTTTTTCTAAGACATATCTCATAGTTAATACCTTCTTTCTCTCACTCATACCCCAAGCACCCTCCAGTTTTGACCCTTGTAATCTTACATTTAGACAATGCAATAGTTTCCTAGTTGGTCTTCCAGCCCTGTACATCATTCCCCACCTAATTGTAAAACTTCTTCTCGTAAAGATTTAATATAATCACATCACTCTCTACAATCAAGAAAATTCAATAGTTTCCTGTTGCTTCTAGGATGTAATCTAAACCTCTCTTTTTGACATTCAGTCTTTTGTAATCTGGTCCCCAAATTCCTTTCCTAAAACTTAATCCACATGCAAATTGCCTGCACCAACCTTTCTTTTCTTTTTCAAATTATTATTTACCTCTGGGCCATCAAAAGTACTAAATAGGTATCAAAGAAAGTAGAAAAGCATTTTCTGATGCTAGACTTTGGAGATTTGATCACCATTGTCCACTCCTTTGAAGTCAAAGAGAGTTTAAAAAGCTGCAGGGAAAGTTAAGAGGAAATCAAAACTTGCCCATTGATGTGCAAGATTGGATGTTTCTTCTTCCTTCTGTGCTCTTAAGATTCATATTGTCTGATTGCCCAAATTTCACTGAAGACAAGGTTAGAAATGGAATCTAGGTCTCTGATTTCCCATACCAGACCTGGCTCTTGGGAAATTTGAAAGACACTGAAGGAAAAAGTAACTAGTATTTTATGAGCAGGCAATACAACAGGAAAGAAAGAAATAAACATTAATTAACTACTAAGTGCCTAGTATTATGCTGAGCACTTAAATTTTATCTCATTTAATCTTTATAATAACCCTTAGCAATAAGTATTATTAAACCTACATTTTACAATGAGATAAACTGAAGCACAGATGTTAAGTGTGTCTTTTTCAAGGACACAATTGTCAAATTTGAATTCAGAGCTTCACTAGTTCAAATTCAGGGCTCTATATATTGAATCACCTGCCTACCTGAGTATGATGAAGTCTATGAGTATGATGATATGGGATACCTAAAAAAAATTAGTATTTAATTGAGATCTAGTGGCAGATTCAGGGTACAGGGAGTCAAATGGAGCTCCCCTGCAACCCCATTGAATTTGGCACAAGGATACTGAGTTAAATGAAATCTAGAAGTGGCATTAGACTTCCCTATAAAAGAATTTATAAGCCCAAAAAGCTAGATTGATAAAAGAGATTTATTATGGGATTTGGAAGTAAGATTAAGTATATTTAAGGAAATAGGTAAAGAAAGAGATAAGAAGGGTACCAGACACAGAAGGACACTGGACACAGAGTTCCAGTGGACAGAGGGTCCTGGTATGCCAGGTGTAAGATTGGCATGTTTGGAATCTCTGCAAAAAGGGAATCCCAGCTTGGCTCTTTTATAATGAGAGATTATGCTAGAGGGGCCTGTGGGTGTAGTCCCTAGTTGGCTCAGATCGGTTGGGGGTTGGGACAGGCCCCCATCTTCTATTGGAATTCAAAGGGACCAGGATTTGTGAATCAAAAGATCCTTGATTGATAACCACATCAACTAAGAGGGGTTGGGAATCAGAAAGAAAGGAATCTTAAAGGGACCACACCCACATCAAGTAGAACTAATAAACTTCCATATCCACAATAGATTTTGTAATGCTGGAGAAACTGTGGCAAGATAGAGATTAGAGAATTTTAATAATTTATTTGAAAGGGAGAGATTGTGCTGGGGACATGCTGCCTCCAGGGCTGATGTCCAAAGCATCCAGCAGCTAATGAGTGTTTCTCATGAAGTATATACACACACACATGTAGCTCAGTTACAGAGGTAGACTGAAGCAGGGGCAGAGTCAGAGGACTAAGACTGGGAATGGACTATTAATCTGGTCCTGACAGGTGAAGGGAGGAACCAGATATTCTGATAAGTTGGGATGGGGAGAAGCACTGGACATTCTGAGGCTGTCTAAGATAGAAGGTCTTTCTCCTTATCTGGATCATCATGATTAGGAGGGAGGAGTGTTGTTGCAGGATTGAGCAGAGCAATTAGGAACTGAGCTCAAACAATTCAGGGAAACTGAGGCAGGACAATTTAGGGAAACTGAATCAGGACAATAAAAGAGAATTGTGGCACAACAATTTGAGAGCTGCATTTCATTCCCACCTTTAATACTAATCACATGAGTAATGTTGAGCAAGTCATTTAACTTTCCTGAACCTCAAATTTCTTTATATATAAAATAGTATGACTAGATGGTTTCTGAGGTTTCTTCTGTCTCCAAATTTATGATCCCAATGAACAATGATAATCATAATAAAAATTTCTAAAAGAAAAAAAAAAATACTCCTTTTGAGGCTGAAAATAGTACCAAAATAAATAAATAAATAAGAATTTACATTAGAAGTCTGATCATAAATAGCAAGTGTTAGCTCTTAGCATATGCCTATTTTAGGCCAAAACACAATGATCTCAGATTATATTTAAATCTCCCAGGAAATGTATATAACGTCAAAGTAGGTGATGAAGATACTTTGAGAAAGCTAATACTTTGGTGCAAGTTAATAATTCTGTGAAGGTGCTAATCAATTTACAGAACTTAAATATTTATCAAATGCCAAGTTAAATTTAACTAGTCCAAAGATAATTTGAGGGAAATGTTGAAGTTAGTTTTAAAGCAATGTAAGATTAAAATACAATATTACATCATGGCCTTTCCTAAAGCCTCCATTTAAGAAGGACATCCGGAACAGCTATATTTCATTCTTCTCCACACTTCACTCCTGATGTTTTCCTGATTTCAAGCCTCAAGTTAACTTCATTCCACTCCACCCTATCTCCTTTTTCAGCTTCTTTTTATACCTTATCTTCCCCTATTACATTGTCAGTTCCTGGTAGATAGGTACTATCCTTTCTTCTTATATTTGTGTTCTTAGCACTTAGCAAAATGTCTCAATGCTTAGCTAAATGTCTCGTCCTTAGTGAGAATCTAATGCTTATTGTCTACTGATTGATAAATGCATATTACTAAACTAATAATTATATACATGTAAAATTTACACAAAACTAGAAATATAAAATGAATGATATGAGAAAAAAATAATCTTAACCTTAATAAGAAGCCAGGAAGTTTATTGAATATTGGGAGTAACATGGTCAGATCTGTACTTTTGGAAAATCTCTTTAGAAGCTATGTGATGGATTTGAAAAGGAAGAAATGAGGCAGAGAGATGAATTAGGAGACTACTATAATAGTGTAGGGGATGGGTGCTAGACCTCCTTTCCCAAATTAACTAATCAGAGATATCTTCAGGTACAAAGAGAAAGCAAAGTCCCTGCAGGGAGAGGCCCAAGCACACCTGGGAGACTTCCCAGCTCCCAACATGTGCTTGTCGAGCAGACCAACTGGAAATAGGACAGCTGGTTAATTAGCAAAAGACCCAAGCCTTTTCATTGGATAGACTAAAAGGAAGTAACCATCATTGACAACACTGGTCACCAGTGTTGTCTGCTTTCTGTGGTTCACATCACTTTCTGTCACTGACCTAGGTCCTCTAAGCCTAGAGATCATGTCACTTCCTCCAACTTGGGCCCAAGATCTGATCATGTGATAACCCTAATCTCACTTCTTCTTAAAAAAGCTTCACCTGTATATCTCACTCAATAGTCACAGTAAGTGATGATGAGGACCTGATCAAGGTAATAGCTATGTGAGTGAAAAGATATTACTGAGGTAGAGATGTCAAGATTTGACAAGTAATCAGATAACAAGGAGGATGATGCTGTTTTTGAACCAGTTTTGTTTGAAGGATAGTGATCTAGACAAAAAAAGGAGAAGTTCAGAAAAGAGGTATATTTATGGGAAATAAATGTAATGATATCTGCGATGTAGATCACAGCCTAGCCTTGATTTCTTATCCTGAGCAAATCCCTTTGTCCCATGCAAAATGCAAAGGATTTGTTTTCTAACTCAGAGGTGTCAAACATGCAGCAGGGTAAGGTCAAAATCAAATTAAAATGTAATTGAGAACTATTTTAACAAAATAATTAAAATCTAATGGAACATGAATAATATTAGTATTTAAAAGTCAATATGAAGCCCCCCAAAGATGCTCATGTATAATATAGTGTCTACTCCCCCTGTCTATTTTAGTTTAACTTTACTACTATAACTCATCAACAGTGAAACATAAAACCCTCCTTCCAGTCTCTATTTTCTCCCTCCCCATGGTGCTTGCTACACTATAAGATTTGGGGGCAACAGGAATGAAGTGTCACATATATGTGATTAAGGAAAGAGTACAGTTTGTCTGGATAGTTGCTAATAGTACAGTAGTCCTGAGAAGTAAACAGCAGTTTAAAAAGTAGGGGTGGAGAAGGTGGATAATAATAGCTTGTACAACCAAGGATAGGTATTTAAGAGAGGAACTGAGCTGGAGAACCAGCCATAATGGGTAAGGGCAATGAGTAATTTGCCTATTGGAGACCAGGCTTACGATTGGCTAATGAAAAGGTATAGCCCTTTTTCTACCTGCTGATCAGTTAAATAACCGCCTTGGGGTTATTCTGGTTATTCTGTGGCCCTTAAACTTACAACACAATTTCTAAGGGAAAAGAGAAATGAACCAGGAGTCAAGAGAGCTGGATTCTATTCTCTGTTTTGGCTCACCTAACATCCTTAGGCCCCATTTTCTTTTTAAATGGATTATTTCTAAGGTTTCTTTGAGCTCCGAAATTCTGAAAAAGCTTTTGTTATAAACAAATGTATGAAACAGATATTTGCTTGTTCAGTTACAATGAAGTACTTCAATATAATTTCAAACTTGTTACGTTAAGCTAATTCAAGATGTATCCTTTGGATATATTGTCATGAAACTGCTTCACTAATGGTAAAGGAACAAGAAAAATTGTGATAGAAAAGAAATATTGTTCATTGCCCCTTGTTCCTCCTCTTTTTGTCTCCAGGCACATGCCTTGGGCACACCATTATTTGACCTTGCCCTCTCCAAGGCCCTAAAACCAAAGGCTTGTGAACGTTTTTTTTTAATGTCTCCTTTCCCTGCCTTTCAGCTCTCAATGCCTTCTAGTATCTGTATAACTTAACTACTCAAAATCACAAGCCTCATAGCTCCCAGGTAACTTGTGTCAATTTTAATAATACCCCAACCTTGATTGTCTAAATGCAGGAAGTGAAACTGATTTTGGAAATTTCAAATCAAGTAAGAGGGGAGAGTAATGCCACAGGAGGACTGTAAAGTAGATATTTTTGCACAGATAGGACTTTGTGGTATGTCTCAAATCATGCCACAAAGGCAGGCAGTGACCTACTCTGTAGATGCTTGGGGCTAGTTTGTAAAAAGAGGTATCTGAGAAGGAATTATAAAAAGATAGGGAAGGTATGCTCAAAACTGGAGCAAGGCTCAGCAGTTATAGGGGAAAAAATAGCCCTCAATTCCATAGTCTGCTTTTATGTATCAATAATAGAATTGTTAACTCAAGGACTTTACAGTAGTCTAGTTTTCCCAAAAAATGGTTATGAGATATGTTTGTTTGTGTATGTAAAAGAGACAGAGACAGAGTGAGAGAGAGAGAGACAGAGAGAGAGAGAGAGAGAGAAGAGAGAGAAGAGAAGAGAAGAGAAGAGAAGAGAAGAGAAGAGAAGAGAAGAGAAGAGAAGAGAAAGAGAAAAAAAGAGAAAAAGAGAGAAAGAGAAAGGAGAGAGAGAGAGAGAGAGAGAGAGAGAGAGAGAGAGAGAGAGAGAGAGAGAGAGAGCACATTAAGGAGTACAATTTCTCTTTATGTTCTTTTAAAATCTGTTCCTGTTTCCAAACATTCTATAGCAGACTTCCTATCTTTTCTTCTTCCCTAGTCTTGTCTTTCCACCCTTTGCTATTTCCTTGGGTTTTTGTTCTTTTGGTCTTCTCCCGGTATTCTCCCTCTCCTCCTATTCCCTCTCCATTTCCTTTTCCATTCCTTCTCCCTTTCCCCCTCTCTCTCCTTTTCTCTCTCTTACTTATTCCTCCAGATCTTAACAAGTTATTTTACATTTCATATCATCAGCACATATAAGTATTATATCATGATTTTCTGGGCACTGGAGATAAAAGTTCTTAAAGTAGAAGACTTCCTTAATTTTTTGCTTAACATTCAAGCCCCTCTAGTTCCTGGGAACAGATTTGAGACATATTACTTCTTTGCATTCATCCTACACACTAACCAAACAGAGATTCTTTCTGCATATTGTACTCAGTATAGTATTCCATTCTGGGTCTTTCTTTATATTGTCCCCTTTTCCTGACAACCTGTATCTACCTTTCTTAACTAATTAAATTTATTGCCATTCTTTAAAAAACAACTGCAATGCCATTTTTGTTTTTTGCATAAACTTTCCCTGATATCACATACAATGGATCTCACTTTCTTTTGGAATTCTTTAAGACACTTATTATGAAATGTTGTATATTCTACTTTTCTATCTTGTCTCATCCATGTAGAAGAACACAAGCTCCATAAGGGCAGAAATAATGTTATTTAAACTTTGAATCTCCCAGATCCTAGCACAATACCTTGAATGGAATAGGTTACTAGCAAATAAATGAATGATAAAGACAATTTCTTTTTACTTTGCTCATAAGAATACTGTGAAATTCATTATAAACTCTGATGTCAAAATCCAAATATTCAATGTCTGTAACATTTGATTAATTTCTGACAAATTGTGTTAGTCTTGTCAAAAAATATATTCATTCTTGATGACATTATACTTATCAGCTGTGAACACCACTTCCCTTTCAAGAGTTCACCAATTCTCCCTTTAACAATATACTCTAAATGTTCATCAAAAATTGAAGTAAAGATCATAAGTATCTTTCTTCCTGCTCCTTTTTTGAAATATAAGATATCATTTGTTTGAATCAGATTAAAAGTTACTTTCTGAAAAATTAAAAATTTCCAAAGATCAGAGCCAGTAGTTCACTAATCATATCCCAAGATTTTTCAGTACAGTGAGTTATAATTTATATTAACTTGGTCATGTGGAGTTAAGTAGATTGCTAAATAGTTGGTGTGGCTTACAATAGTCTAGTTTTCAGATTATCAAAGTTTATTATGCTCCTTGGGTTGTAAATTCCTTGAGGAAATGATGACAATGTTTTGTTTTGGTTTTCTATCCTTTCATCTTTATATGCTTATAATAATAAATAATGCTTACTTTACAAGTATTTTTAGATAATATTACTTAAATTGAATTCTAATTCCTAATTAACTATTATTCTATCATTCTCAGACTAAAGATTGTTCTTGGCAAAAGATATGATTGGAAGTATGATTAAACCCCATTTTATCTATTAAACCAGTTATTCCAATGTGTGTGTGTGTGTGTGTGTATGTGTGTGTGTGTGTGTGTGTGTGTGTGTAAGAGAGACAGAGATAGAGAGACACAAAGATACAGAGACAGACAAATCTTTACACTTACCTAGACCTCTATACTGTAATGCAGAAGAAATTGAGCAAGATAGAGATTAGAGAGTACTTAATAATTTATTTATTGGAGAGATATGCTGGGACCAAATGGATCCATGGTTTGGTCCCAGGGCTGAATGAGACTACTGTCTCCAAGAATCCAGCAAACAGTGTGTTTTCAAAGATATATATATATATATATATATATATATATATATATATATATATACATACACGTGGCTCTGACAAAGGGGGTAGACTGAGGCAAGGGCAGAGTCAGAGTGCTATGGGACTCTGACACGGTTGGAGAAGGCACACCAGAGAGGCATCTTGATAAGACAGTAAGACAATAAGAGGGAAGACTCCCCTTCCAATAGCTTGGGATGGGGAGAGGCATTCTGATATTCTGAAACATAAGATCTTTTATCCTTATCAAATATTCTGATAAAGAGGGAAGAGAGGTTTTGCAGGACTGAACTTTTAGCTGAAGCAGAGAAATTGAGTCAGGATTTGGTCAGGATAATTAGGGAGACAGAACTGTGGCATAACAATACTAACTTTGATTTTTATTTTTACATAGATCGTAGAGAGACACAGAGATAGAGAGGCAGACAGAGCTTTATACTTACAAAAGAACTCTATTTTAACTTTCATTTTTATATTTACATAGATGATGGCATTTTAGTTGGGTATTCTCGCCTAGAAGCTAGAGTGCATAAGAACAGAGTTCAAGATTCCTCTGACACACAGACTGCATGGTCCTGAGCAAGTCACTTAAACTTTCAGTGGTTTAAATGCCTTAGTAAGTTTTTAAGTCTTAGAGCACTTGGCCATTTGCTTTGGTAATGGGTATTTCTCTAAGGAAAGCTTTATAAAATTGAAATCACAGTGGTTCAAGAGTCAATTAAGGAGGTGATACAAAGGCATATTTTAAAAAATTTCCTTTTAACTTTTAACTTCCTTAAATTCCCAACTGTCATCCTATTTTTGCAGGGGTCCTCAAACTTTTTAAATAGGGGGCCAGTTCATTGTCCCTCAGACTGTTGGAGGGCCCGACTATAGTAAAATCAAAAACTTTGTTTTGTGCACCTTTAAATAAAGAAACTTCATAGCTCGGGTGAGGGGGATAATTGTCCTCAGCTAAGGCATCTGGCCCTCGGGCTGTAGTTTGAGGACCAATTCTAGCACTTTCCCAATATTAATTACTATCTATTTATCCTGAATACAGCTTGCTTTGTATATATGTTTATATATTGTCTTCCCCAATAGATTGTAAGCTTCTTGAGGACAGAGACTGTCTTTTGCTTCTTTTTGTATGCTTAGAACTTATCAAAGTAGCACATAGTAGGCACTTAATACATATTTACTGAAAAAATAAACTCCATTGCTTTCCCAGTCCCCATTCCAATTTTGCTAAAAGGAATACTTAGTCTATAGATATTCTCTTCTAGTTTTTTTTTTATGTCTAATCCTTCACTTAAATTTTTTGCAGTAATTTTGCTGCTTAAGCTGAAGCTTTCACTGGTTGTTTTCCAGTATTTTTAACAGAGGAAATAATCACTAACTAGATCATCAATCACTCTCTATTTTCCTGAGGAAGAAGAAAACCAAGAAATAAAATTTTCCTCTAACTTCTCTTTGGTGAATACTGAAATAACTCAGAATAAGCAAATTCAGCCTGGAATTTATGATGAGTTGAAGCTCATTAGTGCATTAGCAAATATATATATAAGAGTTTTGAAAGGTTTTCAGGGCCTGAAGTTAGCTATGACAACTAATTACCTTTAGGCTGAATCATATTAGAAAATGAGTTCTATTCCCCCCTGTACTTTATATGCTCTCAAGTAGCAAGGTGCTTACAGAAAGACATTAACCCTTTGGAACTGTGACAATATTATTTTGGGTGAATTGGCAGAAAAGATTTTATGAATTGTACCAGTGCTTCTGGGTATTGTATCATATACATAGATCACAACTTACTAGTCCAGTTGAAAAAATTATAGTTAGATGTTTTTGTGCTTCTCTTTAACATTTTGCTGACTGAAGTATCTTAGATGTTGGGAGCCTATTGTTTTCTTAGAATTTCCACCATTATTTCATGTGTTTCCAAACAGTATGGTAAAGTGGACCAAACACTGGACTTTGAATCAGGCAGACTTTTGTTGAAAATCTGCTGCAGACATTTTCAAACCATGTTACCTGATCAAGTAACTTCTCCCTGAGTCTTGCTTTTGTTCTCTTCTTCTAATTTCAGATTTCCTTCATTATGTCCCTATTTGAATATTCTGCTGTCACATCAAATTTAATGTTCCTATAGAAAAATATAGTCCTCATCTTTCTCAAAGAAATCCTTTGGCATAGATCCTATTTTCTTTTTTATTAGGTGCAGGGTCATTTTCTGACCTCTATTCATGCCCTAAATTGAAAGTTGATCATCCTTAAATACAAGAAGATGCCTGTAATATTGTGCAAATAGACTTGTCTTAATTTCCACAGCTCGATGTCTGGCCCACACATTAGGCAATCCTCCTGCATTAGTTTATTCTCTTTCTTATTGCTCTTTCCAGTTTCTATGCATCTGAACATCTTCACACTAGCACAAATGTTTTTTGCTGGTTTGTAGCTTTTACTATGTCAATCTGCTATTCACAGATCCTATTTTCCCTTAATTTTTCCTGCCCTATTTTCTCATCATGTAGAGACCCTCACTGTTTCCATTCTGGCTTGACTATGTTAATAAGTTCGTTGGGAGGGGCATCAGCAAGTCTACTGCATATCTACTTTAATCCCATTCCCTATCTATTAGTAAACACAGTCACGTGGAATCATTGTAGATTTAATTCCATCTCTCTGTGAGAACATAAAAAAACATGAGATGTACTCACTAACCTAGGTTCTCATTTGAAAGGACCAGTTACTTCACTTAGGGACTAAGTGAGATAGAATGGCCCATTCCTTTTTAGAAACACAGACTTGTCAGGATGATCTTTCTTTTTTAGGAAAGATTGTTTTTAAAAGTAGCAGTATCTTGTAGCCCAAATTCTCATCCCTTGAATTGATCTGTTACGAGAAATTCATCTGTACTACTTCCTTGTTTCCTTGATCTTTCTTTCTCTTTCTTTCTCTCTTTTGTTACTCTTTCTTTCATTACCCTTTCTTTCTTTTTTGTGGTTTTTAAATAAACCTCTTTTTAATTTTCTCTTCCTGAATTTTGCCTTTTTTATCAGGACAAAAAGACTGAATAAAAAAGTTTCCTTTAATGTTCCAGCTCAAATAGCAACTTAAAATTTTGATGTCAATACCCTGGGAGTCTGTTTTCTGTTTTTATTCTATGCTGACTCTCACTCTCAATGAAAGGGAAGCACTTATAGCGTTTTTGTTGCCCTCTTGACACTTTTCTGTCCTTTCTGCCTCTGAACATTTGATGTTTCAGTGAGCAAAAAACAAAACAAAGAAATTTCATCTTTTGAATCTTGTTTCACCTCACTTTTTTCTCTTTTGCATTAAATCTTAAATCAAGGAAGCTTCACTCCACCCATTGCCCAATCCTTTGCATGTTCCCAGAAAACATTTGACTTTTAAACACTTTTGTAGCTTAATGGATGCACGTGTAAATATTTGGACTCATTTCAATCCTTATCTTTCCTCTTGAAAATCTTAAATCTGATACTGTATCACTTTGACTTTTCAAAAAAAAATTCATACTTTTTTTTTCTTTATTTTATATCTAATAAATGTTATAAACTCATCTCTAGAGATATCCTGCCCTTTTAATTATGTCATAAGCCAAGGAAGCTCTGAATATCCTTCTTATAACTCACATTCTTACAGATAATCAAGTGTCCAGATGCTGGCTAGTTACATCTCCCCTTTTAAAATTCTAAAAGTTGTTCTAGGAGGTAATGGGATGCCTTTTTCCAAAAAAAGTTTCCTATCCCTGAGAGAAGTAATTTAATTTGGATTCCTATTCAATTCCAATCAGTATTGGATCATTTTGATAGAATCACATCAGAATTCTGTATATAAAGTCCCAGAACTATGAGTAGCAGATAAATTCACTTGCTTAATTCTAGGAAGTTAAAGAAGAAAAGGCCCTTCACTCTTGTATTATATGTTAATCAAAGAAACTGCTGTTTTACATTTAGCTTAATTGAAACCCTATAAAAGCCCTAAGGGGAGACAGCATCTAAGATCATGAGATAGAGCTGAGGTCCACTTCATTAGAAGGAACCATGAACCTGTAAATAAAATGCCACTGGTTCAGATCTGTTTTTTCATAATCTTCTTGGTTTTTTATAGATAGGCTTTTTTTCCCTTAGTTTTTCTCAATATCTCTCATTTGATTTTTGAAGTCTTTTTTGAATTCTATAAATTCTCTCTGTGCAAGGAGCTATTTAATATTACTCTTTGACTAGAAGAAGTTTATTTATTTATTTATTTCATACTTCAGTGTCCTCCTGTGAAGAGGAACTCCAGTCTTCCCTATTCTCATAGTAAATTTCTATGATTGGGTTCTTTCTTTTTTACTACTTTATTATTTTTTTTCAATGAGAAATATTAGTGTAATCATTTCTAATAGTGGGGTGGGTTGATAGGCCTCTAGCTTCACTTCAGTTCTGCCCTATGCCCTAAAACCCCAAACAAAAAGCTCTCTTCTGCCCTCTTTCAAATGCTTCTTCACTCACTGAGTGTGCTAGTTCCTTTTGGGCCTGGAGTTCCTAATCAGCAGAGGTTCCCTCAATCTTCCTGGACTCAGACTCCAGATTCCTCTCTTTGTCCTGGGGGTGAAAGTTTTTGTCGGTCCTGTTGAGTCTCCAGGCAAACCCACCTTGCTCCAGTGGTCCCCACTTGGTGTTTCTATGAAGCTAGCTCTGAATTATTTTCACTTCATAGTAGTTAATGCCCTGCTTGGAGGCTTTGTTAGGATGTTCTTGTGTTGTACCTGGAGGACCCTGTTGCCCTAAGTCTACTTGGTTTTTCTCCAGTCTGAGAAGCAAATTTGTTCTGTTTGGGGGGGAAATCTAGAGAGTTTGAAATTTACTCACCTACTCCACCATCTTCCTAGAATTCTCCCTTGAAATTTTACTGATTATACTTTTGGCATACTAGAGTTTCACCCGCCTATTCTTTTGCAACAACATTCTATTTCACAAGGCTTTTTTGTACTTAGTTTAAAAAATTTTGTTTGCCTGATTAACTTTTTTTTTTATCTTGTTAGAAAATTAAATAGGAATGTTTCAACCTCATCTTTACTGTGTGAGATTAAATTGATTCTGAATCATTTTATTGATCCTATGTATAATTAATTGATTTTATCATGTAACTACCTAAGTTAGGGTTGTCTCTGAACTTAGTTCAGAAATTCAGCTGTCCTATAATGAGTTAAGTTTAGAAATCCAGTTCTCCTGCTAATCACAGTTCTATTCTTGCCTCAAGGAAATCTGCTATCCTTGAAAGATGTGGGTGTTCATGAGGGAGTTAAGTCTAGTATCTTTATACCAATGAACTATCCAGGGATGTCTGGTTTGCTATCTAAAGAAGTCTGATTCATTATTTTGTAATGCCAGAGAAACTGAGCAAGATAGAGATTAGAGAACAATTTAATAATTTATTTAAAAGGGAGAGATTTACTGCGACTAAATGGATCCATAGTTTGGTCCCAGGGTTGAATGAGACTATTGTCTCAAAGAATCCAGCCCTGAATGTTGGATACAAGATTCTTTTATAGGGTTACAAGACCGATGATATAATGGAGGAGGTACCTGGATGGGAATGACCTAATTGGGGGAAGAACTTAGAATGAGGATGACATAATGGAGGCAGGCACCTAGAATGACATAATAGAGGGAGGTACTAGAAAGGCTCCTGATATGCTAATGATGTCTAAAATGGATAAAGACCTTCATCCCATTAAACATTAAGAGGGGATGAGTGTAGCCTAAGGCCTAAGATATAAGACCTTTATCTTATCAAACTTTAAGAGGGAATGGTTATAACCTGAGGCAGAGTAACTGAATGGGACAATTAGGGAAACTGGGTCAGGACATTAAAAGACAACTGTGGTACAACATTTTCTAACATTTCATGTGGACTTTTCTTAGTCATTGGACCGAAGGAAGGAACTATTGCTAGCCCCTCATTCCCAAGTTTGAACCAATCATATCAACTATGGCCCAACTATGTAATCAGTTATGCTGTCCTTATCCTTATGTAGCTACCAATCCTGTAACCAATTGTATTATTTCCTTGTTTATCTTGTTCTGCTCTATGTTCTATTTTATAAAAAGGAGCTACATCTTTTGGCTTACTGAAGCAGTCATTAGACACACTTTTTTTTTTAACCAAATTCATGCCCTGCTATTAAATTGTTATCTTACTCAGAAACTGCCTGCCTCAGTCTACCTTTGAATTTTGCAACTTTTGATACTGTTGTGCCACAGTTCTCTTTTAATGTCCTGACCCAGTTTCCCTAATTGTCCTATTCAGTTACTCTGCCTCAGGTTATAACCATTCCCTCTTAATGTTAGGATAATGGTCTTATATCATAGACCTTAGGCTATAATCATTCCCTCCTAATGTTTGATGGGATAAAGGTCTTTATCCATTTTAGACATCATTAGAATATTAGGAGCCTCTCCAGTACCTCCCATTATGTCATCTTAGGTGCCTCTCCCCATTAGGTCATCCCCATCCAGGTACCTCTCCTATTATGTCATTGTTCTTATTACCCTATAAAAGAATCTTGTATCTGACATTTTCTGCTGGATTCTTTGAGATGATAGTCTCATTCAGCCAGCAATTCAATATAGGTCATCCATGTTTAGTCATGCAAAACATTTCCATAATAGTCATTATGTGAAACAAAGCACAGTCTCCTCCCCACCCCCAAAAAAAAATCTTCAAGAAAAATAAAGTTTTAAAAAGTATTCTTCAAGGTATATTCGGACACCATCAGTGCTATTTCTGGATATAGATAACATTTTTATCATAAGTCCTTCAGAGTTGTCTTAGAACATTGTATTGCTGAGAATAGCTAAGTTATTCACATCTCATCATCTTACAATATTATTGTTAGTTTGTACATAATATATTTATTTCCCTTTGCATCAGCTCATGTAAATCTTTCCAGGCTTTTCTGAGAGCATATTGCTCATTCTTTCTTAAAACATAATAGTATTCTTTCATAATCACACCATAATTTATTCAGCTATTTCTCAATGGATGGGCATACCCTCAACTTCCACTTCTTTGGCAAAAGCTGCTATAAATATTTTCATACATATAGGTCTTTCTAAAAAATCTCTTTGGTAATATAGACTTAGTAATGCTATGACTTAGTCAAAGGGTATACATGCTTTTATAACCCTTTGGGCATAGCTCCAAATTACTCTATAGAATTATTGAATCAATTCACAACTCCATCAACAATGCATTAGATTCTCATTTTTCCCATATCATTTCTTAATATTTCTCATCTTCCGTTTCTGTCCTATTAGCTAATCTAATAGGCATGAGGTTGTTTTAATTAGCATTTGTCTAATCAATAATGAGGAAGCACTTTTTTTTTCTTATAGCTAGAGATAGTTTTGATTACTTCATCTGAAAACTGTTCATCTCTTTTGACCATTTATCAGTTGGGGAATGGCTCTTGTTTTGTTGTTGTGGTTGTTTTTATAAATTTGCCTTAGTTCTCTCAATGTTTATGAAGTGAGGTCTATATTAGAAAAAACTTTTTTTCAATTTTATTTTATACAATTATTATTTCAAACTGTATTTCCTCTCATCCAATTTATTGTATTCTCTCTCTCCTTTCATCCTATCCTTCCTCAAAAGTGTTTTGCTTCTCACTATTTCCTCCTCTATTCTTCTATTATTCCTCCCACCCCTTCTCTAACCCCTTCCCCCTCCAACTTTTCTATAGAGTAAGATTGATTTCTATACCCAATTGAATGTATATGTGATTCCCTTTTAGCTAATTCTGATGAGAATAAGGTTCACTAACTCCCCCTTATTTCTCCCCTCTCCCACTGGTATTTTCATATTGCTTTTTTGTGACATAATTTATCCCCTTCTTTTTTTTTTCTTTCCTTTTCAGTACATTCCTCTCACCCCTTAATATTTTTCTCTGTTTTCCTCTTCTTGGTTTTCTTGATGATCTTTCTCCAGATCTATTGTTTTTTTTTTTTTTTTTATGTGATGTCTCATATTCTCTATTATTTTTTTCAGAATCTTTTTCTGTTGTTTGTTCATGTACACAGCCTATTACTTACCTGACTTTTTAATCTTTGTTAAACTGGAGCCTTGCATGCAGGATAGAATTGTATTATCCCATGCTTTGGGGGTTTGTACAGATGTTTTCTTAGATATGTCTAGGGACCTGGAAGTTTTCACTTCTTCCAAGGTGATATGATCTAAGGAGAGGTGTTTTACTACTCTCCTGACATGTGCTCTGATCTGTGAGCAACTATAACTATTTTTGCTACTCTAGAATTGTGAGGATGAGGAGTGTTCTCACTCCATTGTGATTACAAGTTCTGGTGTGCTAGTGCTCCTCTTTACCCTAAGACTGCCACCTAGGATTTCAACATGGATCTGAGTGTGGGCAAAACCACAGAGTCCTGCCTCAATATTATCAAAGAGAGTCCTTTTAGTTTCCTGATCAGTTATCGAAGCCTCTTATTGTATATGGGCTGACAATAGATCTTTCCTGCTGATTTTCTAATTTTTCATGAGCTGGAAAATTTTCATTCAGTCTTTTTTGGGTTCTCCTACTCTAAAATTTGTTCAGAATCATTATTTAAAGGTATTTGGAGGAGTTTGGGGAGAGTGCAAGTGAATCTCTACCTTTACTTCACTATTTTGGTTCTGTCTCCCTCCTCTCATATCCCTATCAGAAGCCCAGAAAGATGAAATGTGTTGCTTGAGGTCCCTTAGATGGTAAATAAGCAGAAGGGCTACAATTAAAATTTCAAAGCTACTGATCTTTCTAACTCATTATTCTCCCTCTCAAGTAAATACTAATTCTATGGGCAATGGACTTCTCTCATATGTGCAAGGAACCACAGAGGCAAAATGTTATCTATGTTCTGTGGTAGGTTTCACCCAATGAGTTTTCCCATAGGGAAAGAAGTCTAGTCACCCACAGGCCCATTAAAGCTTTCTCAAAACTTTCCAGTGAATGAGTGAAGGGAGTAGTCATTGCCTACAATTTGCACTCCTCTTTCATTCTTGGTTGTCACCTTTTTTAAATACATCTGGGCATTGAAGGCTTAGAAAATAACAAATAGTGTTGACAACTAAGTGAAGAATCATTTCTCTTTGAGAACAGAGAGTACTGTATTTTTTTTTCCCACTATATCCCTAACTTCTATCATAGCTCTTGGCACATAGTAAATATTTAATTTTTTTTTAATAGATAGATTGATTAGCATTGCTTGGGTACATAGAGTACATGAACTAAATATTGGTGATCTTTGGTTTTCATCATATGTCTAACTTGCTTTTTTGATCATAATTCATCTCTCTGATTATGACAAGTCATTATAACAACAGCAGCAGTAACAAAAAAATCAATAATAATATCTGTCATTTATGTAATATCTGGCAAATAATATAATACATATTATCTCATTTGAACCCTACAATCCAGGAGGTAGGTGCTAATGTTATTCCTATTTTACTTATGAGGAAACTGAGGTTCACTTAGATTATGTGCCTTAGTCAAGGTCATACAATTAGGAAGTATCTGAAGCAGGATTTGAATAGTCTTAATTTCAAGTAAGATACACTATCTACTGAGCTACCAAACTGCTTTTTGAATGTCTTTTTGTCCTTTCTTCCTTTCTTTCTGTGTTTTTCTTTGATAAATATATTTGCATCTTACTGAAATGCACTATATGTATCTTCACTGTTTGTCTTTGGATGATTTGTTTCTTTAATTTTTTTGATTCTCAGATATAAAGTCACACTTGAAACATGTATTTGTTTAAATGATGTGCTTTTGGTTTAAGGAGAAATCTGGAGTACTAAAAGCAATGTACAATTTCCAAGATATAAACCAATCTCTTTTATTTGCCTAGCCTCATTAGGCTTTTGTTTCCTTATCTACAAAATGAAGAAGTAGAGCAAGATGACTTTTCTTAGTGGGTGTGACAGCCACGTGTGATTATCTTCAACTTATTTTGTATTTATCTTATTTCTATAGTTATAGGTATATTGTCTTGTCCATTAAATAGTGAGCTTCTTGAGGATAGGACAATGTTTATGTCTCTCTATGTTTCTCCACACTTAGTACAGTGACTAACACAGAGTAAGTTATTAATAAAATGTTGATGAGTTGATATGATTTAATCTTCAATGGATCTTTTAAATTCATAGTAATATGGAATTAATATTAATACAATTGATAAAATGAAAATAACTATGAGATAAATTTTATGTAAAAAGTAATAATTGTGTTAAGGTATGCAACTTAATTCACAAAATATATACATTACTAAAAGGTGGTAAAAGGTAACCATTTTTTAAAATTATTGATAAACATCAAAATTACTTGGAACTATTGATACCTCTTTTGACTAGGGAAAATGCATAGTATAATGGAAAGAACACTGGACTCAACATGAAGAGACATGATTTTTGATCCTAATCCTAATAATTAGTTTGGAGGAATATTATAGGGATAGCTAATGCAAAATAGAATTCTGATGCCTTTTAATATTAAGATTTACATTATTATGATCATATGCAATTTATTCTCTTGTATCTACTTATTTGGTATACATCAATTTATACAGTTCTTCCATTGTTTCTCTGAGATCCTTAATATTTGTTACTTCTTATGGAACAATATATTTTATACATCCACAAAACACAAGATATTCTGCTATTCCCTTATAAGATCTACATGCTTCAAATTATGATGACCTTTATTTAGATCCTTCCTCTGATATTTGCTACCTGTATGACCAAGAATCAATTGTTATATGGCCATGAGCTTCAATTGTATGGCCCCTTAGTTAAATGAGAAGCTTAACTTATATAGATTTTTAGGTCCTTTCTGGCTTTTTATTTGTTTATTTCCTACTTTATTTATCTTTCCCAATTAAAAGGTGTTTTTGATGAACATATTTAAATTGTTATTGTCAATTTTAATTTCATAAATTTATGAGAAAAAAAAAATTCTATCACCTTAATACACACTGTGACAAAGTGTAGACCTACAATTCTTTTTTTTTTTTTTAATTGTAACTTTTTATTGACAAAACATATGCCTGGGTAATTTTTTTTACAACATTATCCCTTGCCCTCACTTCTGTTCCGACTTTTCCCTTCCCTTCCTTCACCCCTCCCCTAGATGACAAGCAATCTTACATATGTTAAATATGTTATAGTATATCCTAGATACAATATATGTGTGCAGAACCAAACAGTTCTCTTGTTGCGCAGGAAGAATTGGATTCAAATGGTAAAGATAACCTGGGAAGAAAAACAAAAATGCAAACAGTTTACACTCATTTCCCAGTGTTCTTTCTTTGGGTGTAACTGCTTCTATCCATCATTGATCAACTGGAACTGAATTAGATCTCTTTGTCGAAGAAATCCACTTCCATCAAAATACATCCTCATACAGTATTGTTGCTGAAGTGTATAATGATCTCCTGGTTCTGCTCATTTCATTCAGCATCAGTTCATGTAAGTCTCTCCAAGACTCTCTGTATTCATCCTGCTGATAGACCTACAATTCTAATGAAAACAAAGACAAGATTGGGAAAAGTTCACTAATCCTATTTTAAGTCTTATCTATCAACTTTTAATTGTTACTGTCTTTGTTGGCTCAAAAACTTTCTGCATTTCTTTTTCTAGTTCCTTTCTTCCTCTAAATAATTACTTTATAAACTTCCATTTCTTTTATGCCAAAAAAAAAAAAGCCTGTCTTTTTCTCTTTTTTTTCTTTCTTTTTTCCAAGTTTTAATTTTAGAAGATTTTATTTCTAGTATACTTAAAAATCACCTTTTTCTCCCCCTTCTTTTTAATTCCATTATACTCTTTCTCATGCTCTTTTGTCTTACTTATCTAAACCAAATATTTCTCTTTGTTAGCATGCAAATTTCTCCCTGGAAAATCACTTAATCTTTGTCTGCCACAGTTCTCTTAATTATTAAATGAGGATAAAGATAGTATCTACCTCACAAAGTTGCTGTAAAGAAGAAATAACATTACAATTGTAAAGTGCTAAGCTTAAGCACAGGGTCAGGCACATATATAAAAGTTAACTATTATTATTGTCACTTGACTTTAATTGACTTACTTTGTTATCCTCCACGTTCAAGTGACTTCCTGATAAAACAACCCATAATAGAGGTAAAGTGGTTTAGTTGAAAGATTCCAAAGGCCTCAATTCTGTCTCAGCT
Source organism: Antechinus flavipes (assembly GCF_016432865.1). Taxonomy (NCBI): domain Eukaryota; kingdom Metazoa; phylum Chordata; class Mammalia; order Dasyuromorphia; family Dasyuridae; genus Antechinus; species Antechinus flavipes. The sequence continues at coordinate 239,669,184 of NC_067398.1, forward strand.
CTACCCTTGTTAACAGTTATTTTGGTAAATTGCTTAATCTTTCTCTATCTCAATTATCTCATCTATATCATGAGATTGTATTATTTACCCTATCTGTATCAGATAGTATTTAATGAATATTTAAAATGATTTGGAAAGTATAAGGTGCTATATGAGCATAAGGTGTGAGATTATTTTCTCTCCTGAAGTGCCTCTCTTAACAGTAGGCCTCTGTATTTTCCAAGAGATCCTTTCCAACCATGGTCTCTTTGAAGCTTCCTTGTTCTCCTTCCTCTCCAACTGCTCCTTCAATACTTTTCAGCTGTTCTCATTTTTATGATTTGACACTGCCAATTTTGTTTTCCCTCTAATAATTCTGCAACCTATTAATCATATCAATGTGCTATCAATATTTTTTTAGTCTTCACACATTATCATAAGATGGGTTATTTTTTCCACCTGTTTTTCTACAATGCCAACATATCCTATGCCTGAGTCCAAAAGATCACACCTGTGCAATCTGGAAAGCATCCAATAAACTCTGTAGAATTTTAAATTACATTATCTTTAATTTAGCCTATTTTGATATAATATCAGTGAAGTTAAGTGTCCCATTTCATTGATTTTTTTCACTAACTGCACATTTGGATTCTATTCTGTTTTTTTTTTTTTTTTCTTTCCATAGCTCAACCAATTCTTCTAGATAGATTTGTTCCTTAAAAAAAAGAAAAAAGGAAAAGAAAAGAAAAAAAAAAAAGAATGAAGCTTTAAAAAATATTTCCCAGTTAGATTTTCAACTTTGGGAAATTCAATGAAGCTTATCATGGAAAATTATGTCTCGGTTACTGTCTGGTGCTCCTTTTTTTTTGAAAAGCATATCTCAGTTACAGATTTATCTTCAATTAAATAATTGTAATAATTGTTTCCATATAATTTGTTTACCTGAGTTCATATTTTTCCAAATTGGATTTTTCCTTTCAAAATAAATTTCCCAATAGAATATATAGATTATATTGATGCAGTGCTAGTGTCAGTGCAGAGAGATGTGAGAACTGGGGTGTGAGAATCCCCTCTGGGATGCAGGTCCAATGTGAAAGAAGTCAAAAAGCTGAAATCTGAATGGGGCAAGAAAAGGAATTTTTATTGGCACTGAGAAGCCAGCTTTGCTAGGAAGACAGACTCCTCAGCGGCAAGGTCTTGTCAAAGAAATAAAGATTATCATGAAGAAGAGGATATCTTCACAGTGGGCAAGAGTCCTGTCAGGTAGTTTGGCAAAGCATAAGCCTACTTCGGACTTCTGCAGAGATTTGGAGTTCAAAATTGTCCTTTATAGCAGTCTGAAGCTAGTGCTTCCATTCAAAATTGAATGAAAATCCCTTAATGTTGTCAATGCCCCAGGCCTAGATTTCCAGTTGAAAAGAGAGTACTTATCTTGGAGTTTCAAGCCACACAATAGGAATGGTAGGCCCAGATCTCCAAATGAATGAGACCACTTAAGTTGGAGCTACTGGAGTGGTCCTGGCTAATCTTCAACTCAATAGAGAGTGCAGCTAGGCCCCTGCCAAGATTTCCAACAGAATGAAACCACTTAACTGACCTGAAGGGTGGGTGTCCGTCAGAGGAGAGTTTCAGAGTTCACTTCCATTGCTTCTCCCCAAAAATCAGTTTCAGGGTTCACCCCTGTCAATATCTTCTTGACTAGATCCACAATATTGGAAATATCACTACTTTTGTCTTGTGATTTGTTAGTCTGTCAGTAAGTATTTTTCAATGCTTACAATGTGTTTAACTTTTCAATGTATTAGGCACTCTTCTAAGTCCTGATGATATAAAGAAAAACACATTCTTAGTACCTGCTCATTTAAGAAGCTCATATTCTAATAGGATAATTATTCCTCCTGGACTGTTTCCTAATTTTCTCTATTGCCACACTGGGTTACTTTACCTCCCAGAGAATCATGTCATTGAGGTCTGTTGGATGATTGATGTGATTGCCTGAGAACATAATGTCAGAAAGAAGTCCCTGCCACTATATTCACTTTCTTTTGGACTTATTCTCTGGCCTTCTCCTTATTCATACTGCCTGCCAGCCCACACACAGGTACATAACTTCACATTCTACTTCCTTTTTCATATATCATCTTGGTGAGAGTAAGTATGATCTTTTCCCCCCAATGCTTGGCATATGTTATGCCCTCAGTGTTTGTCTGTCTGCATATCTATCTCTCTTTCTATCTACCTAAATAACTGTCTGTCTATTTATCTATGTATCTATAGGTATATAGAAATAGATATGTAGATAAACATATAGACATGATATCCAATGTAAATGAATGGTAATCACATAGACAAGGCAAACCTCATCTTTTGACCAACAGTAATTAAGAAAAATCTACTATCATTTTCACAATGTAATGTAATAAAAGTTACATTCAGTCAAGAGGTCATGAAAAAAAAATTAAAAATTAATTCATCTAATTCTAAAAAATAAATAGGTCAAACAAAAAAAGTCTAGAAATAATAATTTCAATAAAGAGAATGTCAATGAGAAAAAATACTGGAGAGGAGGGAAGAAGGAACTATATTTTACTAAAGGGTACCATAGATAATGAAGCAATATCAATACTAAACATATATGCACCAAGTGGTATAGCATCCAAATTCTTAGAGGAAAAGTTTAAAGAGATGCAAGAAGAAATAGACAGCAAGACTATAGTGGTGGGGGATCTCAACCTTGCTCTTTCAGAATTAGATAAATCAAACCACAAAATAAATAAGAAAGAAGTTAAGGAGGTAAACAGAATGTAGGAAAGTTAGGTATGATAGATCTTTGGATAAAATTGAATGGAAACAGAAGTTTACTTTTTTCTCAGCAGTTCATAGAATCTATATAAAAATTGACTATGTGTTAGGGCATAAAAACCTCAAAATCAAATGCAGAAAGGCAGAATTAGGAAATGCATTTTTTTTCATATCATGATACAATACAAATCACATGCATTATAAGGACAGGAGAAAATAGGCCAAAATTAATTGGAAATTAAATAATTTGATCCTAAAGAATGAATGGGTAAAACAACAAATCATTGACACAATCAATAATTTCAACCAAGAGAATGACAATAATGAGACAATATACAAAAATTTGTGGGATGCAGCCAAAACTGTCGTAATGGGAAATTTTATATCTTTAGATGCTTATTTGAAAAAAAATAAAGAGAAGATCAATGAATTGGTCTTACAATTAAAAAACTAGAAAAAGAACAAATTAAAAACTCTTAATTAAATACCAAATTTTAAATTCTGAAAATTAAAGGAGAGATTAATAAAGTTGAAAATAAGAAAACTATTGTATTAATAAATGTAGTGTGTTTTGTAGATCCCCCAAACCGGGGTGCCAAAATATACTAAGCTTTTAGAGCTCCCACACTGGGGTGCCAAAATATATCATCCAGACTAGCTCTCTGGAGGATCTCGATACCAACCTGAGTCCTTGGCCTTAGTGGAGGAGATAAGAAGGCAGTAGACCCATGAGGATGGTCAAAGATGGAGTCCCCTTATTTCAAGTCCTCTCAGCCCCTAAATACCTCAGTATGATTACATCACTATAGCACACTGCCAAGTACTAACTATATCACCCTGCTATTGATATGTAAATGCATCTGTTTACTGTAAGTATCTCTTGCTTCAAGTAGAACACAGGTGGTCTTTACTCCTTGACTTCTCAGGAAGGATTAGAGCCCATAGGGGAGATGGGAAGCCAAATCAGACATTTTCAGCAGGTTCCCTCTGGGCTGAAGCATCTTATACCTGACCCAGAGTTTATCCACCATCTAAAACCCTCTACAAATAAGTAAAACTAAGATTTGGTTTTATGAAAAAAAGAACAACAAAATAGATAAATCTTTAGTTTATTTGATTAGAAAAAGGAAAGGAAAGAAGAAAATCAAATTGTTAGTCTCAAAAATGAAAAGGGAGAACTTTCCACTGATGAAGAGGAAACCAGAACAATAATTTGGAGTTATTTTGCCCAATTATATGCCAATAAATTTGATAATCTAACTGAAATGGAGGAATATCTACCAAAATGCAGATTGCCAAGGTTAAGAGAAGAGGAAATAAATTATTGAAATAGTCCCATTTTTAAAAAAGAAATAGAACAAGCTATTAATCAATTCCCCCTAAGAAAAAATCTCCAGGGCCAGATGGATTTACATTTGACTTCTACCAAACATTTAAAGGACAATTCCCTATATAAACCATTTGAAAACATAGGAAAAGAAGGAATCCCACCAAATTCCTTTTTATGACACAGATATGATGCTGATAGCTAAATCAGGTAAGGTAAAAACAGAAAAAGTAAATTATAGACCAATTTCCCTAATGAATATTGATACAAAAATCTTAAATAAAATATTAGCAAAGAGTTACAGAAAATCATCCCCAAGATAATATGCTATGATCAAGTAGGATTTCTAGAACAGGAATGCAGGGCTGGTTCAATATTAGGAAAACTATTAGCATAATTGACTATATCAATAACCAAACTAACTAAAAATCATGATTATTTCAATAAATGCAGAAAAAAGTATGTAATGGGGACAAACTAGAACCATTCCCAATAAGATCAGGAGTGAAACAAGGTTATTAAGGTAAGGATGAATCCAAATTATCATTCTTTGCAGATGATGATGGTATACTTAGAGAAACCTAGAGAATCTATTTTTTAAAAAAACCACTAGAAACAATTCACATCTTTAGCAAAGTTGTGGGATACAAAATAAATCCACAGAAATCATCAATATTTTTATACATTACTAACAAAGTCCAGAAGCAAGAGATACAAAAATAAATTTCATTCAAAATAACTGTCCTAGTATAAAAGTTTTGGGAATCTTTCTGCCAAGGGAAAATTAGGAACTATATGAACACAACTACAAAACATTTTCCACACAAAGTCAGATCTAATCAGTTGGAAAAAATATCAAGTGCTCATGAATAGACTGAGCAAATATAATAAAAATGATACTACTACCTAAATTAATCTATTTGTTTAGTGCCATACCAATCAAACTCATAAGAAATTGTTTTATTGACCAAGAAAAAATAATAACAAACTTCATCTGGAAGAACAAAAGGTCAAAAATTTCAAGGGAATTAATGGAAAAAAATGTCAATGAAGGTGGCCTAACTGTGCGAGATCTAAAACTATATTATAAAGTAGTGATCATCAAAACCTTTTGTACTGGCTAAGAAACAGAGTAGTTGATCAGTGGAAGAGGTTAGGATCACAGGACAAAATAGTCAATAACTATAGCAACCTAATGTTTGACAAACCCCAAAGACCCCAACTTTGGGGATAAGAACTCATTATTTGACAAAAATTGCAGGGAAAACTGGAAACTAGTATGGCAGAAACAAGGCATTGACTCATACCTAACACCACATATCAAAATAAAATCAAAATGGTTTCATGATTTAGACATAAAGAATGATATTATATACAAATTAGAAGAACATAGGATAGGAATACCCTGCAGAGTTTCTGGTCAAAGCAGAAATGATTGATGTTTACAATTCAATTTGAGTCAATCAGGAACCAAATGGGACATTGTAGAATGCCTTTTATTTGTAGGAATACTTGTGTATTTCACTTCAGAATTGTTTTTAAGAACTAAAATCTCATTTATAATAGTGATTTTGATATATGTATGTGTTCATAATGAATTACAATTTTCTTTTTAAAACACACTTATTAAATACCTAAAATTTGCAAAATACTGTGTGGTGCCAAAGACACAAAAACAATTGAATAGTTCCTGTCTTTATGGAACCTATACAGTGGAAATTGATTTTGTTCTAAAAGCCTAATGGCCTTTGAAGATTTTTGAGGAGTGGGTTGGTGATATGGTGAAATATTAGTTTTGAGAATATCATTTGGAACCTCTATAAAAGATGTAATGGAATATAGAAGGGCTAATCAGGAAGACAAATTATGAGACTATTATAATACTGAGGTAAGAAGTGATAAAAACCAGAACCATTTGCAGGAGTGGAGAGAAGATTATAAATGTGTTGAAAAGATAAAATCTATAACTTGACAACTGAATGAATATGGGAATTGGAGAAGAATGAAGAATAAGGATAACTCCAAAATTCTAAATATATCGTCTGGAAAGAAGTTGGTACTAACAAAAGAAGTGGGGAAGTTTGGATCAAGAATGGATTTTGGAAGAAGTGAAATGATTTGTGATTTGGATGTGTTGAATATATTAGGCTCATACAACACTCTAATGTAAATATCTAGCAGCCATTTGGTATTAACAATAATAAATCAACAGAAACAAATCTTGAAAAATCATGTTACTATTAGTTGAATTCCTCTATAATATTCTGATTACTGATTATTCTGTTTATTCACATGTAAGACAAGGACCAAATTATCTGTAAGACTGTTTCCTAACTAACCACCGTGAAAATGATCTCTTCTATTGTCCCAGGAAAAATTTGAAAATTGCGAATTTTCTCCAGCTTTTATTTAATCAAACAAGGCACAGTTCAATGTTGTCATGGTTGTCAGGATATATTAAAAGTTTTTCTTTTTAAATCCAATGCTTAATATTAATTTAATGTTCAAATATAAAATTGTTTGTAAATGAAATATATATACGTACCAAATTATATGGAAAATTGAAAAACATCAACAATATAAAACATACATAAACATACATGCACATACATACACACATGCACATACATGCACATACACACATACACACATGCTCACTGACATTCAAGATTTCCAAGCTGAACCAGATTTGAAAATTTGGAATTCATTTATAAGCTTACCATATATCTTTCTGATCCTGACTCAGATAAGTCAAGGTTTTAAGTAGTATGATGAAAACATTACAGAAATCTTCAAGGGATCACACACTTTCAAGGTTTTCTAAGCAGTTGAGATAAGGGCTAACTTTGGAATATGATTTTTCTGGCTAAATAAAAGTTACAGAAATTCTTAAGTTTATGAACTTTATTGAGACAATATAAGAGATCACATTCACAGGATAGAGGACAAGGAATAATCTTAAACTTTAACTGGTCTTCCTCTTGCATGTGAGGAAATATAAGATCAATAAGATGGAATGACAACAAATATCACACAAATTATAAAACTTGGAGTTGGAAAATCAACATTTCCCCCAGTATAAAGCAATATAACTGTATATAAAACCATATATACATAAAACTATATACACATGTCTATATATGTGTATATATGAATGTATATATAAATATATGTGTGTATATATATGTGTGTGTGTTTGTGTGTGTACATATATATATATATATATACACTCACCCACCACTAAATATAAGTTGAGAAGGAAATGGAAGTTAGAGACCTTTGGGTTGGCATACTTTCTTTTGTTAATTCCTCTGTAATAAATAGAGTTGAGAGAAAACAATCAAGAAGTTAAAAGACTTGCTCACAGTCATTACATTATAAGAAGGATTTGAATCCAGGTCTTTTTGTTGTCAAGGCTGATGTTATCTCTATTATTCTGCAATCTCTCATCACACTTACTACCTTTCTAATTAATTAGTTTATTTACATTCTCTTGTCACTGCCCTAACTAATTCAAGCCTTTACTTATGAAACTGCCACTTCTAACCATTGAATTTCTTGCCTGGATTTATTTTTTAATTTATTTGAGAAACAATTTGGATTAACCATAACGCTTTTTTTTACAATCTTTACCTGGATTCTCTAGACCTTTCCGCTTCTACTTCAAATGCCACTCTCTGGAGTTCACTGCACCAAAAATCTTCACTTGAGGAAGCGCCAAGACCTGCTAAGTTTTATTTTTCTCTCTCTTTTTTGGTTCCTGAATCTCCAATTTTTTTTTACCCTTATCCTGCTCCTATTTCTGTTCCCTTAAATGTATTCTTTTCCTTCATTAGAATTTAAATTCTTTGAAGTTTAGAGTCTCTCTCTCTCTCTCTCTCTCTCTCTCTCTCTCTCTCTCTCTCGCTGGCTCTCGCTCTCTCTCTCTCTCTCTCTCTCTCTTTTTTTTTTTTTTTGACTGCTATTTGGATTCTCAGGGCCTAACATAGTCCTAGCACAAAGTTCTTAACAAATGTTCCATCTAGCTATCTAGTATATTGTAGAAGCCTCTTATGGTTACTCCAATTATAGTCTCCCTTGACCCAAAGCTAGAACATAAACACTTAAAGGGCAAGAACTATTTTATTATTATTATCATAGGTTCTGTACCCTTAGCATAAAGCACAATACCTTATATGAAGTTGGTGTTGGATGTTCTTTTTTTTTCTTTTTTTTTTCCTGTGTCCTATCTCAGTCTCTTACGCATCTCCTCTTGGTTTCATTTTCATCTTTTTGCAGCTAACTCACAGATCTATATATATATATATATATATATATATATATATATATATATATATACATCTTCAGTCTCTCAATTGAGCTTCATCAACTGATTATTAGATGTTTCAAATGTGTCATGTCCAAAATATGTATCTCTTCCCCAAAACCTACTCTATACTTTACTTTGATATTTATAACAAGGGAAGAACTGTTCTTCCAATCTCCTAAGTCATAACCTCAATATTATTTTTCACCTCTTTCTAACCCTCACTGATCAGCTGATAAATTTTATCATGTCTAAATGATAAATGATCAATGTCTTCATTAAATTTCACACATCTTACTCTGTATTGTGCTCACATAGCTACAAGTTTAGTTTAAGTTGCTCTCAAATATCTAAAAAATACTTATCCTTATTCTGCTCCCATTTCTATTCTCTTCTATGATAACAGTCTCCTAATTGGCATGTCTGCTTAAAGTTTGTCTCCAATCCTTCCATCTTGCAGATGCCAAAGTGTTTTGGTTTTCCTTAAATGCTGATCCCCTACTCAATCAACTCCAGTGGCTCCCATTTGATCAACAATATGTATTTGTTAGTTACCATATGAAAAGCATAGTTCAGGCCATTTGGGAGCTGGGGGATAGAAAAATGATAAGACATTGTCTTTGACTCTAAGACAAATAAATATTTCTTTGTTTAATTTTTAAGTTCTTCATAACCTTGTTCCAATCTATCTTTTTAATTTCATTAAACACTTTCTCTTTTTATACTCCATGATTCAACTACATTAGTCTGTTTCTTATTCTTCATACTTGGCATCTCTCATTTTTATATGTCTGTACTGTTCCTCATGTCTGGCATAAATTCTGTTCTCTCTTCTACCTCACTGATTCCCTTACTCTGTTCCAAACATAACTGAAGCACCACATTTTACAGGACACCTATCCTGACTCAGTTTCTTTTCAAAAACATTAGAAATGTTTTTTCCTTTATTAACTTGAATAAATTTTGTATTTATTTTATTTTAAAATGTGAGTCTCTATCAAAATAATTTAATTTCCTTGAGAGTAGCCATTGTTTCAGTTTGTAACTTTAATTTCTCAGAGTCTAGCATAGTACAGCTAATTAATAAATATTTATTGACTGATTGATTTGATATATTGAACAGAATTGACTATTTCCTAGACATCAAAACTAGATTAATCTTTATAACACACAGCATTCACAATGGCTTTCTTTAATTAAATAATCCCCAATATCTCCCTGTAATCTACAGAATAAAATTCAAATTCCTGGCCTGATATTCAAGGCCCTTCATACTTAATATCAATTCACCATTCTATTTTCAGTTCCTATTTTATGTATAACTAAAGAGATAAGCAATATACATTTATTAATCACTTATGAAGCACTGAACTGAAAAGGGTACACAAGACATACAAATAAAACTAACATAGTCCTTGCCCACAGAGAATATAATATAGTTGTCAGAACCTTGTGTTGTGTGTGTATGTGTGTGTGTGTGTGTGTGTGTGTGTGTGTGTGTGTGTGTGTTTGTAAGAATGATTTAACAGAGCTTGATGACAGCAAAGGAGACTTCCAAGTTAAGTGCGCTAAAAATATTTCATTTTATTACCAATTCTATGCTGATAATCCTCAAATCTATCCCTTTTGCTCCAATCTCCCTGTTGACCTTCAATCTTAGATCCACAACTACTTATCAAATATTAAAAGATATTGATATCTTAAACTTAATATCTTCAAAAGAGAATTTAATAGCTTTCCTTCTAAATCCTCACTAGCTACTATCTTCCTCATTACTGTATAGCACAACACTATCCTCCCAGTCCCTCAGGCTCTCAACCTAGGAGATGGAGAGGAGGATCTCTCAATCTTTCATCACTTTCACCACTCCACATAACCAGTCTATTGCTAAGGCCTGTTGATTTCACCTTTGAAAAATCTCTTCAATGCATCCTTTTCTCTCCTCTGACACTGCTACCACTTTGATAGAGAGTCTCCTCATTTCATGCCTGAAGTATTGTAATAGCTACAGGAAGGTATGTCTAACTCAAGTCCCTCCACACTCCAATCTATTTTTCATTCAGCCAATCAAAATGATTTTCTTAAAACACAGATCCAATCATATCACACCACACATATAAACATACTTAGTAAACTCCAGTGATTCCCTACCATTTCCAGGATCACATACAAAATCCTCTGTCTTGTGTTCATAGCTCTTTATAACCTAACTATCTCTTACTTTTCCAGTCTTCTTTTATTTTAATCCTTGTCATGTACTCTTTGATCCAGTGATATTGGTCTCTTTGGTGTTATGTGAACAAGATGCCCCATCTTTCAGATCCAGCTATTTTCTCTAGGTTTTGCCCACCTTGGAATGCTCCCCCATCCTCATCTCTAGCTACTAACTTCACTGGCTTCCTTTAAATCCCAACTAAAATTAATGTTTTATTGGAAGGCTTTCTTAACTTCCCTTAATTCTAGTGTCTTCTCTCTCTTATTTATTTCTTATTTGTTTTGTATATTACAGCTTATTTGTACAAATTTGTTTGTGTGTTATGTCCCCCATTAATTTGGGATCTCTTTGAGGGAGAAAAAAAAACTATCTTTTTTGTTTTTCCAGCCCAAAGTCTGGCACACAATGTGTGTTTAACAGTCATTCATTGACTACTAACTAAGAAAAATTGGGTGAGATTTTCACTGTCAGAAAAATTAAGGAAAGCTTTATAGAGGCATTCATTCAGACCTTAATATGATCCAGGTACTGTTTTTTGCTCTGGAGATATAAATAAAATAAATGAACCTATTTCTCTTGACAAGGATCTTATACTCAAATGAAAAGAAAGGTATCATCAGTGAGTGGAAATATGCAGAAGAATGAATTCTAAGCCATCATGATGGCCTCTATAAATGCAGCAAGGAAGGAGATGAGATAGCAGAACAAAAATGGATGATATCCATAACCCCAAATAGACTGGGATGGACAGTGTGTAAAGAGAGAATGACTAAAATGATACTGATAATATGGATACAGGTTATATTTAGGGGATAAAGGAGGTCTAAATGCCAGACTCAACTGGGACAGTTGAATTTATTAAGCCTAAAATACAGGCCCTATGAAGAGCCTTCTTCACTTTCCCCAAGTAAATATAACAGTAGAAGTCATACTTAATTCACTTTATTATCTCTGGGCCTTAGTTGTTACTGGGGTTCCAAGGAGTAAAGCCTAGGGAAAAAAAATGTAGTTTCATGACTTATCACCCTAAGTGGTTAGCCATAGGGTGCCATTAGAGTTAGCTCAGAAGGCAATGTTTTGCTAGCCCTAGAATAATTATGCTGAATATTCAGGATCTTCTGGGAGGGTTAATTGGGGGAAATGAAATACTCAGCTTCTGTGCTGTGAAACTGCCGTTATTAAGTTGTGAACATGTTGCAGTTACAGTCACATTGGACATCAACAAAATGATGCTTTGTACAAGCATGTTTTTTCTGTCCTTTAAAAGTCTCTGCTTCCATAGACAAAAGAAGTCAACATTTTACATTGTAATGCAATTGAATTTACCTGTAGGGTACAAAAGAACCTATAGTAATGACAAATGAGTCTACATATGGAACAAGGGAAGTCCTTAAGACAATAAGATATGCTTTAGTATACTCATCAGTGAAGATCAGTGGTATTGTGAAAAGAGTATTTAATTTTCTATTTTTTTCAAGTCAAATTTCCAGTAAGGTGAAGGAGAAAGACAGAGACAGAGACAGACAGAGAGAGAGAGAGGGAGGGAGAGGGAGAAAAAGAGAGACAGAGAGAGAGAGAGAGAGAGAGAGAGAGAGAGAGAGAGAGAGAGAGAGAGAGAGAGAGGGGAGAGAGAGAGAGAGAGAGAGAGAGAGAGAGAGAGAGAGAGGAAAGAGAGAGAGAAAAGAGAGAGAGAGAAGGGAGAGAGAGAGAGAGAGAAGGGAGAGAGAGAGAGAAAGGAAAGAGAGAGAGAGAAGGGAGAGAGAGAGAGAGAGAGAGAGAGAGAAAGGAGAGAGAGAGCTAGAGAGAGAGAGAGAGAGAGAGAGAGAGAGAGAGAGAGAGAGGAGAAAGAGAGAAAAGAGAGAGAGAGAAAAACTGCCCTTTTTATTTGAAGATGAAACTTCTGAGAGGCTGGGGTGGTGCTGAAAGAACCAATGTGTAACCTACTGATCTTTTTACACTGAGTACATATACAGTTTATTCTTTGGTGACCACAGCTTTCAAGGTTTTTGTTATTTTCAACTCTGTCTCTTTATTTCAGGGGCTGCCTGACCCCTTTTCTCAAAGGGCTCAGGTATAACAGTATGAATTGGACTATCTATCTATTGTAGTTACTACCCCTTAGTCACTGCACTGTTTTGAAATTATTTTGCCTATGACTTTTCCCTTGACTATGGCTCCCTAGTCAAGCTGATAATGGAGCTTTCACTCCCCTTTCCTGTCCACCATGACCAAAAAGTCTTGCTGAAATACTGGTGATCCATGCAACTTTTGGTTAGTTTTGTGTTAGCTACTATGCTGAGAAGGAAACCGTTTTCAAGAATATAATTTTATGAGTATAAAATTGAATAATACATGAATTTAGGTTTAGATTGACCTAAGGCACAAAATAGGGTCCCCAATGACTTAGAATGTTTCAAATAATTTGTCCCAATTTCAGGATATATGGGCAATCAGGGACTTTTCTATGACTAGAGATCTGGGGAACTTGTGATGCCTAAGGATAAATCCCCTTTGAGGTAGGAAAGTACAATTTAGGTAACTCTTAAATTACTGCACAAAGAAAAGAGCATCACCTTGCTAACAAATATTCACCTTTTATTTTTTTCTTACTATGAACTGACAGTGTTCTTCCTATAATAATAAAACCAAAAGAATCTTCATTTTAGACATTTTAAATAAAGTGCAATACATTTTGTCTAGGGAGGTGAGGGTTAGGGGAACAGTAGGAAACATCGATCAATATTCTGTTTTTTCCTCTCCAAACATTCCATTGGTGCAAAGAACTGTGAAGACACTCTTTTCACTAAGATATATCAGCAATTGCTTTGCAACTTAGAATGTTAGCTACATTTGAGGGAAAAGGGAGACTGCAAGGCAAGTATATGCCCATACAGTATATGTTAGAAGCAGGACTTGAACCAAGATCTTTTTCAATCCCAAATTCTGCTCTCTTGTCTATCAGTGGCTTTCTAAGTGGAATTTTTATTGACTTTTCTATTTTATTCTAAAATTCATTCACTTTTCCTTTTAAAATATAAAAATATGTTTTACTTCCTACAAAATGCCACAATATAAGCAATGCTACAATTATGCACCTTTTTCCCCATCATAACATCACTATTCTTTTTTTTTTTTTTTGTGAGAGTGACCATCACATCAGCAATAGAAGATAAATGGTTTGTGTTTTGCCCTAGGAATAGTAAAAATCATTAGGTTTTGGGTATCTTTCTTTATGTTTTTCTTTTCAAAGATTCATGAAAATAATTCTTTAGTCATTGATAAGTATGTCTAGTTGTATACTAAGATGGAAGTAAATAAGCAAACTTTATCAAGGATAGAATTATAAAATCACAGATTTTTGAGCTTGGAAGATCACTACAGACCAGTTAATCCAACTCTCTCATTTTATAGGTAAATCATCTTGCCTAAGGCCACATAGGTAATAAATGGTGACTTAAGAATCACATGGGAGTAGAGGCAGGTAGGTGGCACAGTGGCTAGAACACCAGTCCTAAAGTCAGAAGGACCTGAGTTCAAATCTGACATCAGACACTTAATTCTTCTTAGCTGTGTGACTCTGGGCAAGTCACTTAACCCTGAAAGACAGAAAGAAGGGGAGGGGGAAATTCTGAGAAGGTGGCAGAGTAGGTCAGAAAATTTCAAGCTCTCCAGATTTCCCTCACAAATAGTACAAATTTGCATGTCAAGACGAACACAGAGTGGTAAAAAATCAAGAAGATTTGGAGCAGAACAGGGGGTCTTTCTGGAACAACTTGAGAAGACTGAATGAAAGAACCCAGTCTGAGGATTAGCCTGTGTGAAATGCAAAAGCATCTAGGCTAGCTCCAACCCTGGAGCTTCCTGGATTTAGCTGCAGCCTTAGCCACAACTTTCACTTCCCATACTGCATTCTGAGTCAGGGGTTTGAGTAGAGGAAGATTGAGGAAACCTTAGCTGATTGAGAACACCAGGCACACTTTATGAGGGCAGAAGCTATAGAAACACAGCTGCCTGCAAGCACTTGTAGGAGGGGGAAGCTTTTGATTTGGATCAATTAAAGGGGAAAGCTGAAGTGAAGCTAAAGGCACCATCCCTCCACCCCACTATAAGAGGTATTACACTAATACTTTTCATTAAAAAACATGAATTTGCAAAGAAGAAAGAACACAAGCATAGAAGTTTACTGTGAGAAAAAAAGACTGGAGTTCATCGTCAAAGGAATATAGTGAAATTTTAAAAAGCTTCTTCTACTCCAAAGAGTAGTGTTAAATGGTTACCTGCTCAGAGAAAATTTAGAGAAGAACTCAAAAAACTTTAAATATCAAATGAGATTGATTGAGGAAAAACTTTAAAAAAAAAGAAAGAAAATCGAGATTATGAAAAAAAAATTAAACAACTTAAATAGAAGATATAGAGTATTAAAGAAAAAAATAATTCTTTGAAAATTAGAATTGGGCAAGAAGAAGCCAGTAAAACTATAAGAGACCAAGAAATAACAAAACAAAATATGAAAAAGAAAAAAAAAATAGAACGGAATGTGAAACAGCTTCTAAGAAAACCAACACATCTGGAGAACAGATGGAGAAAAGAAAATATAAGAATAATTAGACTGCCTGAAAGCTGTGACCAAAAAAACCTCCCAAGAAACTCCTTGATACAAAATGCAAGAAATAATCCAAGAAAATTGTCCTGGAATGATAGAACAGGAAGGAAAAATAGAAATAGAAAAAATCCACTCATCACCACCTCAAAGAGATCCTTTGTGGGAAATACATAAGAATATTATTGCCAAATTTCAAAACCCTCAGGTCAAAAAGAAAATTTTGCAAGAAATAAGAAAAAAAAAAACAATTCAAATATGCTGAAGCTACAATTAGAATTGTACTGAACGTATTGGCAACCACAATAAAAAACCTGCAGGTCCTAGAATAATATATATGGCAATCAAAAGAACTAGGCCTGAGACCAAAAAATATCATGTCTAGCAAAAGTATCCATAATATTAAGTGAACAAAAAAGGACATTCACCAAGCTTGTAAATTTTTAGGATTTTTTCTCAACCTAATCCAAACTTAATATAAAATTTAACATATAAGAGCCAATATCAAAGATTTATTTCAGAGTCCTACCATGGACAAATTGTTTATGTTTTTTACATGGAAATGTATACCATATATTTAATATTGACATCAGCAACAGAATAGCTCAAAAGAAAGAGTAGAGCAGAGTAAAGATAAAAATAATTATTATGTTATACAAATAAGATGCAGAGGAAGAATAGACACAGGCATTAGAGGGGTTAAGAAGATTCCTAGTTCTGAAAACCTACTGATATCAGGAATAAGCAATATCACATATGTACCATGAAGGGTATAGCACTCTTCAACATATATAAAGAAATAAGGGGAGAGGGATGATCGGGGGGTAGTAAAGGATGGGAAAAGAAGACACAAGGGAGATTCATAGGTGGAGGGAAGTTAAGTAATGCCAAGGCAAGTTAAGAAGCAGATTTAAAGTAAAAAAGTTATTAGAGATTGGGAAGATATGTGTGTGTATGCATATGTTGGGAGGAAGACACAGGGGTGTATATATGTGTGTATGTTTATAACTATATATGCATATATAAGTATATCCTTGCTTAACTTTTGCCTGCTTGGGAGGAATAGGGGGATGAAAGGGGGGGGGGAAGAAAAAAGTAAAAAAAAAGTGTGCAGCAGAGAACAAAGAACAATTTATAAGAAAGTAAAGATGGACACTCATGAATATAATTTCTTCTATTAAAATATATCTTTTATTAATATTATTGTTCTGTAAGGAATGACCAGCAGGATGAATACAGAGAGGACTGGTGAGACTTACATGAACTGATGCTGAGTGAAATGAGCAGAACCAGGAGATCATTATATACCTCAACAACGATATTGTTTGAGGATGTATTCTGATGGAAGTGGATCTCTTATAAAGAGAGCCTTAATTGATCAAAGATGGACAGAAGCAGCTACACCCAAAGAAAGAACACTGGGAAATGAATATAAACTGCTTGCATTTTTGTTTTTCTTCCCGGGTCATTTATACCTTCTGAATTCAATTCTCCCTGTGCAACAAGAAAACTGTTTGGTTCTGCACACATATATTTTATCTAGGATATACTGCAACCCATTCAACATGTAAAGGACTGCTTGCCATCTGGGGGAAGGGGTGGAGGGAGGGAGGGGAAAAATCGGAACAGAAGTGAATGCAAGGGATAATGCTGTAAAAAGTTACCCTGGCATGCTTTCTATTAATAAAAAGTTATTTAAAAATATATATATATATATATATATATCCTTTATTGAACTGGTAATTTATTATTATATATTTTGAATCTTCCCCGATGTTTTGCTAGACACAAGACAATGTTCTGCTTGGGGGAGCTAGGGGGTTAAAAGGGGGAAATAGAATAAAGTAAAAAAAAAAAGTGTGTAGCAGAGAACAAAGAACAACCTACAAGGAAGTAAGATGGACACTCACTTTTAAAAGAATCAAATCTAGGTCTTCTGTCTACAGATTCAGTACTCCTTCTTATGTACCACAGTTCTCCAAAATGAGATCATGTTTAAGCCTTTTTAGTTTTTTTTTTTTTTTATTCTAGCTTTAGGATATAAATTTAAAATCATAACATTCTGGCATGTTTCTTTGTGTATTCTTTTTAGATTAGATTAGAGAAGGAATGAATGCAAAATAATATTAATTTTTATAACCCAGTGAGAAAATTCTTCTCTATTAGAGAGAAGGAAGAGTAATCTAAAGATACTTTCTAACTTCATGCATAAAATGGAATTGATATATTCTGCTGCATCACTGATTGTGGTGAATCTGTCAAAGGAAAGGAGCAATTAAATGTTTTGGTGGAATGAGGTTCCTCTAAAAGTTGCAAGTTGTTCCTAATTAGATATCTTCAAGTAAAGATTAAATGACTTGTCATAACATTAATGCAGGCCTTCAGAATCTCTCATCAACATATATCTCAATTGCTCTTCCTCTAGTTTATTTCCACTCCATTCATTCACCACACAAACTCTAATGGCCTCTCATTAACTTTAGTATCAAATGTAAACTCATCTGGCTAACTTTCAAAGCCCTTTACAACCTGACCATAACTAACTTCTCCATCCTTGTGTATATTATTCGCCTCCTAACAAATGTCTAGCTAAAATGCCTTTTTATTGTTCATCACACATTGTACCTCATTTCCCATCTCTGTTCTTGTGCCATATCTCCCACAACTTAAATAGAAAACCTTCTTACCTTTACCTCTTCCAATTAATTGCTTATTTTCTTCTAAACTCAACTCAAATATTGCTTTCTTTCTGCATGGAGCCTTTCCTTATCTCTCCAGCTGCTAGTGACTTCCCTTTAAAATTATCTGTATATATATATGTGTGCCTGTCTATATTATATATAGTATGTACTTATATTTTGCATATTGGCTTTCCCCTTAGAATGGAAATTCCTCAAAGGCAGAGTCTATTCCAATTTTTTCTCTGCATCTCTTTGTGTAGCACAATATTAAACATGCAATAATAAATGCTTGTTCTTGACTGATTGATTAATTGTGACTAGGAGCACAGGATTTAGACTCAAGAAGCTTCTTCTTAATAATTTTGTCCAACTCAATCATTTTGTTTTTAAATGATCCAGTTAAGCATGATTCTCAGGATGCAAAGCTTTGGTTGACACTCCAAGTGTTAGGGTAAAAAATTAAACAGAGAATGAAGCACTGTGCCTAAGTCACAAAGAAACTCCTGCATCCCTTTTATTAGTATAAGAGACTCATTGATACCTCCTTTACCATTGATGCTCTCTCCATCTCCTTCTATCCCATATTATATGCCTCCTATCAGAGAAGCCAGGAGTTACTATTCCCTTTCCAAGCATTCTTCCCCAGAAAACTTAAAGATTTTGCACAAAATGAATTGATCAAAACCTAAGGGTGTTAGTTTCCTTCAGGTCCAACTCTCTCAATTTTCTATACTATGATCTGAAAGTTAACTGAGATTTCAGGAGAGGGAATTGTCTTATGGTATTCCTGTTAAGTAGTACCTATAAAGAAAATAATAATATGTCACAACAGTGGCTGCAGTAAGATTTTTCTGCCTTTTCTCTCATCGATAGAAAAAATATTATTTCATCTTTGAAATTCTGTGGCATTTCCTTAGTGAGCTGTGTTGACAGAGCGCCCATGCAGACATCTCAGTAGTATCCCGCCTCCATATCTGGAAATCTCTACTGTTATTCTATTAGAATCTGGAGTTTTACAATTTTTCCTGGCTCTGACTTCAGTGTTAACTGCACTGAGAGAAAAGACAGCATCATAATTTCCTGATCTCTTGGCATATGCTGAGCTAATGCTTAAGAGAGGGAAAAGAAGAGAGAGAAAGAGAGAGAGAGAGAGAGAGAGAGAGAGAGATTGAAACAGAGACACAGATAGATAGAGACAAAGACACAGAGAGAAACAGAGACTGACAGAGAAAGGTGGAGACAGAGATACAGGCAAAAAAAGAGACAGGAATACAGAAAAAAATAAAGATGATCAGATGTAGAAACAGAGAGCAGAAATAGAGAAGGATGGAGATAGAAAAAGAGACAGAAACAGTGAGACAGAAAGACTCAAAGAGAGAAGGAAGTAGAACAAATAGAATTATAATAAAGAGGGGAAAATGTACTTAAACATTAGCCTGTTATTTGTTAATTTTGTAGCAGGCTGGACTTAGGAAGCAAGGTCAACTGGTGTGTGTGTGTGTGTGATAAATATGACTTCAGAGTACTCAGGCTAGTGTTACCTTTGGCTTCAAGTTTTCCCAGTTACTGTTTCTTCTTTTTAAACTTTGGAATACTTCTGAACCTTGGGATATGATAATTACTATTTTAGTACTCATTTGCCAATCAACCCTATCAACAAACACTTCTTGTTTACTCTGTTTGGCACAGAAGATACAAGGGGGAGGAACTCCCTTCCCTCAAGAAATTTAAATTCTAATTGGAGACATAATGGGTAAATTAAAAGAGTAATATACAATATAACATGTTGTTATAAAACAATACCATATTCTACCATACATGGGAGACAGTAAATTGAAACCCCCACCCCCCAAAAAAATCACACACCTGGGTTTGGGGGGGGGAGGGTCTTTTACTGAGAAAGGCCTCCTACCAAAAAAGTGATATTTTTCACTTAGTATGAGCTAACCTGAATATCATTTGCTTCTTAAAGTACATCTGACTCCATGACATTGCTAATTTCCCAGAAGTAAAGTTAGGGGAGTTTTAATCCTACCATCTCCAGATATTCTGCCCTTGGATCCCTCAGTAATAAGATAAATGTAATTTTATTATTTTGTTATTTGTCAGCTTTCATTCTGACTTGAATGTAGTTTGCCAGCCTTGCTTTACATTATTTCCCTTCATCTCCTTTCCATTTCTGTCTAAATTGACTACTATTTCTGACTAGATTTCAACATATAGTCTTTGAGGCTATCTCATATATCTGGCTTAAGCTCTTTACTCTTCTCAGCTTCTGAGAATAATTCTTTTTTTTCAAAGTCCTTTTTTTAAGGCCTCCTTGAAGATTTCCAAAATTTCTTCCAATAATTGTTCTTTCCTCACATTTTCCTATGTCAATTTATCTAAAATTCTCTCATCCTTCACTCCTTACTTTGTATTATCAGTATTTATGATATCTCATACATAGTAAAATGTAGATATGTTGAGGGCAAAACATTTGTTATATCTTATCATTTTATCCTTAGCACTTCCTTGCACATAGTAGATATTTGATAAGTGATTGTATTGAAAAGTGTAATTTCCACATTCTCACATATTCAAGCAAATCCCACAGTTTTCTAACTATGCTGTTTTTATTGATATCATCACAATTTAGGACATTGCCTGACACATAAGAATCACTTACATAAGAAACATAAGAATGTTTAATGATTGAGTGAATGATTGAGGAAGATGCCTTTAAGTTTTATAAATTACTTAGAATTTCTTTTTTTTATTTTAAATTTGTGACACTGATATAAGTTTATCAGTTGAATGGTACTTGATATCATGTGTACATGTCCATTGGTCTTGCTTTTTCACCTTAGAAGAACATTTTCCAATATCAAGCCATCTAAGTTATGGTCTTTTCTTTAGTGCTGTATAGAATGAAGTTTGCATCTTCTTGTCTCTAAAAATCTCATTAAATTTTGCAATCCAAATAAAAAGGTACTTATAATAAAATTTGTCCTGCATTAAATTCTAGGATGACTAGTCCTAGACAATGTCCATGATAAAGGGTAATTGATCAAAATCAATTAAAATTGATCAAATTATTATGTTTTCATTTTTAAAAGTTAAATGAAATATAATTTTTGAGAATACTGATGCATGAATACAGTTTTGGGAAGAAATATCAATACATTGCATTCTCTACAGAAGTCAGAAAGCAAAAGAAAACTTATTTGAAGGAATTTTGTTTAATTAACTCTGAAAATGATAGGCAATAAAGGTCAGTGTGTGTCAAAGTTAAAAATGTTCTTACTCAAGACTAAATTGAATTTGATCATAGTTAATGGAGGTAATTTACTATTATTTATGAGCATCCTTTCCTGTGTTAGACAGAAACCCATAAGATAGGATGATAAGAAAAGAATAATATGTGGGGGGAGGAAGATAAAATTTCCAAAAGGGTAGAACCTTTGTCCCCTTACCCTACTAGCCTTCTTTTGTTGGTTTGTTTGTTCCTTTGTTTCCTCTTTCTCCATGTGTAAAATTTTCAAAATAAATAGTTTGTTTTTTAAACTAAATAGTTGCACAAAAAGCCTTTAGACAAAACACAATACCTATTACTATTGAGAACATTAGAATGCAAAGGAATCAATGGAACTCTTTTTCAAAATAATAAGTAGTGTACATGTACAATCAAAAGCAAGCATTATCTGTTATGGATATGAACTTGAAACTTTCTCAATAAAATCAGGAGCGGAGCAAGGATGTATGTCCGTTATCACCACTATTATTCAATATTGTATCAGAAATCTAGCCAAAGCCCTAATAGAAACAAAAGAAATTGAGGGAATTAGAATAGGGAATGAGGAAACAAAACTGTCACTCTTTGTAGATGATATGTTTATATACTTAAAGCATCATAGAGAATCAACTAAAAAAAATTAAATAATTTACAACTCTAAC